>NC_059077.1:118102067-118469567 GCF_020497125.1 Mauremys mutica
GCCGGGACCCAGAGTAGAGGGTGGGCCTGCGGTCCCACCCCTTGTTCGCACCCTTTGCAGTGCACCCAGCCAATAGGCCGTTGGGAGCGGCCATATTGCTACGCCAGATCCCTGATCATGAGGGAATTAGATTCAGCGGGCGGTGGAACATAGTGACTGAGGTGTGGGACTGCTGAGCACTGACCCCCGGAAGGGGGCGCAGTTGGACTAAGGGGACCTGCCGGAGGGCAGCGTCCTCAAAGAGGACGCCGACGAGCAAGCAGCAACGCGGAGTCCAATGGGGACAACAGACAGAGGACAGAACAACGGAAGGGACACCACTGGGAAAGAGCTAATTCCCAGATGTCACCAGCAGGAGGCGCCGCAGGGGTAAGTCCCAACCGTTTACAGGTGGTATTTGGACCTCAATGTTTAAAGTGTCAAACAATAATGAAGTTATTACAGACCATACTTACCAAGAAGGGTGAAAAGTGTTTTTAAAACATACTTGAGCATATTTCACTGACAAGAAGCATTTGATCAAACATCACTTTTGAAAGAAAGTCATTCAAATGACATGGTACATTTCCAATCTGTGATAAACTCCAGTGTACCAGCACTTTATCCTAATAATCATCAAGAACAGAGGTAACACCACTGGGCTAGCAAACTTATCTGAGTCTGCACTTTGCTGGATAATGCTTATAAAGAAATAAACTGAATCTACTGATAGCATAGCACAGTGGGGGGGGGGGGCAGTCTGGCAATATCCTCTTCTCCAGAACTATTTAAACATGTGACACTTCGTGCCATCTGATGCACACCTCTTTTTATGAGCCTGGCAGGGACCATGCAGCATGGAGTCCATCAGAGGAAGATAAATCTCTGCAACAGTTTTGCAGTGGTATTTTAATAAGTCTCCTATGAACTTTGAGAACAACCTTTCAGTGTGTGTATCATTGCACGTTGTAAAAACTATAAAACGTCTATCAAAATCTGTGCTTTAAACACACACATATCCTGTGGTTGGAGTTACTTTGAACATCACTTACAGAAACACTAGCCAGCTTCACCCAATAGCCAGCCCCATCTAGAACTAGATTTAGAACAAACTTTACCAATTAAAAAACAAGGAGTCCAGTGGCACCTTAAAGACTAACAGATTTATTTGGGCATAAGCTTTCGAAATAAGCTTATGCCCAAATAAATCTGTTAGTCTTTAAGGTGCCACCGGACTCCTTGTTTTTGTGGATACAGACTAACACGGCTGTCCCCTGATCCTTTACCAATTCAAGGTGCCTTATTCTATTTCACATACTAGATTCCCTCAATGTGTGAACCTTAGAAGGTGTGTTCCTGGTGGCATTTATCATCAGCTTGGCCAAAACCCAACTATTTTACATTCCCTTGGAGGTGTCTGTAAAATACATGCCCACATAGAGACAAGCACCAGGATGAAGTACAATTTAAGATCTATTTTGAGTGTCTAAAGGGGGTATCAATGTTACAAAGACCTTGGGTTGGCTCTCTGCAGTAGGAGTGGATATTCCCCATTAGGTGTACTTCATTTACTAGGTAGTAAACCCATGGACGTAAAAAGAGTAAGGTACTGTACTGCCATTAGAGTACAATGAAAGTAAGGGTGGGATAACTGAGCACAGGCTGGAGTCAGGAAGTCCTGAATTATAATCTTAGTTCTGTCACTGGCTATTGCATGGCATTGGCCACGTCACTTCATCTTTTTGTCTCAGTGTCTATCTGTAGAATACGGTTAATACTGACCCACTATCACAGTGTGGGTAAATATAAATTAGCCATGCTTTGATCATGTAAGGTGCCATGTAAGTGCCCAATACTATGCCATCATTATTATGTGACAATTTATTGCTCTCTCTACTGTTTGGATTTACAGTTCTTTGATAGGTACCTAATGCTACAATTAGACATTCAGTTCATGCCTCTGCTTTGTATTGTGTATAATCCTCTGTTACAATTGGAGCATTGGTGGTACCAATTTGTAGTGATTCATGGCATCATATTCTCCAGAAAGCCTTCCAAACCGGTGAAATTAACATCCAGAAACCAGAACAGGCGAGTTAAATGTGTAGCGGTATGTGCCAATCTTAGTGTGGCAGATTTAAAGCGTCTCTGTACTTTATGAATGCTGTATGTTGGCCTAGTCATTGGGTTATGGTAACTGTTTTCTGTACGATTTTATTGGTTTAACTCAGCAAGAGGCTGTCTGGAAACACAAGGAGATGAATGGCTAAGATAGACACCTGTCTGCAAACACTTAATGGGTCTTAAGGGACAATGGCAGGACTATTTGCTTTGATAATTTTGCATCTTGTCTAGTCATCCTAGAACACTGGTTTGGACCAGGACAGGAAAAGGCCCACAAACACCGAAGGCCAAAAGAGCTCTGGCAGGATGAAATGAGACCGTCTCCCAAGAGAAGAACAGTAGTTGTTTGCGGGGAATAGAGTGACCAGACAGCAAGTGTGAAAAATCGGGACAGGAGGTGGGGGGTAATGGGAGCCTATGTAAGAAAAAGCCCCCAAACTCAGGACTGTCTCTATAAAAGCGGGACATCTGGTCACCCTGGGGGGGGGGGAATCAAATGGTGATACAAGGCCCTGCTGCGATGTCTGAAGAAGCTAGGCCTGCCTACACAACCATCAGGAGATGGTAGCGATTTAGATAAGGACACATGTTTAAAATGTTGTAAAAGCATTTCTTCTATAAAAGCTTTGTCCCTGCTGCAAAACAAGCATTACTTTACTTTAAGCAGGCAGGCTGGTTACTTTATATCACTGGTCAGACTCCCAAAGGGAAGAATTGCGGGTCTTTGAGCTCACTCGGACCTGCAGGTCAGCACAGTGGATACAAAGGGTAAGGTAGTGCAGGATCTGGGGCCTGAATGGGCGAATTGCAAAATTCCATCCTGGGACAGGTAACAGCATAAATTCTGACATATGAGGGGGTGCTCTCGGAGACCAGACAGAATTGTAGCTAATTCTGTCACTGACACTCAGACATTCTGTAGTTTCTCTCCTCGTTAAAAATGCTAATTCTTGGTTTCTCTGCTAGTTGTTGAAGTTGTTTCTTTCTCTTGATTTGGTTTTAGGGTCTGTGTTTTGTGCATATTCCCTTTACTGTTTGTGTCTTAAATCTCTTTCTCCTTTTTAAGGGGTCCAAATTTTTCCTAAAAACACTGAAGAGACACCATTTTTCTCTCTGGTTTATATCACAGCTCAGTGGTTTGAGCATTAGCTTACTAAACCCAGGGTTAGGAGTTCAATCCTTGAGGGGGCCATCTGGGGCAAAAATCAATACTTGGTCCTGCTAGTGAAGGCAGGGGACTGCACTCAATGACCTTTCAAGGTCCCTTCCAGTTCGATGAGATAGATAAAGGATATAATATATATGGAGCTATACCCATCTTCTAACCTAGGAGGCGTCATGAGATACCTTTTTCCAGCCAATCAATGCAGCTTTTTAACACTGAGGCCCAAGGCTGCAAACCCTTTTTCTTGTGAGTAGCCCTTACACCCCATTGATTTCAGTGGGGCGATTCACATTTGTAAGGGTTTGCAAGATCAGTCCCATTGAGGTCATTGAACACCATTTGGAGTATTTCACTCTTTGCAAAGCTGAATATGATGCCTCTACAGCTTCCTGGCCTAGGGAATGAGAGTCCAAATTGGAGTCTCTCAAAGAAGGGCAGAGAACAAGCCTGTGAACCCAACAGAGAACATAAATTGACTGAGGATATAAAAGAGAAATCAGAACATTCATGTTAACTATTGTCCAAGCTTATAGGATTCAGATTCAGACTTCCCAAAGGCTGGGAGTATAATAGTCCAATCCCTAAACTATAGCATTCCAAACCCATTAAAGCTGCACTGCTAAAAGCAGTTAAGGTTACCAAGTGACAATGGTGGACTTGCCCATTGTATCGGTTACCGATCGCAAAACTTAAAAGGGAAGGAAGAAAATTAATAATTAAGGGGATCATAGCCTCACACTGCCAACATATTAAATATATTTGGGGAAGTTCTCAAAAAGAACTAAAAGGATTTAGGAGCACAAGTTCCATTGATTGTCAATTTTTGAAATTTGAAAGTTAACCCAATACTCTTAGCAAGTATAAAAGTGCTTATTTTTTCCATGGACAGCCATGAAGTTCAGATCTGGATCAATTTGATTTTGTACAAACACTGTGGGCATTCAGAGAGAGGTCTTTGTTCAAGTCCATCAGTAAAACATGACTCTTCTCTTATAGCTCAAGCTGGTTAGAAAACAGAGGTTGACTTCTCAGCAAAATATCACCCCCTGAAATATTTCAGCTAAAAACAAATGTTTTGGCGCAAAATGGTGTCTCATGTAAGTTATAGTTTGGGTGCTTTATGCCCTCACGTTCCTCCTCCTTGGCTCTCTGGCTTGAAGACATCTCCTGTAGTGAGAGGTATAGGGATTCTTCATACAAGTTCCTGGCTGTGGTGCACTATGGGAAATGAATAGGGCCAGACAGCCCTGGCCCATAGAGGAGAATAAGAAAGGAACAACCCTGACAATGTATTAAAAAAACCTAATTTTCTGTAAAAATAATAAAATAAATTAATAATATAGTTGTGATGGAAAAATTTTGACCAGCTCAGCTTGTAGTACAAGTGAACGAACAGGTCCTTATAGCAATATTGTAAATTGCCCTTGAGGAACATGGTGTAGAACCAGTTTACCTGAGATACTTTCATTGCCCTATGTTCAAATGAGAGCGCAGAGCTGGAATTGCTGATTGCAACAGAGAATGGGAGGAGGGTCTTGTCTATCGACAGCCCACACCTTTGAGGAGCCCAAAGTTAGTGTGTACCATGTTCCTTCTGTGGCATCCATATTGCTGAATCTTTCACATGCCTTCTCTTTGTTATCTTCTATTTGTTCACAGAGGCCAGATCCTCACAAGTATTTAGGTGCATAACTCCCACTGGATTTAGCTGCCTAAATACCCTGTGGGCTCTGAGGCCCAGATCCTCCAGACATGGAAACCTCAAAGACTAAAGGCATATTCATTTAGGCCCAGACTGGGGAATGGAAGTAAGGGGCAACTAGCCAATCCTGGGCAGGAAGTAGATGTACTCGTAGCTTTCCTCCCCTTATTCACACCCTGCCACCCCAACGGTACAGATTACTGTTCACATTGCTTCCCAGCGCTGTGCTGTGTGCGTTCTGCCTCTCAAAGATTAGATTATTATTCGTTGTTATTGACACTACAGCACGGACCACTTTACTCTCCCCATTGCACTGAACATTTTAAAGATACTTCCCAGGAGAAAAGCAACAAATAGAGCTGTGTGAATCATCATCTTTTTTGGTTCGCTGGCAATCCCAACAATTGTTCTTGGCATAAACAATTTAACAAAACCAATGCAAATTCACAAAATGCTTCGGTGTCACCAAATCTGCGTTTTTCACCGAAAGCGTTTTGGCCAAAAATTTCAACCAGCTCTACTAACCAATGCAATTGTTTTTCTAGAGAAAATCAGCATGTGGCCACAAGCAGTAAGAATTGTCATTTCTCATCAAGCCCAGTTGCCACTGACATTCCTAGTGGGTCTTTATCTCCTGATTGCTCAGTAGCAAAAAATAAATCTTTTAATTCCCATATTATTTATGATGCCCATCAAATCCCTGCAGTTCAATAGTAACAAGTTACCTGGGATTTTATGTTTCTCGTATTTCCAGGCCATCTTTTATTGCTCACTTGTTAGAAACACGTTTTACTGAACAAGGCTGAAAGTAGATTTTATATAATGTTAAAAAAATTAATTAAAAAAAAATCTATATACTTTTCTTCTCTTACTAAGCTGAGGGCAGCTACCCTCTTAAAAACTGGTTAATGATTCATCTTTCACATATCCAGTCTCTCAAACAAGTTAATTATAAATGAATCACCTAGACTCAAATTAATAGTTCAAAGAATCTTTTACGTCTGAAAATTTATTTTAAATACAAAGATAAATTAGGTAGAATTTTCTTATGATCACCTTGTAAAGGGAAGAAAGAAACTTTGCAGTAGATAAACAATAATAAATTATTCAAAGTCTCTAATTGGGGAAGAAAGCTAAATTTGTAGCTAGAGCTGAGTGGAGTTTTTATGCTGGAGGAGCACCAAACTATATGCAATTGATTTCAGGTTGATTACAAACTCAAAATTAATTACATGTTTGCCTAAAGAGTCACGAATATGGACAGATAAATAATTTCGCACTTAAATAAGATGAAACTCATTTTTGAGAATTTTACCTTGAGTTTTTGGGGGATTGTTCAAACTGCAGACATAACTTACAGATAGGATGGAATGAACCCAAATAAACCCACATATATTATTACCCTCAATTAGCTTTCTTTATTTAGAATCTAAGACTTAAGGGCCAGGGACAGTGGGGCCTAAATCTCACCTGTTTTTTTGGTTTTTGTTTGTTTTTTAAGTGTTACTGTAATTCAGATAACATTGCCCTTTCTTCCAGCACAGGCTAATCATTTTGACATCAGCATCACCCATGTGCCAAGTAGTAGCAGATGTCTGGGGCTTTGCAGGTTGGCTTCCCAACTGAGGAGAAATCAGTGACACGGAGACTGGATATATTTCAAGTGTAACTTGTTTCATTTACACATATAAAGGAGTCCTGCAACAGAGATGGTCAAACAGCAGGGAGGATGATCTTTTCTGACAAGAATTTCAGCCCAACACTAGTGCCCAGTTCCCAGGGAACAACTGTGACTCAGTAATTGACTCTAAGGAGAGACCAAACCAAGGAGCAAACTCCCCTGCTCTTTTCATAGATCCATCTCTCCAGAAGCTCTCTCTATCGGAAGCTTACATAACCAAAACACGACCACGGCATCTCCCCCCAGGACTGAACATTCACACACACACTAAAGAAAAAGAATCTGGAAAACTGTGTAACAGCGACATCTAGTGACAACTGCCATAATATTGACAGACAATTATGGCCTGGGATTTAGAGAAAGCATGTAGTGGGAGACAAAAGGGAATGACAAGCCCTAGTTCACAGGGCTGGTTTAACTGTCATGCAACCCTGTTAAATGTGGCCTGCACAAGCATGACAAAATGGTTAAATGAATATATATCAGGTACTAGAGGAACGCAATGCTTATCCGTGATTAAGTTTGTATGTGTCACTGCTTGTAGTGGTGAAAATAAATATCTGCCACAGATGTGAAGGTTACATGGGTAACGTGCCAACACCTAGAGCACGAAAATAAATATATTTCATTAAACGTTTATGTCACTGATAGGAGATGGATTAAATAGATATCCTTCAATGAGGTGATGGGAAAATTGGTATATATGAGGAAGCCTCTGCACAAAGCCATCCATGCTTCAGACTGTCCACTGAATTGTTTATACATCAGATAATTTTGTCTGTACAAGTGTAAATATTTATGTGATGTCTACTGGAAGACAAGTTTTATATATATTATTGTGTACAGGGGCTGGTTTATAAATATATCAGTGACTACATGACATTCAGCCAGAGACAAGATATGGTACACTGGTATATGGTAAGATACGGTACACTGAATGTCTGTGGCTGATTTGATGACATATACAACGTTTTCATTGTTATGGATGGGCACATTTGTTTTGCCTACTTGAAGAGTTAGATTCAGACTTAAGAACGTAAGAATTGGCCATACTTTGTTAGGCCAATGATCCATCGAGCCCAGTATCCTGGCTTCTGACAGTGACCAGCGCCAGATGTTTCAGAGGCAGACCATAACAGGGCAATTTATCAAGTATTCATCTCCCGTCATCCACTCCCTGCTTTGGGTAGTTAGGATACCTAGAGCAGGGGGTTGCATCCCTGACCATCTTGACTAATGGATCTATCTTCCACAAACTTACCTAATTCTTTTTTGAACCCAGTTAAAGTTTTGACCTTCACAATATCCACTGGCAAAGAGTTCCACAGGTTCAGTGTGTGTTGTATGAAGTAGTGCTTCCTTATGTTTATTTTAAAACTGATGCCTATTAATTTCTTTGACTCCTGGGTCTTGTGTTACGTGAAGGGGTAAATAACACTTCCCTATTAACTGTCTCCATACCAGTCATGATTTTATAGACCTCTATCATATCCTCCCTTATTCATCTCTTTCCATGCTGAATAGTTCCAGTCTTTTTAATCTCTCCTCATATGGAAGCTGGTCCATACCACTAATAATTTTTGTTGCCTTTCTCTGCGCCTCTTCCAATTCTGATATATATCTTTTTTGATATGGGGTGACCAGACCAGCACACAGTATTCAAACTGTGGTCATTTCTATAGTGGCATTATGATATTTTCTGTCTTCTTATCCATCATTCTCTTTCTGTTCGCTTTTGGGGGGGGGGGGACTGCCACTACACATTGATCAGAGGTTTTCTGAAAACTATTTCCAACGACTCCAAGATCTCTTTCTTGAGTGGTAACAGCTAACTTAGACCCCATCATTTAGTATGTGTAATTAGGATTATGTTTTTTCAATGTGTATTACATTGCACTTAACACGGAATTTCATCTCATTTTGTTGCCAAGTCACCCAGTCTTGTAAGATCCCTTTGCAACTCTTTTCAGTCTGCTTGTGGACTGAACATGAACGCCGCTTGGTTCACATACCCGTTTAGGAGACACTGAGAGAAAGGGGCCAAAGAGAAAAGGCACTGAGGAAAGAATGAAAACAGGTTGAGACCACAAAGCCCAGGATCCAGCTAAGGAACGAACGTCCAAATGGGACAAAGCTAATCCAGACACTTCAGGAAATGCTACAAAACCTCCCTTTTTGACCAAGCCTCTCCACTCTAACAAGAATGACTTTCACAACCTCATTGCCTCCATCTGCCTGCCCACATCCTCCCATGAAAAAGCCCAACGTACTACAAAAGAATCTAATGAATCCCTACCTCAAGCAGAGCTTTTATACCCCCCAACAAATGCTCATACTGCATAAAATCCATTAGAGACTTCCTACTGGTGATCAGTGTAATGTGGAAGGCATTCGGACACAATGGTGATGGGCAACCATACATAGACTTTAAAATAGTTTAAGTGGATTATTCATTATGGCACCTGGTCAAGTACTCTCAGGAAGCTTGGTAGTACACCTCTACCCCTGTATAACGCAACCCGATATAACACGAATTCGGATATAATGCTGTAAAGCAGTGCTTTGGGGGGCAGGGGGCAAAAACACCCCAGGTTTTCTTTCTCGCTCTCTCACCTAAGACGACAAAGGAGTCAGCCCTTTGACTTTGAGGGGAGATTCTGACTGGAGAATTTGGTCAGTCATTTTGCTGGAGACCTGTGGTGAGGATTTCACCTTGAACCGAGTCTAGCTTGTTATTTTTTTAGCTACTAGAAAGCATTTTACCTTGGTTTCTCTTTTAACCATTTCTGATTTTAATACTGGATGCTTGAATCCACTTAATCCTATCTTCTTTTGTTTTGTTTTGAATCTAAACTAATCCAGGGCTGTGTTTAAAGTGAACTGTTTGGTAACTCCAGTTAAAAGTAACAAACCTTTAAATATTGACCCTTTACAGGGTCAACAGACCTTAAATATCTGAACAATCCAGGAGAGTACTGGGCCATGTAGAACACATTTTTGGGAGAATCTGGGACTGGGAGTGGGTTGGGGTCATCCTGCAAGTAGAAGCCAAGGCTGCTGGAAGCCAGTGTGCGCCTGTAGCATTGCTGACCAGCTGCTGGGGTCAGAGCTGCTGGACTAGGGCAGTAGCTATAAATTAGGGTGTGACCCGTATACTGTAAGCGGTTTGTGGGTGACCAAGATTGGGAGCTACAACACCAAAACATTATGAGGCACTCTAGGTTGCAGGCAGGTGGTGACACACCCCTCACGGTGTGGATTGCCCCCTGGACTTTGAAAGCTACCTCCTCCTTCTCAGAGGCAAAATGGAAATAGGGAATAGAACAACAAAATAAGAGAAAAAGGAGGGAGGGGCAGGAATGAATTTATGTTGACTTTGAAAAACATTTTCATTTTCAGGGTTTTTTGCTGAAAATTTGGAATTCATTTTTTTAAATGAAAACTTTTTCAGAGAATTTTCATTTTCATTTAAAAAAAAGGCAGTTGTTGTGCTGGATTTTGATCAAAAATTGTCCACGAGCTCTACAAAGCAATAAAGATTGGGACCTAAAGGAGCAGATATACAATTGGGTGGTATGAATGGATGCCAGTTTGTACATCTCTTACTCTCTCTGTGTATACACACACAACAGGGAATGAATGAATAAATGAAGGAGCAGAAAGGGAAGAGAGGAAAAAAAATTAAGGAAATCATCATCATGGCAACTCCTAAAGGCTTGTGGTGTCCTTGCAAACTGAGCACTCCCCACACCAATCTCTGGCAAGATGCTTCAGGTGGTCTGAGTGCCAGTTATTGGTGTAAACGAAATATTCAGTCTCACCACACCAGCAAAGCTTTTGGTGCCCATATGATCACTGGCAGTCGAGCAGCATTCCTTGGTACACATGATTTGGAATTCATTGGTCTTCCATTCTTATAAATGTCCACACAAAGAAAGCTGCTGGGACTGAAATAGTGCTGATGGAGGCAGTTGCTGGGGTCACCTTCAAATATCCTCATTTCTGATCTTCTTCTGCCTCCTTAATATGGGGCAGTTAATGGCGACGAGAATTGAACATGTCAGGTATTCAGCCTTCCTCAAAGTCCATGTCTCACTTCCACACAACCGGACTTCATAGGCAGTTCTATAGCTCCACAGCTTCATAGCAAGCTTGATGTCAGGGCATCGCCCACAGAGGCCACTGAAGGGCTCACACCATTGTGGCACCTGCTGCTATATGATTGTCCACATCTTTCGAGCATCCTCCAAGACAGTCTGTGAAGCTGCCTAAGTATTTGCAAGCTGCCACCTGCTCAATATCCTGTCCAAACACATGAATACTGATCTGGTTGTAATCTGGATCTGGAGGATGCTTGATTGTAAAGAGGGAGTTGACAGTGGAATGGCCATGTTCAAAGCCATGCTGAGTATCCCAGCCTTTGCCACAAAGTGTTTTGCTGATTCAAGACATTAACACACAAGCAAAGACTTTCACTGGGGCTGAGAAGAAGATGCTAGCTCTCTAGTTGCTACACTCATCCTTGCCTCCCTTCTTAAAAAGAGGCAGAATAACCCCCTTCTTCCAGTCATGTGGTTGCTACTGAGTAATGTGGAGAAAGTGAATAAGGAAACGTTATTTACTTGTTCCCATAATATAAGAACTAGGGGCCACCCATGTGGGGTGCTCTGTATCCTGCCAGATGAAGTCCTTATAACACTGGCAGGCTTGTCACAGTCTATATGGATCTAGTATTTTGTCAGAATAAGAATGTTAATATGTAGCTCTGATATAACATCTCATCAGTAAAACTCAAAGTACTTTGCAAATGAGGCCAATGTCATTATCCCCATTTTATAGATGGGGAAACTGAGGCAAAAGGCCCACCCAACCAGCCAGGGCAGAGCTAAGACTAGAACTCAGGTCTCCTAGGTGCTAGTGTAACCCACACACCTCCTGGGTGTGATGTTCTGTCCCATCTAGTGGCAGTGAGACCACTGAGAGAGAGAGAGATTAATGAGTTTGGTCTATAGCCTTAGCTAAAAGCCGTATGGCTTTTAGCTCATGCACTAAGCTCCAGAGACCCAGGTTTGATCCCACCTGCCAATGACCTGGGTCTGTTGACGTTACACTAGTCCTATGCTCTATTCACTAGTCCACACTACTGTCCCGCTAACACATTTTAGAACTTGCCTCTAATAACTTCTGGGTTTGTGTCTCTGCTAGAATGCACCAAAATCCCTAATTCTTTCTATTGACTGACTATCTATAATATGATGAATACATCTGAAAATAAGTTAAGACTCTTTAGCTAACAGCAGCACCATAGGGTTGCATAGGAATCCGAAAGAAAAGTATAGAACTGACAGCAACTTTTCAGGGACAAGCATGGCAGAAATTTCTCTTTAACCTGTGAAAAGATCTTAGGGGAAACAAATGAATAGCTGACAGTGTATGGGCCTCCAAAGAAAAAATATTCCTACAGCTCTTTGCTGAAATATTTAAAAACCCTGACTATAACGAAGAAGCAGGTCACAGTAGCAAAGATGAAACATCCATCAAGAGGAGAGAGAGTAGTTGATTACAAATCTGAGCAAGTGAAATGTCCATCAACCACAGAAAACCAGAGTAACTGGGCATTGTGGCTAGGGAAGGGAGATCTATATGAACCAAGGAGCAAGTCATGGGGCCCAAGGAGAGTCCTTCATCTCTGCTTTTCCAGCTCATGAGTTGAACAATATCCACAGCCTCCATTTCCCCCTCATTGTTGAGGCCAATGAATCCATAAAAACATGGATGGTATGGTCCATTCCATGGCCAGCATATGTAGGACTGCTGCAGAGAGCCCTTCGGCTACGTTCTATGACTGCAGATGCAACCCCTATATGTCTCTGCCTCCCTACCTCCCATCTAACCCCAATGAGTGGCTTAAGTTGTGTCAAGAGAGAGACTTGCCCTGCTCCTCAAATCTCAGGTGAAATTAATCCCTCTGGTGCCCTAACCCATATAGCTCAAGATACGTGCACTTTAGCTGTTAAAACACCTTTTAGTATAAAATGTCCTTTTCAGAAGTATTCAAAGTCTGGCCTGTGCTAAAGGATATTATTCAAGGAAGCTGGAGATACAGAAACATTTTTTCTCACAGGAGACTGCTATGAGAAAGATGATCACATTATAGAAACTGAACCCTCGTCCTGATAAGGCATCACCACCGGTAAGGCACTAACTTGAAAGTTATGGGTGGGATTTTCAAAAGAGTTGGCTTAACTCTTCTCCCATTGAAATTGATGCAAAGTTAGATCTGACCTTTAGATTCCAATATACATCATTCAGATACTAAGGCCATGTCTACACTTACTGGGAATCGACACTGCTGCGATCGATGCAGGGGGGGTTGATTTAGCGGCTCTAGTGAAGACCCACTAAATCGACCACGGATCACTCTCCCATTGACTCTGGTACTCCTCTGGAACGAGAAGAGTAAAGTAAGTTGATGGGAGAGTGTCTCCTGTTGATGCAGTGTGGTGTAGACACCGCAGTAAGTAGACCTAAGTTATGTCGACTCCAGCTATATTATTCGCATAGCTGGAGTAGCGTAACTTAGGTTGACTTGCCCCAGTAGTGTACACATGGCCTAAGGCCAGAAGGTGCCATTATGATCATCCAATCTTTCCTTCATAACACAAAGATCACCACCTAGTAATTTCTGCATCAAGCCCTTAACTTCTGTTTAAACTATATAGTATCAGAGTAACATATATAGACTCCACCATCCTAGAGCCTGATCCTACCAACACATACAGCAGTGGCCAACTGCACTCCTGTGAGGTCTCTCTCCCTGAGTCAAACAGGACAAACCACATGAATAAAGTGACTCATGTTTGCAGGATTGGACCTATACGTACTAAGGCTATTTCGAAGCCTTGGCAAACTGTGCTGTTATATGCAGATTCCAAGTTAGCTTTAATGGTGGTGTGTCTTTTTCCTCCTTCCACCCCATCAACCCCAAAGGTGTTCATAAAAAGAAAGTAAAAACACAACGGATCCTGATCTGCGCAGGCAAGTTTACACAAAGGAGTTTGCATTCTGTACCGAAGCTCTTCGGTCTCTAAGTCCCCAGAATGCCAGCAATGAACAATAATGTGTCTTTGTGAGCTTGTTTCTATCAGACATGCTTTTTTTGCAGGATTTATGATGGTGATCATCTCTAAAATAGGATCTGATGTGCCACAGATGTTACTCTCAAAAGCCCTTTTTCAGTAAGTGACAAAGTAAATTTAAACATCTCCTCAATGTAGCTGTTTTTCATTTCAAGTGATGAGTACTGAGAAATGAGGCTTGTCATCCCCCCACCACTCATTTTGTGGCTGATGAAACAAAGTAAATGCTTTAATAGGCCTTCTAAGTAAGTAATGGACCTGGAGTGGGCATTCTGATGCATTCTAATGAGTAATATATATATGGATGCTTGGCTATGTTTTTTCCTCTGTATACACATGAAAAAAACTCGCAATTTTGTTTGGAAATCAGCAGCCCATTTACATATGCCAATGGCATCAATGCTAGATTTGCTTATGCATTTAAATATCCCTATTTTAAAACCAAATCCAGCCATTGTTTAGTTGGTAGAGGCACTTAAACATATAATGTGTTTTTTATTAACTGCCAAATAACTCAGGTCAAAATAGGCATGATTTTCTATGAAATAATTAATACAGGCTCAAACCTTTTTGAATTCCCCAGCAGAAATCAAGATACAAGCTTTAGTAAGATAAATAACTAAATGAAACTACCAAAATTGGTGTGCATATCCACCACTTAAGTGCAGATCCAAATACTAGGTGCTTGAGCAGGTAAGTGTCAATTTAATATAAACTTCTGAAGTTGACATACTGCAGAAAGGAAAAATAAATAGATCACTAAAAGGAACCCTTCTTGAATATTTCTGATTTGAAGGTATCTTAAGCTAGGATAAAAATTAATACTAAGTGATTGTCCCTGACTGTCTCTTCCCAGGATTTTATTCCATATGGTTGGGATTTTCAAGGGTGTTCTGGGTTGGTCTAATTCTGCTCACACTGATGTCAATGGGAGTTTCACCATCAACTTCAGCGGAAGCAGTCGGCCAATCCTCAGCACTTTTGAAACTCCCACCTTAAGGTCCCAATTCAAGCACCCTTCTCTCCCAGGGACTGCATTGAGTGAGGTGGGAGCTGAATTCCTTGTAGAAAGTGCTCCTCATTTTGCAGGCAAAAGGCTGGGGAAGATGGTAAAGGGAAGGGTGCCTGCCTCTTAGCCAAGGAAAATGAAGAGGGAAATAAATCCAAGTCATCTTTGGCTGGCAGAGACCCCAAAACCAAGTATTTTCCTAAATAGAATAGAAAGCTAAGTGACTTTCCTCACTATCATGGAGCATGTGTTGGAAGTGGTCTTCTGATGCAGACTTTGGAAGTATTTCCCATAGTTTGGAGGGGTTCGTGTCTGGGATTTTGGTTCAGGCCCAACAAAATAAACCATGTACCAAACAATGTGGAAAAACTGGAAAGAATTCACAGAAGGGATTTATAGGAATGAGTTGAGGCCAAAAATACATGATTTACAATGGGAGGCTTACGGAGACTATTCATCTGGCTCATTGTAGAGAGGGTTAAGTGGTGATCTGATCACAGTCTATACATGCCTATACACTGGGAAAATATTTCTGATAGAAGCCTCTTTAATCTAGCAGATAAAGGCATAACAAGATGCAGGGGCTGGAAGATGAAGCTAGTAGGCACTGCTATAACAAATGATGAGTACGCTGAATGCAAATCAAATCATTAGGATGGAGCTGAAAAGGCCATAGTGAATTCTGACCAAAAACACTGAAGTGGCTTATCAGCAGTCTAGCTAAACTAATTTTTCCATGTTGTTGGCTGGGAAATAAGGCAGGGAACTCACAAGTGTTAATAATTTGTTTGGGAGATAACCTATAGTTCCCACAATGTGCAAACAACAATAGCCAGGAAAAAGAAATTTTGAAGCTTCAGTTAATAGTGATAATATCAGAGAGCTTTGAAGATTAGACTTTGCAGTACCTACAACAAAGGTTTACAGGAACAGAAGCTTAAAATGCACAAATACACAGCACAGCCAGTCGAAGGACATTTTCTCTGGGAATCCAAGTAGAAATGTCTGCCTCTCAGCACTTCGTCAACAGATGGCCTTGCCACGTTTCCAGGAACAGACACTGGAAACAAGCACATTTTAGACACAGCAAGTCAACAGCCTAATGGTATGTGAGACCTTCTTAAAACATTTCCATAACAGACTTGGAAGTGTGGCTGTGATTAGGGCTTGGTGAGGATTGGGATTTAATGTGAATATACAAATTACAGTATTCAACATAAGCACAGAGGTGAGTCAAGGTTCAGCATAGACCTTGCTGTCAACAAACCACCATATGGTCTCCTGTTTGCTATTGATTTCCTTTGAGGAGAAGTTCAATAGGTTACAACAGGCACTGCATGGCTCAACAGTACACTGGAAGATTTAGAGAGTTTGCTATCATAGCTCTTCTAAATGACAGCTCAACCAGCATGCAGGCAAAGACCAATAGATTATATAGCATCACAAGAGAGATAGGGCTAATCATCAGTTATGACAAAAAGAATCTTAAAGACCAAAACTATGAAACTTCAACTGAAGTGTGATTCCATCGTAACATATGGATGTGAAAGCTGGAAATCCATCAAAGGCATCTAAATGCCTTGGAAAGCAAGTGCCATAGAAAAATACTAAGTATTAATGGAAAGAATATATTAAAAATGCCAATATTCATTAAAGAGATGAACAACCCCTTATCTCTAAAAAGCTATCTAGAACAGAAGATGGAAATATTTAAGACTTGTGTTAAGAAGTTGGAGCATCTGCCATGGCAGTCATATCATTTGACTCTTAGAGGAACCAACCAACAGAATCAGTCTGCTGAACACTGCTCAGAGAGGGGACGGGTGATGGGGGAAACCTATGGGACTTAACCAAAGACATGCAAACAGCAACCCAGCCAAAGCTTTGTTCACGCCTTAAGCGATATCTGGCAGAGCAGGAAAGACTCAGTGCAAACCACACTAAGTAACTTCACAAGAAGAGATTTTCAAAAGGCATAAATGAGAATTAGGTGCCCAAATCCCAGTAACTTTCAAAAGCGAGTTTGGCCAGCATCTAACTGCCACCAATAATCCGCCCCTTTTAAATATCACTGCATTAGAGAGTGCAAACCATACCAAATAGTATCATAAATCAGAGGCATGAAATCTTATCTCTGAGTGGTAGGAATCCACCAATTCAGTTAAGAACATAAGAACATGAGAAAGGCCGTACCGGGTCAGACCAAAGGTCCATCTAGCCCAGTATCTGTCTACCGACAGTGGCCAATGCCAGGTGCCCCAGAGGGAGTGAATCTAACAGGCAATGATCAAGTGATCTCTCTCCTGCCATCCATCTCCATCCTCTGACGAACAGAGGCTAGGGACACCATTCTTACCCATTCTGGCTAATAGCCATTTATGGACTTAGCCACCATGAATTTATCCAGTCCCCTTTTAAACATTGTTATAGTCCTAGCCTTCACAACCTCCTCAGGTAAGGAGTTCCACAAGTTGACTGTGCGCTGCGTGAAGAAGAACTTCCTTTTATTTGTTTTAAACCTGCTGTCTATTAATTTCATTTGGTGACCCCGAGTTCTTGTATTATGGGAATAAGTAAATAACTTTTCCTTAACCACTTTCTCAACATCACTCATGATTTTATATACCTCTATCATGTCCCCCCCTTAGTCTTCTCTTTTCCAAGCTGAAGCCTCTTTAATCTTTCCTCGTATGGGACCCTCTCTAAACCCCTAATCATTTTAGTTGCCCTTTTCTGAACCTTTTCTAGTGCTAGAATATCTTTTTTGAGGTGAGGAGACCACATCTGTACACAGTATTCGAGATGTGGGCGTACCATGGATTTATATAAGGGCAATAATATATTCTCAGTCTTATTCTCTATCCCCTTTTTAATGATTCCTAACATCCTGTTTGCTTTTTTGACCGCCTCTGCACACTGCGTGGACATCCCCAGAGAACTATCACAGATATGGCCATCACCTTAGCAAATGATAGCAAATGACTGATTCAATCAACAATTATCTTACCTCTGCGCAGGCTGTTCTGGGGTTGCTGGATAGAGGGGATGCTTTAAGAAGAGCTATATTAAAATCTGTCATTGTTAAAGTTGAGCATATGATTCACATCAATATATTCTTCCATTAAATTTAGCCTCCTTTTTCTTTGTCTGCGAAATGCTGGCAGACAGATCATGATTTCCTTGGAGTTCGTCATTACTTCAAATTGTGTATAGTGACTAAGCTCAAACAATCCCTGACTGCAGCATCCAGACACAATCATAATGCAAATAATAAAACTTTCCCTGCACACACTGGGAGTTACTGAAATATTGAAACACCTGATAATAGGTTTTACTCCAACCATTATTGAATGTAGGCAAATCACTTCGTAAAGCAATAAACTTCATTTCCTTATTAATGACAAGAGTTCACCATTTCAAGGAAGTTTGCTGAAAAAGATGAATTGTAGTGAAAGGTGAACGGTACTAAACTGCTAAATGGGAAACATTTATCTGGCATTAGTATACATGACAGAAATTAGCACGGTTTCAAGAGTTTAGCAGCAGACAGCTTTATTATCATGCTCAGTACATAAAGCAGCAACTTCTGAAGGTTTATGCTTTCTTGTTGGAAAATAATTCTTAAATGATGACTATGTTAATTTTTACCTCTTAAGTGTTTTAAAAGACGACACACGGTGAATGGGAGGCAAATATTTGGAAAGTGGTAATTGGTGAAAGTGACCTGGCAGGAGGAATGGTCATGGACAACTGATGGGAGAGGATCACATAGGAACCAAAGAGACACAATAAGTCCCAAACCTCCACCCCTGCCTGCCCCTTTCATAGATTCTGAGGCCAGAAGGGACCCCGGTGTTCACTTGGTGTGACCTCAGTTCATAGAACCTCCCCCAAATAATTCCTAGACCATATCTTTTAAAAAAAATCCAATCTTGATTTAAAAATTGTCAGTGACAGAATCTACCACAATCCTTGGTAAATTGTTCCAATGGTTAGTTATTCCCATCCTCATAAATTTACACCATACATCCAGTCTAAATTTGTCTACCTTCAACTTACAGCCATTGTATCATATTAGACCTTTCTCTTCTAGACTGAAGAGCCCATTATTAAATACGTGTTTCCCATCTGGGCACATATAGACTAATCATGTCACCCCTTAACCACCTATTTCTTAAGCTATATAGATTTTGCTCCTTGAGTCGATCATTGAGGTAGCTTGCAACCCTGAAGATGGTGGGAAAGCAACCAGTCATTGCTTCTAGGGGAGTGCAGGGACTGGGGTTTTGTCTGTCCTTTGTATGGGGGTGAAAGGCTCCTTTTATGCTATCTCCCCTATATACCCACAGGCTAGGCACAATCTAGTCTTTAACTATTAGGTGTGAACTACTAGCCTCACTGAGATCAGTGGGAGTTTTTCCTTTGACTTCAGTGGGGCCCAGATTTCATCCTACAGGTTTCTTCTGGCAAGAGAGGAAATGAAGCTCAAATGCTATCCATAGCATCACCATTAGGGGACACGCTTCGCTTTCACAGACCCAATATAGAGTCATAGACTTTAAGGTCAGAAGGGACCATTATGATCATCTAGTCTGACCTCCCGCACAACACAGGCCGCAGAATCTCACCCGCCCACTCCTGCAACAAACCCCTGACCTATGTCTGAGCCACTGAAGTTCTCAAATCATGATTTAAAGACTTCAAGGTGCAGAGAATCCACCAGCAAGTGACCCAGGCCCCACGCTGCAGAGGAAGGTGAAAAACCCCCAGGGCCTCTGCCAATCTGCCCTGGAGGAAAATTCTTTCCCGACCCCAAATATGGCAATTAGCATGGCAGTGCATCACCAAAGAATGCGAGAAACAGAGGTTGTGGGGCTCAGTCAAGCTGACACTCAAAGACAATGCAAAAGGAAGCAGCAGGTGCCATTCCTTATTGCTGCCAGTTTAATGCCTTGCTAACACTACCATCAAATCAAGCCAGATACTGTCACTATTTGTCACCTGTACATGCATAGCCTATAATTTAGCATGCTCCAATTCACCTTGAATGAACAGAGATGAAACAAAGTCATTTACAATGTGCTAGCAGCAGCTTGCCAGACAATTAGAATGCTTCAAAAAAATGGACAGAACTCATTTCTATTCTTCCTCCACTGTTAAAAACGTAATTTAACTCCATGCTGCACTGTGAGTTTATCTGATTTTATTAAAAGGAAAAGAAACTCAACTTGTTTTCCATAAACAAAGCCTGGTGTCATTTTCTCGTGTCTCGCTTGTCTCCTGTTGGTAAATTTAATGTCCTTGGAATTGGAGGGATGGAAGAAGCGGTGAGGATCAACAAGTCCAGCATATCTAGTCTTATCAAGTAAATAATTGCAGATGCCATTGCGTTGATAAAATAGTCCTTAGAAAATAAAGCCAATTGTGAAATAAACTTGCTGTGACATTTAATTCAACTCTTTTTCAAGCAGCAGATGGCAGAACAAATACCCCGAGCCAATGTCATCTGCGAGGGCCGTTTACTTCATATCGACTCCCCAAACTTACCTAGAAAGTTGAGCAAACTGCTTCCAGGGAGCTTCCTGTGTGGGAGTCAGACACTCACACCTGGGTTGGGGAAGAAGTCAGGGGTAATACAAGTCACATCTCCACCCCCACACCAAGCCCGATCAGGAAAAACTTGGCCTCGGGTTGCATTAATTTTTCTGTGCTCACCCTGACCCCTCTTCACTGGGAATTCCCGGCTCCTTTTTTACATAAGGCCATGAGCAATGTTTGCCTGAGAAAAACTCGTGCCGCCAGACCTAATGGAATTTACATCGACTCTCATCATAAAAGCTAATTTCCTTTACAGTATGTGTGCGCATGGGCTCCATGACCGGTACAGCAGAGGCCAAACCAAAAGTCTGGATCCCAACTCCCACACAGTTTGGGGGAGTTCAGAGTGCAATATGGACTTTCTAAATGGGCTCCACTTGTATAGAAGAACAGAACCCTACACTCACAGATCCAAATACCACGGAATTTAAGAATGGGTGAATCTGGCTCAAGCTTATCCCTACCTGACTGGTAATGTATCATTTTAGTGGCAACTAGGTACAAATGACTTACCATAAATCCTGTTATTGTGGTTAAAAAAAAAAAAAAGATCATTGAATTTGTCCCTGTTTGTTTCTACAGTGAATGAGTGACTCTAGAAGGAGTTTATTTTTAGTTAAATGAAACTAGGATAGGTTCCATAAAACCTAGACTTTTCATTGGGGTCTGAGGAATTTCACTCAAATATAAATATTAGCATTTTCAATTAATAATTATTTTTCTTAAATTTCAAGTTCAATTAATGGAAACTTCACAGCTTGCCCATTGCTAAACATATCTAACGTGGGTTGAAATGCATGCAGAGTGCTACCCAAGTTCTAGAGCGGTTCTATGGCAATTCTTTGAAGTGTTGATACACTACTGCTGAGCTGTTACCACTCCAGAAAGATCTTGGAGTCTCTGTGATTAGTTCACTGAAGACTTCAGCTCATCATGCAGCAGCAGCAGTCAGAAAGGCTAACAATGTCAGGGACTCATAGGAGAGAGACAGAAAATATAATGCCACTATGTAAATCTATGGTGCACTCACACCTTGAATACTGAGTCCAGTTCTGGTTACCCCACTGTCCAGACATACCGAGCTCTAGACAGTTTCCTTTTCCTCACAGGCTCTGCTAGAGTCTGCAAAACATCTTGTGGATGTTTAACATATGAGTGACTGGGGAATGAAAAGGGATAGCCATTTTCTAGTTTCCCTAAGACGGCAAACAGTGCCTTCTCTCTCCATAAACAAGTAAAACTTTTGGCTGGTGAAGTATACTTTGACTGATTAGAGCCTTTCCACCAATGTGTTTTTAATAACTGAACTTAAGTCACTCTCGAAGGCCAGATTTTCTAGGCTGTGCACACATCACATGCCTTGCCTAGTTTGCAAGTGCAATTGCTACAACTCTGTGTGTGCAAAGGAGGGGACTTCATGTGCAAATGATATGTAGTTACCTGATTTGCATACTAGTTACAATAACTGCATATTTTGTGCATGCAATTGCTATTGTATTGTTTTGAAAACTTGTCCCTCGTTAAAAATGAGAACGGCACATTAAACAAACAAGCTTTCTGGGCTTTATCCTTCTTCAGCATTAACAAAAAGTGTGATTTCTGTACTTTGTTTCAAGGGGTTACTTAGCAATTCCACACATCAGCTCAGTCTTTGAAGCAACATAATAGGATGTGCATCATTCAATGTCTACATTATTTTTTAAAATAATACTTCCTTACAGTGGCAGAAGCTCAACTGGTATTTTGTTTTAGGGCTGGTGGATGCTTAGTCACCTATCAACACTGAAAATCTTGGATCACGTTTTCAAAAGTGGGAGAGAATCTAGTTTTAGAGCTGGTGAAGTGCAGTGAATAAAGAGGTTGGGGAGAAGTGAACACACTACAAAGTAGGTAGGATTGCAATGCAGCTCCTTCAGACTGGAACAGTAGCTGTATCATCTCCACACAGGTTGTGCGTTGTGTTGGATACTACTGGGCTGGAGGCTGCCCGACACATACACCCTGCTCACAACTTTTACTAGTGTTAAGGAACTGTGACTGACTGAACGGATTCTGTTAGTGTTATGGAATGAAACAGCATCTGTGACACATGCTTATTGTATCATGGGACGGTGTGAAAAGCAGGAACACCTGTACCCAGGGAAGACTTTGAAACATTTAATTTCTAATCAGCAGCACTAGTACACGCAGCTTATAAGTGGAATTACATGTTTAATACACTGTTCCTTGCTCACACTGCACAGAGTCCAACTGATAATCAGAAGAGACATAGATAACTACCTCTGAGCCAGCCAGGGCTCACTGAGAGTCCTAGTGTTTCAAATCCAACTGGGAAGTCAGGAGACATTCCCCTCTTTCCCCCCCCAAAAAAGGGTTCCTGGAGAACTTGAGGGAGACTGTCGCCATCACTGTGATTGACACCACTCCCAGATGCAGCACTTGCACACAGGTCTGTTTGGAGCTAAAGTCAGCAATGGGAACTGGGGACAACACAAGAGCAGTGTGCTGTAACCATGGTGACTTGAAAGGAGCAGGCTCCTTCCTTGGGTCACCACCTACACAGCGAAGAGATACCTCCTAATTTTAACCTGGTGAAAGAAGAAAGGTCTTACACTGGGTCCACCTCTTCTGCCAGGACTGGTCAATAGCTGTAGGTGGGCTCCACTCGTCCTTGCTAGCCATAGAGGAGCATATCAATTCCCTTTCTGTCACCAGCGCTCCCCCTTACAGTGCATCTGCTGCTAGCAAAGACAAATCTAAGAGAAAGTGTGAGGTGAGGGTGGAGAGTAGAAAAAGTAGCAGCTACATGTTGTTGTTCCAGGTCTGTTCTGCCAATATTCCCTCATGGTTCCCTGGCAAACTAGCCCTGTTTGGTCTTGGACCTTCAACGTTTGAATCAATGAAGGAGCCTCAACAGCCGTCACATAGCATGGAACCCAATCCATGGGTCCTGCCTGAACCCGCCTTGCCCCATACCTCTCCCAGTTCACTTGCCAGCTCTGTTCTATCTCCTCTGTCACTCCACTGCCCACAAAAACCTGATTCAGAGCTGCTACAGAACCCATCCAACCCACCCAACTACGCCATCCCTGCTTCTACAGTCCCTTTCCCATTTGTAAACTGAAGTCCGTGACAGCAGCGTTAGTACTGTATAGTACAAAGTCAGGCAATTTAAAACTATGGTCCCCACAGCAATGGAGATATGAACCCTTTGCCAAAATAGTATTTTCTATTACTATGCAGTGATTACAAATATACATATTAACACAAACTTACGTTGGCTGAGTTAGGGGCTTTGGGCATCATATTTTGTTTTTAATTTCTTGACTTGTGTATATGTACATTTTCAACTATAGTGTCACCTTAACATAGCGTTTGATTGCCCTTTGGGAGGTGGCGTGAATTGAGGTGGCATTTAATTGCATTGTTTTTTTTTTTAAAGGACAAAGAAAAGGAATGAAATGAGCGTTAAGTGTAGGCTTATTGAGCTTGGAACATTTCTGGCAACTAATGGTTCACAGAGGAACTCTTACCTTGCACCTAATAGGCTTTCCTGAAGCAGAGTGAAACATGCTTTCTCTTCATTATTAGAATATTTCACAGTAAGTTGGCTGTAAGTTCATGGGTGAGATTTCTGGATTCTGATGCTCTTCAAAAGACTGCAGCACTGCCCCCTTCTGCACTAGGTTCCCTCCGTTGCCAAGAGCCTGGGAGCCATGGGGGAACCCATAGACCCATCAGCCAAGTCTCTTGTCCCCAGAGCACACAAGAGTGCAATTGCTGCTGTCCATTTGGGTATGGCTCCTGTCTGGTTCTTTTTCAGGCTATTTAACAGATGTTTAAGGAGTGCTGTACATTTGAATTTAACACCAGCACCATGAGCAGCCAGTCAAGTTGTAATAGATAGCATCTCAGGCTCTCTCCACCCCCCTCTTTTCCTCCAGTCCAAGCTCCCGAGTCCCTAAAAAATAACCAACCCACACCCTTCTTCCAGTCCCTTGACACCTTGTTCTCCAGCTCGGTTCCCAAGTCCCACCTACTGGGGTTTCCTGCTGTTAGGTGATGATTGTTCAGTTGTTAGGCCATCTCTGTGTCTTACTGGACCCTCTGTTTATATGGGTCAGTTTCAGTCTCTTCTTCCATGACTGTATTTATTCCCTCTAGACAGCAAGGTGATGCACACATACCGCCTCCTGCACTGTTCCAGGAGCAGTGTTAACCTTTGCATCCAGTGTAGCAATGCAACATACAGAGAGAAACTGAGGCACACCTAGGATTCATAAAAAATTAGAAGATTCCTATTCTGTCACAAGTAATTGATTTATGAAGTAGGCTGGGGGACCACTTCCTCACATAGTTCTAAAATGTAAGACTTTAGGCAAGCCTCATGCATCAGCTTTTGAGGAGGTCATCTTTACCACTATAACTAAAGTCTTGCACAGAGTGCAACACTCTGACATTTTGTTAGGAATTAAGAATATTTTAGCCTGGAATGTGTAATTACTAGTCCTTGTGATGAGTGAACCTCAGAAGGTTCAGTGTGGTTGAGACTCCAAGAATCTAATAAATGATAGTCTCTACTTTATGCAGCATGTTTTCAAAGCACTAAAGAAACATTAAGAGCCACAAGGCTATTTCCTTTGAAGTCCATGAGAATTCAACCATTTGCAAAGTTCACATAAATCTGTGTGAGCCCAATGTGATGGGCAGTTCTCAGGGGACTGACTCTGAGGGTTTTGCAACACTTTTTGCTCAATAGATCCTTGACAACCTTTAGTCAAAGTCCTTAGAGGTGCTTCTGTGCCTGAGTTAGGTGTCTTGTTGCTAACCCTGCTAACCTTTATCAGTTTTGTTGCTCTCCTCTGGAGTCCCTCCAATTTTTCCACGTTTTTCTTAAAGTGGGGTGCCCAGATTTGGACACAGTACTCCAGCAGAGGCCTCACCAGTGCTGAGTAGAGCAAGACAATTATGCTGTATGTGTTACAAACAACACCCAATGGTATTGGCCTTTTCTGGAACTGCATCACATTGTTGACTCATTCAATTTGTATAACACCCAGATCCTTTTCAGTAGCATTATGTCTAGACACAGTTATTGTCCAATTTGTAGTTATGCATTTGATGTTTTTCCTTCCCACTTTTAGTACTTTGCATTTGTTATTGAATTTCTTTTTAGATACCAATTCTCCAATTTGTCAAGGTCATTTCGAATTTAATCCTGTCCTCCAGTGTGCTTGCAGGCTCTCCCAGTTTGGCATCATCCACTCCATTATCCAAGTTATTAATGAAAATACTGAAAGGTACTGGACTCATGATTTGCTATCAAATTGGGAAGAGATATCTGCCAGACCCCACTATATATGTCCTCCCAATTTGACAGCAAATCATTAGTAACTACTCTGCGTATGATCTTTCAACCAATTGTGCACCAACCTTATAGTAATTTCAGGTAGACGGTGTCATTGGCAAATTAAGGAAATGTGGTCATGTGGGACTATGTCAGTAGCCTCACTAATATCAAAATATCACTATATTTACTGCTTTACCCTATCCACAAAGCCAGTAAACCTGTCAAAGAAGAAAATTAGATTGATGTTGGCTATTCCTTATTACCATATTATACTCTAGGTACTTACAAATTGATTGGTTAATAAGTTATTCTAGTATCTTTCCAAGTATCAAAGTCATGCTGACTGATCTATAATTCCCCAGGTCCTCTTTGTTCCCCCTTCCTAAGATAAATACTAGGTTTGCCCTTTTTCATTCCTCTGGAACCTCATCTGTCCTCCAGGAGTTCTCAAAAATAGTTGCTAATGGTTGAGAGATTGTGGAACTAGGTGAAACAAGTACCCTAGGATAAATTTCATTAGGCTTTGGTGACTTACACACATCTAACTTATTTAAGTACTCTTTAAACCTTTCCTTTCCTTATCTTGGCTAGTGTTCCTTCCCCCTTGTTGTTAATATGAATTGTGTTAAATATCTGGTCACCATTAACCTTTTTAGTGAAGACTGAAGCAAAACAGGCATTAAACACCTCAGCTGCCTTTTTACCAGTTATGAGCTCTCCTTTGCCACTGTAGTGGAGGGTCTACACTTTCCTTCATCTTTCTCTTACTCCTAGTGTATATAAAAAACCTCTTATTGTCTTTTTTTTATTCCTTGCTAGGCATAACTGATGTTGTGCCTTCTCCTCCCCTTCAAAATCCCATATAATTCTGCACCACGGCCTACCTATTTGACCATATGTCGTCGTGTTCTCCGTCCCTACCCCCAAAACCCAACCCACTCTGCAGCACTAGTGATGCTGGACTCAGTATCTGGTTCTCTCACAAACATCTTGAGTCCTTTCCCCACACTAACTCTGGTGTATGGAATGCACATGAATTGTTCTCCCTCAATGGGTAGTTATTCAATATTTCTTTTTATTCTCACTGTTCAATGTGTGATGCTAAGCCTTCTTTACTGCAAGCTATCTGAATGCTGCACTGAATACAGGATTCTTCCTTTCCTAAAGGGCTTTTCTAGGATACTCATGACTAATATTTGAGTGCTTCAGAGCCATTACTATATTTATCTTCATACTGTGAGGGGAGGGAATGGTATTATCCCCATTTTACAGCTGGGAAATAGAGGCAAAGAGGCTTAGGCCAAAATTGTCAATTGTCTCCACTAATTTTGCATGCCCAACTTGACTTGATTTGGCAGGTGTCTCAAAGCAGAAGATTTAAATTAACATCAATTGTAGTTCCAAGTGCTCAGCACTTCTGCAAATCTGGCTGTGGGTGTCTCAAATGAGGCACTCACAAAACAAACCACATGCACTTAGTTGCTACCTGTAAAAACTTTTGTTCAAGTGACTCGCTCGCCATCAAATAGGAACTCTGCCGCAGAATTAGGGATAGAATCCAATTCTCCAGGCCAGAAGTCAACCTCCTTAACTATGAGACTATCCTTTCTCTTCCTGCCCTGCCTCATTCACGGCACACCTTCCACCTTCTGCAACAAATGACGTCGAAAGTCTGACAGACATCAGCCTCATTCGCTACACACCTTCATTCATTCTGTGTGCACCATCCTTTCTATGGAAAATATAGGGTGTGTTTAACTATTTTGCCACAAAGGATTATGTCAAATTTCAAGTCCCTGATCCTGGAGCATGGAGGTGCCAGAGATTCTTAGTGAGATAGTTGTTAAATTCTTACAAGATTTCCCTTCACTTCATTCTTGGTAATGGCTGAACTTATTTGGCTGAACTTGTTTGGCTGAAATGTAACACCCGCCTTCCATGTTGCTTTGTGAGTTATGAAACTAAGGCTGGACTTTATTTCCAGTATAGTAAAATGGATTGAAACTTTGACCGGACTCCTACTTTCCTACCAGATATTGCTCCCCTGAGCCAGATCTGAGGTGTTAAGGATGATTATTATTAGGAAATAATATAAATTAGGCTTGGCAAATTCAATTTTTATATTTTGATGTATAATATCAATATTTAAAGCATTTTCTTTGATTACTGATTTAAGTTGCCCGTTGAGCACAATTATGGGTTTTAAGAATTTTTAAAATTAAATCTTTAAATTTTAAATTTAAAAATTTTCCTAGTTGCAGGAACTTATAGGTGCACAGAATTATTTAATGACAGTACCTGTAGAGACTGAAGTAGTTTTACAGCCATTAACACATTTTCAACATCACATCAAAATATAAAGTAAATATCTTCAAACTCTAATAAAGTTCTCAAGCAGCATTTTTCTTACATTGCCTATCTGTAACATTTCAATTATTGGTGGAAAATGTTTTCCCTCAGTGTGTGTTGTGGCAAAGTCCCGTCTCAATCTCCCCAGCCTCTGCTGTTTTTAGCTCTGGTGAGACCGGCTAGGGTAATGCAGTCCCCCTTAGGACTCAGGGGAAGTCTGTTCCCTGTCTTCTCACCAGTATAATTAAAGTATTTTTTACCCTGCCTTGTAGGAGAGCGTCCTGCCGCTCTGCCTGGAGAGGCTTGCTGCTTCAACACTCCTGGCAGCCAGGCTCCTTCTCTCTCTCTGCTTTCCCCCCTTCACCTCCTTCCTCCCAGGAAGGGGTTTAAAAAGGTCTCAGGCAGCTCCAAGTTGGAACCAGCTGATCCTAATTACCCTCAGGTAGCTCCCCTCAGCTGATTCTAATTTGCTACCTTGGTAACCCTTTCTCAGCTGAACCTGCTTGACCTGTAGTTGCCTCTCAGTTGATAAAGAGGAGGGCCTTTTAACCCTCTGGGACTGACTCCTCCCCCCCCCCCTCTGGCAACTGTCTGTCCTGAGTTTATCACAGTGTGCACGACCTGAAATCAATGTTTAATAACAGTTACTGATAAATCTAATCCTTCCAGGTCTAAAGATAATGATCTGTCCCCTTTGCCCCCAATTCTGCAATCTGTTTGAATGGGAGAGCATCCTGAGACAGCATCTATTCAAGTGGAGAAAAGGTAGCAAAATTAGGCCATTAAATATTATTCGGTAGATCAAGAAACTTTTGGTTTCCAATTTTTAGCATTTAAAAAGCAATAATTAGACCAGGATTGTAAAACTGAATATTTTCTATCTCTGTCTGTCATACAAAATACAGTTTTAACTTGATTTGATCCATTTAACTGAAAAATTGATGCAATAAAGAAACTATGGGTGGTTCATGGCTTGTTAAGTACTATCTAAAAATTTTGAGACAACACAACCACAAAATATATTTGAACGTTAATAGGTGAGCATTTGAATCCTGTCCATCAGTAAACCAAAAGAAACAATGGTTTTCAATAAAATATTAACTTGTTACTCAGCATAGCCTCTAGTTGAGCTGAGCTAGATGTTAAGAACATCTAAGGGTTAGCATCTACTAGAAAAGAAGTTTCTTTTTTTATCCAGTGAGCCACTAAGAAAATCTATAGTAGATACCAGTCTTGGGGTATGTCTACACTACCAGATTAGTTCGATTTAACTTAATTCAAATTTGTGGAATCGACCTTACAAAGTCGAATTTGTGTGTCCACACTAAGGACACTAATTCGACTTTGTGAGTCCACACTAACGGGGCAAGCGTCGACATTGGAAGCGGTGCACTGTGGGAAGCTATCCCACAGTTCCCGCAGTCCCCGCTGCCCATTTGAATTCTGGGATTTCCCCACAATGCATGCTGGGGGGAAAACTGTGTCGAGGGTGGTCTTGGGTAACTGTCATCATTCAATGTGCTTTCGGACGTCTCAAGGGGAGATGGAGGAGCTTACTGACTCGCTCAGATCTCAGCGAAACCAATATCCCCATTGTTATTGCAGCTTGCTGTGTGCTCCACAATCTGTGTGAGAGCAAGGGGGAGACCTTTATGGCGAGATGGGAGGTTGAGGCAAATCGCCTGGCTGCTGATTACGCTCAGCCAGACAGCCGTGCAATTAGAAGAGCCCAGCGGGAAGCGCTGTGCATCCGGGAGGCTTTGAAAGCTAGGTCCCTCAGGGAGCAGGGTAACCTGTGACTGTTCAGTTTCTTTACAGAGAAGCTGAACCTGCCCCTGCTTCAGTTACTGTTGACTTTCTTCTGCGGTTACATACCCCGTTCACCACGTTTCCCCCCTTCCAACACACGTTTAAAAATAAAGTTAATGGAACATTGTTAATTAACAACATTTTCTTTATTAATGAATTCGCGTTAAAGGGTTGAAACAGGGATGCAGACTGTGGTGGGTAGGGTGTGCAGTGATGTTAACACCGCTTCTACACTCGAGGAATGATAGGCTCCTGCTCCTAGAGCGGTCTGCAGTGCCGGACTGGTTGTTTCAACGGAGCCTGCCATCCCTCCTTTTCGGGACTCTGTGTGCGGGGGCTATGTGACCTTGTGGCGGGGGAGGACGGTTACAGATTCCCCTGCTGTGTGGCTCTGTGGTCCGGGACAAGGACCGCTGCATAAGTTCTGTAACCGCCCTCCCATGCCACAAAGTCACGTACCCCCCCACCCACACAGAACATGGAAACCACCTCCCATACCGACCAGGGTGCCTACTGACTGCACTGTGTGTGTGACCTGCTGTTGATCCTGCCCCCGTGTCTGTACCCTGGTAAAGGTGACTGTCCTATGCAATTAACAACCCCCTTCCCCTCCCCCCCCTTCACAGACAGTCTTCTGTAGAAAAACTTGATGGAAATAGTAATTAACAGCAAACTACTTTTAATAATCAACTACACAGTTAGGGGATGAAACTGGGATTGGGGCTTGGGTGAGCCAGGAAGGGAAGGACTTCTCAGCATTTAGGGAATGAGAGCCTTCTTGTATTTGTGCACTCTGCAGGGGTGCAGTGACAGTTTTCATGGCCCCTGTCGCCCCTCCTTCTTGTTACTTTGGGTGAGGGGGGTTTGGGACTTTGTGGCGGGGGAGGGCGGTTGCAGATACAGTGCAGGGGGACTCTGTCCTCCTGCCTGCGGTCCTGCAGAACATCCACAAGGCGCCGGAGTGTGTCAAATTTTCCCTGGGCATTTCCTGTGTGGCTGGTCAGAACATCCAAGCTCGGACTGCTGTCCAGAGCGTCAACAGAGTGGTGCACTGTGGAATAGCTCCCAGAGCTACTAAGGTCAATTTCCGTCCACACCTAGCCTAATTCGACATAGCCATGTCGAATTTAGCGCTACTCCCCTCGTCGGGGAGGAGTACAGAATTCGAACTAAAGAGCCCTCTAGGTCGAACTAATTAGCTTCCTGGTGTGGATGGGTGCACGGTTAAGTCGAATTAACGCTGCTAAATTCGACATAAATTCCTAGTGTAGACCAGGCCTTGGTAACTCTAGCAGTTTTATCAAGAGTCTTGTGATATTTATGGTGTTCTTTCCCTCCCCTAAAACCTCACTCCTGGAATTGAGACATTGCATGTGAATCTCAGCTTTTTTTTATTTTTATCTTTGGAAAGAGGAATTGTCTAGCCTTCATCGCTGCAGAGCAAGGCTTGGAAAGTGTGACTGAGGGGCATCCTGAAGTTCTCAGAAACCACAAGGCAAAGAACAGAACATTCATTACTTGATCCCACAAGTTCTTAGGGATTGACACATGAATTCTGAACACTTGGGACTGTACTGAATACCAGCAGGGACTCCTGATCCCACTTGTGAAATCCATACAGACAGGCCGATGCTGCGCTCCAAATTCCATGGGACTCCCCGAAGGAAGATCCGGTTGCAGGCTTAGTACCATAAGAATACACACATTGTAATTCAATTCATTTCTTGACTTCTCCACCTTACTGCCTAAGGTTCACCCTGGAGATTTGACTTGGGCTGTAGTGTTTTTACCGGCAACATTAGTGACCTTTTTTGGTAAAGCAATAATTTGTCCAAGATGCCAGATTGTACCAATAAATCTGAAAACTGAAAACAAGTGTTCAGCTTGAATTCAATACAAGTCAAAGGAGAGGCTGTTTCCAAAGTCTCCTATGATGACAGAACCATATCTACTGAGGGGAAACCCTCTGAGGGAACAGACTTCACGCTGGGATTTTGTTGATGTTTCTTGGATAACTGTAAAGCTGTTATATACAGAGCACAAGCTTCATGCTTGATAGCAGGGGGCAAATCCCAGGAGACTAGATCCTTTAGAAGAGCACTTTTATAATGAAAAAAAGTATAACTACCTCCTCTTAAAAGGGATGCTCTTCATATGTTATTTTTGAAGACAGCAGTAGTAGGAATAAGCGACCCAATGGTCAAGGCTGCAAATAAGCATCAGGCAGAAAAACAAGAAGAAATTAATGCAACTCTGCTGCGAGGCGAGACTACAGGGGCCCTGGGGTAAAATAAAAAATAGTAAGAAAAAAACAAAACAAACAAACTAAAAACCCACCACACTCTGGCTCAAACCCCCATCCCAAGCATACTACGATATTTGACTCGGAAATTCAGGTAAAATGTTCCTGGTCACCCTTGCAGGGTGGTCTCTCTTCCCCTGAATTTGCAAACACTTTGAGGACATGGAACATAACTATCTTTGGATCTGGGTAAAAGGGAAAATAGTAAAATAGAAAACCACACATGAAAACCCCTTTGTACACATATAAACGAGCATCCCAACTCAAGGACTCAGGAATTTTGCCAACCCCACAGTTCCTAATAGTGGAGTGACTGTCCTATCAAGCTCTAGAACTCTTAAACCCACCACAGACCCTCCCCACCTAAAAACACATTCACAATTCAGTTAGTTTCAGTGGTAGTCAAAGGCTGACTCTTCTCTGCCAGTCTGCTCCAGTCCAGAGAGAACTGCTCAGGTAGTACCTGCTCTGATGTTTGGCTATGAGGTCCAGTCTGTGATATCAGATTTGCTCCTGCCAGCCTGGAGGATAAGAGCACTGTAAAGTCATATGCCAGGTTGCTGCTGGTCTGGTCAGGCCTTGCTATAAAAAAAAAATCTATTCTGCTCCCTACCATGGCCACTCATCCAGCCTGGTCTAGTGCCTCAGATTCACTCCACACAGGGAGCCAGACCACCTGATGAAGCACCAAGAGCAGAATGGGACCTTTGAACAAAGTCCCTGCTCCTTATTGAGCTTGGGCTATATTAGCAAAACCAAAATCTGCTACCCATAAAGTCAGGGGGAATACTCCCCCAAGGCACATCCTGCATAATTCCTATACCCTTTCATGAACACAGCAAAGATAAAATATCACATTTACACACACAAAAAAAAGGACAAATTTCCACCCAAAACAAAATGCAGGTGGAGTTATGGTAAATAATTAATGTAAAAGAAGCTAACCAGCCCTGGCTTTTCCTCATCTCTTTAATAGACAGAGCAAAGAGATGTACCCCTGTAGGTCTCTGGCCCAGAGGTTTACATTAAATTTATAAACAACCCTAGGACTTTAATATGTTTTTATTTATTGTGTTATAACAAGACCAAGTCTTGAAATGAAGGATCGTTCTTTTGGGGATTCATTCAGTTATTCATTGAGCATTCCAATACTAGTGAATTAACCTTATTTGTATTATACTTTCTATAAACAAAGTAAGCAGATATTTTCAGTAAGAATGGCTTTTAGTGTGACTGAAGAGAAGAAAACAAGGAAGGTTACCATGACAGAGCACATTGTGTGTGCAAAAATCTGTGCAGAACACAAAATGGCTGCCCATCTGAGGTCAGCATGATCTGCAGAGATACAAAGATCCAGTATACTGAAACATAAGTAATAGTAGTATGGCTAAATACTCTACACCTTTTTCCTGCTTCTGAAGTTCTGCATTCCATCATGTGCTCAAAAGAGTATTAAAAAGTTTAGTTCTGGAATGAGATTTTCAGTCTGATAATAGTTGTCTATCATAACTTTTGTTGTTGGCAGGTTTTACTACATTACATATCACACATTCTCCATCATAGTCACACATGATTAAATATCCATCTGGCTTAGCCTGTGGAGGAAGTAGTATTGGATTAAAACATACCATACCAGTCAATGGAAAAGAAAAGGACAGGAACACATCCCCATTTACTGAAAGCCCAATAGGTTTGTTGGTATCTCTCATTTACAGTTCACTGGAAGGGAGAAGTGAACTTGAGCCCTACCTGTAGCAGGCATTTGAGGAAAGAACAGGTGTTTTAGTTTAAGATGCTCACTCCATTTCAGATATTTTTCAGGATAGAAGTCAGAAGTCAGAGAGGTTAAAGAGGTAATAGTCTACTGGCCTCCACTCATTTTAGGTCTGTGCACTCTCTCTAAGACTTCTTGCACTTTGACTCCTAACAACATCTCTGACTCAAAATGCTTGGCTTCTCAAGGTGGTTGTTATAATGCAAGATGAGATGGATTCTGTTTTTTGTCCTTTTACAAACCGCTATTTTTTAAAAATAGCTCATTTGGATATGTTTAGCTTGAAGCTTTTTATGGATGACAACTCTTCCTGTGCTAACACCACAGTATCTCCTGGTGCTTCACCCCTAAGTGGTCAATAGCTGGTGGACCATCAGATTCATTAACTGTGCCTGCATTCTCATCTAGCCTGGACCCCAAACAGTTACTTTGCAGAGAAGTATAGGAACCCTGATGGAGCTAGTCCTCCACATCATGCAAGGGTGTCACCCTTTTCCCCCATGCAGAAGATCCCCAAATCCACCCCCAAAACATAGCAAGACTCTAATGGAGCATTGCAGGCAAAGCCTACTAGCTGTGGATTGACCAATAACTGCTTTCCAAATACTGTGCCACCTTAACATAGTTACCCTTAGCCTGACACAGAATACTTTTGTAATCCCATCCAGTATTTCCCTTTGCCATGGATTATGTATGTCACAGCTTGTTGTTAATACTGAGAGATTTTCCTCATATCTCCAAGGTTTGGGCTGCTGTAGATTGGCCTGATTTTCATAGGACTTATGCAGCAGCGATGAAGAAAATACAACTATTTCCTCTTCCAAGAAGGTTGCTCTAAATGTAATAATTTCTAAACAGGCATTTCCATTATTCATAGTGGAACATGTTATGCTTACCAATTTATGGTGGCATGCCAGAGCAGGCACAGTCAGACAGAATCCCATCTGGTGTCTGAACTGTCTGCATCTTATTAATTACTGCAACTGAGTCTTAAGCAAAGACAGCACTAATATAATGAACCACAAGAGGCAGAAGCTCTGGCTCTTGAGTCCTGTAAAACAAGACCAGATAGAACAGTAGAAAGTGTACTATGGGGAGCAACTCTGCCCTGGCAGGGAGATAATCTACAGAGTCTTTAGCATTTCTAACTTCTGCAAAGCACAAACAGCCACCTCTCTGGCCAAGTTAGTTGGATGTGCATCTGACTGTGACATAAATGGCCTGTATAATGCATTGGTGCGTAGCTTTTCCCAGCATGTTTAACTCTAGCCAATGACTGCTAGACAATGTCTAATTGCAACTACGATGCCATTAGCACAGTTGAGGAAGTTCTCCACTAATTCCATCAGTGCTCTTGTGTTGAGACAGCTCCATGGTGGCAAAGTTGTCTGTCCAGTTAGACATTTTATTCTCTCCTTTACATGCATTCACACCCAAAATACATTTCTTTCTAACCCAAAATGCAAACTCATTATTTCTATCACAGTAGCACCCAAAAGGACCAGTCAGGATCAGGACCCGATTGTTTTAAGATCTGTACCATACTTGGAAGGCAATACTTGCCCCAAAGCACCTACGATCCATTTTAAGACAAGACCAAAAAAAAGTGTGCGAGGATAAGATGCTGTTAGTGAGCCTGAGGGCAATGCTAACAGATCATAGGGTTAACAGTTTTCCAGTGGGAAGGGAAGACAGGGTATTGATTCACACAGCTGTTGACTCAGACTCATAGACTTAAGGTCAGAAGGGACCATTATGGTCACCTAGTCTGACCTCCTGCACAATGCAGGCCACAGAATCTCACCCACCCACTCCTGTAACAAACCCCTAACTTATGTCTGAGTTATTGAAGCCCTCAAATCATGGTTTAAAGACCTCAAGGTGCAGCGAATCCTCCAGCAAGTGACCCGTGCCCCACGCTGCAGAGGAAGGTGAAAAACCTCCAGAGCCTCTGCCAATCTGCCCTGGAGGAAAATTCCTTCCCGACCCCAAATATGGCCATCAACTAAACCCTGAGCATGTGGGCAAGACTCACCAGCCAGCACCCAGGAAAGAATTCTCTATAGTAACTCAGACCCCCACCCATCTAACATCCCATCACAGACCATTGGGCCTATTTACCTGCTAATAATCAAAGATCAATTTATTGCCAAAATTAGGCTATCCCATCATACCATCCCCTCCATAAACTTATCAAGCTTAGTCTTGAAGCCAGATATGTCTTTTGCCCCCACTACTCCCCTTTAACCAAAACGGCAGGTCTAACAATGAGAGTCAAGGTGAGTTTTGTACCCAAAAGATGGGTCAGGGATGGGGAAACATTGCCAAAGCTTACCGTAGCAAGAGTCTGGGTAGAACACACCCTATTTCTTTATTAAAATGAACGTGAAGACAAATGCTGTGATAAGTATGGACACCATCACAGCCAAGAAGTTTGCAGGGCTCATTTTAAATTCTAATACAGCTTTTGGCTAGTAGACTTTTGGATAAGAGAAGCAGAATGTTTATACCATCTGACTCACTACCGAGTGTCCTGGACTAGAATAACTGTCTCAATTTGCCGTACAGCAGATTGCCTACACCTTTAATGATGAAGTAACAACAGTTGATGTTGCTCTAGCACTGCATAACTTCAAAGTCACAGCAGGACTAATTCCTCTCAAGTTAACGGGTCAGATTTTCAGCTGGTAGATGTTCATGTAGCATTGATCTCAGAGCTATGTTGATTTACACGGCGAGTCTGACCCATTACACCAGTGTAAAAATAGTGGAGGGGAGCCTCATTCTCTGTAGACATTTTATTTCACCTTATAAGAAGGATATATATATCCTGAAGGAGTGGCTAATCCTTTCTGATTAGAACAACCTTATATATGACGACTCTGTAACCTCTCATCATAAAGACCAGAGGGGTTTGGGTGATGATAGGGGCTGGGTTGCCTGTGGCTTCTATTTTGGCTTCTTGTTAACCAGTGTTGTGATACAGCAGCTCACTTCTGTTACTGGCTTGGTGAATTCTAATGTGAGAATAACTAGCAGTTTGGGGTGTGTCTGCCCTATTTTTAATCAGTCTGTCCTGAATTTGGCAGTCTCAGCTGTGACCCAACATATTTAGGAATCTAAAGGTAGATGACGCCTGGGGTTACTTCAGGTTGAAATTGCAGGAGTTGTCAGAGGCATGTATCCCGAGAAAGGGAAAACGGCTCGTAGGTAGCAGTTTTAGACCGAGCTGGATGACCAAGCGTCTTAGAGGGGTCATTAAGAAAAAACAGAAAGCGTACCGGGAGTGGAAAATGGGAGGGATCAGCAAAGAAACCTACCTTATTGAGGTCAGAGGGTGTAGGGATGCAGTGAGAAAGGCAAAGCGACGGGTGGAGATGGACCTAGCGAAGGGGATTAAAACCAATAGCAAAAGGTTTTTTAGCCATATAAATAGGAAGAAAACCAAGAAGGAAGAAGTGGGACCGCTTAAAACTTTAAACGGAGTGGAGATTAGGGATAATCTTGGAATGGCACAATATCTGAATGAATATTTTGCCACGGTCTTTAATGAGGCTAATGAAGGGCTAAGGAATAGTGATAGAGGGACCGATGGGAATGAAGATATGGGGGTAGACATTACGGTATCTGAGGTGGAGGCCAAACTTGAACAGCTTAACGGAAGTAAATCAGGGGCCCCGGATAATCTTCATCCTAGAATATTAAGGGAATTGGCGAGTGATATTGCTAGCCCGTTAGCGATGATTTTTAATAAATCTCTAAATTCGGGGATTGTACCGTTGGACTGGAGATTAGCTAATGTAGTTCCTATATTCAAGAAGGGGAAAAAAAGTGACCCGGGTAACTACAGGCCTGTTAGTTTAACATCTGTAGTATGCAAAGTAATGGAAAAAATTTTGAAAGAGAGAGTCGTTAAGGAGCAGGAGGCCGATGACAACTGGGATAGATTACAGCATGGATTTACGAAAGGTAGATCGTGCCAAACCAATCTGATCTCCTTCTTTGAGAAAGTAACAGATTTTTTAGACAAGGGAAATGCGGTGGATCTAATATATCTGGATTTCAGTAAGGCGTTTGATACGGTACCGCCGCATGAGGAATTATTGGTTAAATTGGAAAAGATGGGGATCGAAATGAAAATCCAGAGGTGGATAAGGAGTTGGTTAAAGGGGAGACTGCAGAGGGTAGTACTGAAAGGGGAACTGTCGGGTTGGAGGGGGGTTACCAGTGGAGTTCCTCAAGGTTCGGTTTTGGGTCCTATTTTATTCAATCTATTTATTGCTGACCTGGGAACCAAGAGTAGGAGTGGGCTGATAAAGTTTGCGGACGACACCAAGTTGGGAGGTATTGCCAATTCGGAGAAGGATCGGGATATCCTCCAGGGAGATTTGGATGACCTTGTAAACTGGAGTATTAGTAACAGGATGAAATTCAATAGTGAGAAGTGTAAGGTTATGCATTTAGGGATGACTAACAAGAATTTTAGTTATAAGCTAGGGACGCACCAGTTGGAAGCAACGGAGGAGGAGAAGGACCTGGGAGTCCTGGTTGATCGTAGGATGACTATGAGTAGGCAATGTGATGTGGCCGTTAAAAAAGCTAATGCGGTCTTGGGTTGCATTAGGCGGGGTATTTCTAGTAGGGATAAGGAAGTGCTAGTCCCGTTATATAAGGCGTTGGTGAGACCTCATTTGGAGTATTGTGTGCAGTTTTGGTCTCCCATGTTTAAGAAGGATGAGTTAAAACTGGAACGGGTACAAAGAAGGGCCACTAGAATGATCCGAGGAATGGAAGGCCTGTCATATGACAGGAGACTTGAGGAGCTCGGTTTGTTTTCCTTAACCAAAAGAAGGATAAGGGGAGATATGATTGCACTCTTTAAATATATCAGAGGGATAAATACCAGGGAAGGAGAGGAATTATTTCAGCTCAGTGCTAATGTAGACACGAGGACAAACGGATATAAATTGTCAGTCAGGAAATTTAGGCTTGAAATTAGACGAAGGTTTCTAACCATCAGGGGAGTGCAATACTGGAACAGCCTACCGAGGGAAGCAGTAGGGGCGAAGGACCTCCATGACTTTAAGATTAAGCTAGATAAGTTTATGGAGGAGATGGTATAATAGGATAACGGGCTTAGTCAATAGGTCAATTAAGTGCCAAACTGGTACTTAATTGGGTCAAATTGGGTCAATAATATGATATTCTTAACCTCTTTCAGAGGGTATGGCTGGAGAGTCTTGCCCGCATGCTCGGGGTTCAGCTGACCGCCATATTTGGGGTCGGGAAGGAATTTTCCTCCAGGGCAGATTGGCAGTGTCCCTGGAGGTTTTTCGCCTTCCTCCGAAGCATGGGGCAGGGGTCGCTTGCTAAAAGAGTGGGTAGATCGGCTAATGTGGCCTGCATCTTGCAGGAGGTCAGACTAGATGATCATAATGGTCCCTTCTGATCTTGAATTCTATGATTCTATGATTCTATGACCCACACCAGCCACAGTCACACAGGAGTCTCCCAATGAACTTAATAGGCAGCAGGTTTAAAAACAAAATAAGGAAGTACTTACTCACACAATGTGCAATCAGCCTATGGAATTCATTGCCAGGGGATGTTGTGAAGGATGAAAGTATAAGTAGATTAAAAAAGAATTAGACAAGTTCATGGGGAATTGGTCCATCAATGGCTATTAGCCAAGATGATCAGGGATGAAACCATATGCTCTGGGCATCCCTAGTCCTCTGACTGCCAGATACTGTATCTGTATGATAGGGGATGGATCACTTGAGGTTTGCTCCATTCTGTTCATTCCCTTTGAAGTTTCTGGCACTGGCCACTGTAGGAAGAAAGGATATGGAGCTAGATAGACCATTTGTCTGATCTAATATGACAATTCTTATGCACCTTCAGTCCCATGCATGGTCCTCAGTTCAGATTTCTATTCTTAGAGCGGTAGGAGGTTTACTTCCCTGCTTAACTGGGTGGATGTTCTGTTCTCAGTTGCCAAGTATCACATCCTAAATGTGAATATGGAGTCTCAGTCAATACACGTGATAACATTAGGGGAAACTCATCCATTATTTTTTGGTATTATGATAACACCTAAACACCCTCATCTGACCACATGGTTCCATTGTGCTAGGAGCTGTACATACACATTAAGAGACAGTCTCTGTCCCAATAAGTTTACAGTGTGAATGGTTTGACATGCTGGGAATTCATTTGACTGGCACTGTAGCAACACTATGAAAACAAAGAATCCAACTGCAACACATGGATGACTTGAGAGACTTGGTATAAAAACCCATATATAAATATTACAATGCGCTTGTTTTACTTTTATATTTTTCATCAGATGTTTAGTGCTATAGGAAAAGCAGAATGATTCAGTCTCACTCTGAAACTAATCTAGGCAATAATGAAATTTTTCTGCAGGAAATTAGACACTGGTAATTAATGCATTTTTCTTAATGATGCCACAAGCCCCTGATTTCTTAAAATAATTGTAAATAGGACAAGAGTTATCCATAGATCTCTAGCTTAAACTTGCAATGTAAGCCTCTGGGGTATGTTTCATGTAACTTGGACATTTCTAAATTAAATTAAGTTACCTGCATACAGAAGAAAGCCCAGATACGTGACTATGCATCTCCTAAGGGGGTGGGGGGGGGAGAAAGGAGTCTTTTCCACATCCTGCATTATCCTCTCCTCAAAATACTGTCAGTATAAAATATTAATTAGTTTGATATATTTTTCCACATTCAATTATAATTTTAAATGAGTTGTGCACTGGAAATGTGGTGACTTGTCATTTACATAAGATGCCAGTCAAACTGACATCAAGTTTAACCTTGTATTGTCCTTGCAATGCAGTATACGATGCCAAACTCCAGGATGTCATGAGCTGACAAGCAACATGAGTCATTCACTTCTCAATAAAATATATTAGAAAAAAACACATGAAAAACTGAGTTCACTCGTATTAGAGCTGCTATTCTTGATCCTAAGATTTAAAAAAATTAAGAGATTCTGTCTCAACTTCTTTCCTCTAGTGGACAAGGACTTTTGAAAGTAACAGTCTTTGTGAAATTGTTCCAAGTAGTTTTCAATTAGTTTTTAACAACTATCCGTAGGCTGTAACTAGCCATCAATTTTTAACATAGAAATCCTTGTTGTCAAAGGGGACTCTGTTTTTTAGAGTTAAAGGCACACTATCAAGCTGAGCGGTTTTAGATAGCTGCTGAAAGTGTGCCTGCTGAAATGAGTGCTTGCTAGGTGTTTCCCCCTTTAAAGGATTTTCTGTTGCTTTTTTCTAGCATGCCACCAGATTCCTTTCCTTTCAGCATATTATCACTCACCTTTGTTAACCGTAACTTTCAACAACAAAAATTTTCACAATTTTTTTTAAGTGAAATTGAAAAAAAAAAACCTGCTTCAAGTTTTCATTTTCAAATATTTGTAGAATTCCCCACTCCAGGTAGCCCCCACCCACCAATTTCCTCCCATTCCCAGGAAAATTATGGGGAAAGGTGAACAAAATGGACAAGAAAGTCCAAAAAAATCAAAATAGAATAATAATTCATAAAAAAAATAATTAAAACAAAAAAAATCTCAAATAAGAACTATTTTGTTCCTACTTTTTGATGAAAACACAAGTTGACCAGTTCTATTCATTGTCTGGAGCTAAAGTAAGCTTAGAAATTACAGGAGTTAAGAATTAGACAGGACAATGCAACAAATCACAGCTACTGCAAAAGTCACTTTAAATTTGGCAGGGAAACACTACAGCTACTATAAAGGGCCAGGCCCCCATCCCGATGTTCCCAAATGGAGACATAAGGGAAAAAATCATATTAGAAAGGTCAGCCCTACATCATGGAGACACAAGGGATCAGAGACCCCAAAGTCTGGGGGGAGAGGGTTGTATGTTTTCTTACTGCAGCACAGTACAGCTTGAGAAGTATTGTTGGGGGGGCTGGGAGGAGGTTGGTCTCTGTGTTATGATTTCTAGTGTCGTGTTTTGTAAGTTTGCCTGTCAGGAAGACCTGATGCTGAAGCCCTTATTCACCTGGATAGTTCTTTTGACTTCAGTGAGGATATTTGTGTGAGTTAGGGCTTCAGGATTGGGCCCCAGGACCAGAATTGCTGAGATGCTACACAGAGGTTCTCCTTTTGTTTGTCCAGAAACATCAGGGCTGGAAGATTGTGCTCAATGGACAGAGGAGTTTTGCAGACTCCTGAGGTTTGGATCATTTGGATAGGCATTCAAATTTGCATGTTTTTGGGGGGTGGGGGGGTGTGATTCACCAATCAAATGAAGGTGTAGATCTATCAATAGAAATTGTTGCTTTTAGCAACATCATACTCAGGAATAAGAATGTTCACAAGTTTCCTAAATAATTCCTACCATTTCTATTTTCTGAAAGACACACACACAAACACGCTCACTTTCAAGGTACCTGTATGTCATGCTGTCTGGCACGGCTGACAACTGCAAGTGCCTACCTCAGACGGTCAGAAAATAAGGGCAGACATCTTAAACTCATGGTATCTCATCTATAATTAGATTTCACCAAGCCAGTAACAAATGTGAACTCCTGGATCACTATACCAGTCTTACCATGAAGTCACAGATAAACACTCTCCAGTCTATCTTGCCACCCAGGCAAACTGAGCTTTGTGATAAAAGGTTACTTCAACCTAAAAATCGCACCACATCAGGTTTCTCCCAGTCCCAAGAGACCAGTCACTTACCCCAGATCAGCTGGTATTCCAGATCTTATACTAAAGACAATTCTGGCAGCCAGATCTACAATAAACTAAAGATTTATTAGCTAAGAAAAAAAATTAGTTGAGAAACAAAAGCAGGTAAAATATAACAGGTAAATCAGAGTTTGCACTCCAAATGGTGGCAGTGATGTAATCACTGCCAATTTCCCAAAAGTCTTTCAGGAATTACATACAGGGGCGGCTCTAGCCATTTTGCCGCCCCAAGCACGGCGACATGCCACGGGGGGCGCTCTGCCGGTCGCTGGTCCCGCGTCTCCGGTGGACCTTCTGCAGACGTGCCTGTGGAGTGTCCACTGGTCCCGTGGCTCCGGTGGACCTCCCGCAGAGCACCCCCCGTGGCATGCTGCCCCAAGCATGCGCTTGGTGTGCTGGGGCCTGGAGCCGCCCCTGATTACATGAATAATTCTGGGGACCTCTGTCTTCTCGTTCAGTTTTTCCACCCTCTCAGAATCCAAACAGTCCAGAGATACAGAATCTTTCTTTGAGTCACTATTTACAGTATCTTCACACAGAAAGCAAGCTGACCGTGTCTCTACAGACCTGGGCTTTTCCTTTGATGACAGAGCGTGAGGAATGGACGTAGACTTTTGACCTCTGACCATGTACATCATGGCCATTTGCTTTGAAATTAGCATTTTCTGTTAAAGTCCTTCATTAGCATTTTTCACAGGATTTCTTTGATGGCAAATACCCTTGTAACTAAATTACCCATGTAAATGTTTGCTATTACAATATGATAAGAACAGAAGTGAACCGCCACAAGTAACCTTCCATTAGTTTTCATGACATTTAAACATCTGAATACACACAGTAATACACCTAGCCATTACTTTGATCTACACAAGTGAATTGACCTCAATATACTCTATCATGACCTGGTCAGCCAGCACTACACTGCATCTTGAAAAGCTTCTAATATGGTAACCAGTTTTGTACATGTGGGGAAAAAAGATCAGACTGGCAGATATATCAAGGCTTTACATCTGTGTTCAAGAGGCAGCTTTCTAATCTGAAATTAATAGCCTTAGTCAAGCTATGCTTTTTGAACTATTCTCCTATCTGCCATTAGTATATATAACCCATTACTGCAATATCTGAGCAGCTCACAATTTTTAGTGTATTTAGCCTTGTAACACCTTTGTGAGGTAGGGAAGTGCTATTATCCCCTTAATAAGTACCAGTATGGTTACAGATGGGATACTGAGGCAGACACTAAGGCTGTCTATGCTGTGATAAAAAAAAACTGTGGCATGGCCACGAATGTTCTGAGTCAGCTGACTCAGGATCATGGGAATATAAAATTGCAGTGCTGACATTCAGGCTCAGGCTGGAGCCCAGGCACTGAGACCGTGCAAGGGAGGAGGTGCCAACCTGAGCTCGAACATCTACACTGCTATTCTTAGCCCTGCACACAGAGCCACAGGAGCCCGAGTCAGTGACCCAGACTCGGGCTCAGAATCACGGGTTTATCGCAGTGAAAACAAGTCTGTGGTGGAGCGGGGAATTAAACTCCAGTTTCCCAAATCCCACACTAGCTATCCAGCTAAGCCTCACTGTTGTACTCCTGACGTTAGGTGTTTGGAACTAGCCATCCAGAGTCGTCTACTACACCATCACCAGAAAGAAACACATTCTTGTGTCCTTAAAGACACCAGAGATCGTACAGCCACCCTGCTCCTTTGTAACAAGGCATTTGGAAGGCCGCAGCACTAAGTATGCCAAACCCTCTGCAGTTATACATACTTGTACACAATAGGTGTAATACTACACTTGATGTAGTAACATTTCACACCCAGTTTTCACTGATGTGACTACATCTCTGAGCTTTTGCTGCAGTGTTTTGAATTTACCTTGCCATTTTGACAAGAAATTCTGCTTTTCTTTGTCTGCTTTATAGGGCCATATCCTGCATTCCTGATGCAGGGAAACTCCATCTGATGGCAGCATCAGGCCTCTGATAAGTGTCCCAAAACTCTAAGATACGATAGTATTTTACATGCTTTCATGTTTCTTTCACCAGCTTTCTTACTGGTTTAGGAGTCTGTTCATTTAACAGCATAAGTGTCAGTTTTACTAGTTCTTATACCCTGGACTTCTTACACCCAGTCTCGTCTTATCTTCCTTCCAAATGCTTGGACGGTCTTTTCTCAAAACACGTACATTTTTTGCCATGAAGATTAACCACCTTTGTAACTTAACAACACTGTTCCATAGTAGTTATTTTTTGAACAACAATTAATGATAGTTTATGAAATGGCCATCACAACAGAAAGATGGATTGGCTGGCAAAGGTTCCCTTCCTGATTGAATTAGGCATAGCCCCAAAGTTCTTATTTGTATTGCAATAGCATTGAGAGGTCTGAGACCAGAGGCCCTAGTAGGGTGACCAGATGTCCCAATTTTTATAGGGACTGTCCCAATTTTTCAGTCTCTCTTATACAGGTGCCTATTACCCCCCCCCCCGGTCCTGATTTTTTACACTTTCACTCTGTAGGTATGGCACTTGGGGCTAGGGTAACCTGAGGGCAAGTCTTTACCCAAAATTTAAATAGACAATGGTTGGGAGAACCATTTTACAGGTGGGGAATGGAGGCACAGAGACTAAGACTGGTCTACACTATGGTGGGGGGGGAAATCAATCTAAGTATGTCAACTTCAGCTACGTTATTCACGTAGCTGAAGTTGACGTACTTAGATCGACTCACCGTGGTATCTTCACTGCGGTGCGTTGACTGCTGATGCTCCCCCGTCGACTCCGCCTGCGCCTCTCATGCTGGTGGAGTATAGGAGGAGTCGACGGGAGAGCACTTGGCAGTCGATTTATCGTGTCTAGACTAGACGTGATCAATCGACCCCCACTGGATGGATCGCTGCCCGCCAATCTGGCGGGTAGTATAGACATACCCTAAGTGTTGTCCTGAGTCCTTGTGTGACCTTGGAGACATCAGGTTCAACTTCTTGGTCACCCAAGCTCATTCAAAAAATCCATGGGAAAGTTACTTTGGTTTGTAATCCCGATTGGGGCCTCTGGGAACTAGTGTGATAGAAGTATTGAATTTTGTAATTAAGCTTCACCACAGTACAAACATCTATTCAGCTTATTAGCCACATCTCCTTCCAGCAAAGCTTGGAGCTTTTAGCCTTATTCCCTCATGAAGTATGCAGATGCCATACTAGTAAAATCACATGAAACATTTTTCAGGTCAGCTCAGACTATGATCATTTAATTTGCTACAGCAAGATTTCTGGGGGCTGGGGAAGGTGAGAAAATGAGTGAGACTTTTAGTGTCTCATTAAAACACTTTCCAGAGCCCTACAATAAAAAAAAAAGTGGAGGTGCTTTAAAAAAGAAATTGATCCCAACAGTAAGTCTCACTCCAATCGAGAAGCTTGGCAGGTTTCAATTGCAAATGGGCAATGGCATAATTTGTATATCTGTTAACCAGTAAACATAATATTTTTGTCTTTCCTTGGTTTGTGCTTTTTTTTGTGCTCAGTCTAACAGCAGAAAACTGGACCCTTTCAATTTTTCACATTACAACAGTTTGCTGTTTCTTAGAAATTCTTTTATCAGGGGGAACAGCTACACAGGATAAAGCATGAATTGCAGAGATGCTATCAGAAGAGCATTCTTCACACTCTGTACTGAATAATGGTGACTGCTTGGAGCAAAGTGGGAAAAGAACATTTCATTCTTTTATTTTCTTTAGATTATTTTTTTTTTAAACCACAGGCTTAGTTCAGAGACCATAAGAAGAAAATAGAGGAAGAAATTGATTTCTTCCTTGTTAATGCAGTTCAGATGATCAGCATAATCACACATCTACAAGTTGACATAATATAAATAAGTTTAGAAAGGATTTGCCTCGAGAGTGCTTGATGCAAGAGTCCACTGCAGCTTTTCCTAAAAACCCCTTATGATTTGCAAAGAAAGCAAATATACATCAGTAGTGAAAGGCACATATCAGCAGGTAAGTATGCTCAGTGGTCTGTGAAGGGATGTTAGATGGGGTGGGATCTGAGTTACTACAGAGAATTCTTTCCTGGGTGCTGGCTGGTGAGTCTTGCCACATGCTCAGGGTTTAACTGATTGCCATATTTGGGGTCGGGAAGGAATTTTCCTCCAGGGCAGATTGGCAGAGGCCCTGGAGGTTTTTCACCTTCCTCGGCAGCATGGGGCATGGGTCACTTGCTGGAGGATTCTCTGCAGCTTGAGGTCTTTAAACCACGATTTGAGGACTTCAATAACTCAGACATAGGTTAGGGGTTTGTTACAGGAGTGGGTGGGTGAAATTCTGTGGCCTGCATTGTGCAGGAGGTCAGACTAGATGATCATAATGGTCCCTTCTGACCTTAAAGTCTATGAGTCTATATCAAGACTCCATAGAATAAAACCTAGCTCTGATACAGAGCTTTTCACAGTAGATCTCCAAGAACTTTACATAGGAAATCAGTAACATTCTACCAATTTCGCAGCAGGGGGAACTAATGTACGGGGAGGGGAAGCAACTTGCTCAAGATCTCCCAACATGTCAATGGCAGATCTGGGAATAGTACACACCGCCTCTCCCTAAGCCCTCTGTAGATCATATTATTATTATAGCAATATTACCAAGAGGCCCTAACCAAGATTGTAGCCCCACTATGCAAAACATAGTAAGAGAACCCCTGCTCTCGAGATCTTACCATATAAACAGACAAGACAGGGAAAACAGATGAAGTGACTTGCCCAAGGTCACATGGCACATCAGTGATGGCACAAGGACCCAGGTCTTTAGGTTTCCAGGCCAGTGCCCTACCCGTTAGATCGCACAGTGTCAGTAATCTCAACGTGACAAAAGCATGGATGATCCTAGCAGGGTTCACAGCCAAGAGAGCAACTCACCAATTCAAATACAGATGGAAAGAAGTGGCCTTGGCTAGAGTCAAAGGCAGTCGAGTATCCATTAACTCCCTGCTTGTCCACCTGAATGAGAAACAATGGGCCACTCACTCCAGGGGTCAGGTATAAGCTTTGCCTTTTCCTTCAATTGCCTGGCCTGCCAACATTGCCTTATCCTGCCTGATCTTGGGTTATCTAACCCCAGCCTCAAACACTGGGTACGGTACTCAGTACAGTACAGCTCAGTCAGAGAAGAGGGGGGGAGAGAGAGAGAGAGAGAGAGCGCGCGAGAACTGGGCATCACTAGCATACAGAAAGAACAGTGACCCAGTCCACTGCACTGATCCTCTGCCTCCACAAAACCTTAGCTGTGCACTTGACATAAAAGGAATAAAGGTCACAATTGGCCTAATAACAGAAGTGGTCGGTTTCTTTACAATCATACAGAAAGTTGTAACAGGTACAATTCTACACTCAAGAGGTTGAGACTTGGATGTTGTCATCTGAGTCACTCACAATAAATATATTCAAACCCATCTATTTAGTTTTACCCTGTTATTGCACAGAATCAGAAGTGATCCAGCCTTATGAAAGGCACATTAAAATAACCATGGCCAACTTTAAAGAGACAATGCATGTCAATGTGACCCATACAAAAAAAATTTTCAAAGAGAGAGAGAAGTCACTACAGAAAAATAAATGCATGACGTTGGCTTGCAGTGACAGACGTCATGTTTCTCTGCATGTTGCAAAGGGCAAATCCTCCAGTGCGGCCATGTAAAATGGGAGAACTACCATAGAAAGAAAAATATTTGCAGCAAGTCAAGTTTTACTATATTAAAGAGGTGTGTAAAAAAAAAACAGGAACAATTAATTTACAAAGATTATTTATTTTGTAGCAGACAAATGGCGGTAGATCCCAAGCACAGGCCGTGAGAGAATGTAAACCCCTCCACCCCCAAAACAAATCACCTTTGAATACATGGCCATGCAGCCAGCCCCTTTTTCACTGAAACACAGATGCTAAGAGAAACTGTTAGTCAATGGTCACGTTTCAGAATTGCCACCAGCTCAGCCGTATTTCAGGCATCTATAAAAGATAACCATATTGTGCACATAAGCTGAACACAGGTTCTCTGCAAAGGTCTAATTAATTTTCACCAAAGATGGGCAGAAAATACCTTCTCATTAATATAAAGATCCCAGGGCACCTTTTAAAGGGGTATGGATAGGTCCAGTGCCCTGGTTAATTTCTTCTACTCCAATAAAAGTATTTCTTTTGGGTACAAAATTAGGCCCTGCTCTCCAAGGGCTATCGACTTATGTTTAAAGGACTGCAAGGGTCTATGGCAGTGGAGGTCCACAGAATAGAAGGAGACACTAAGTGAGTGGCAGGTGCTGGAGAGAGGGGGAGGAAAAAACACAACAACCTAGGATCTAATCTAAAGCTTGCTACGTCAAAGGGTGCCGTCTTATTGACTTCATTGGACTTTGGATCAGGTCCTTAGAACTAGCTTCGCTACAGAGACCCTACATGAGTGGGATCGCATAATGTCAGGCGTTAGGCAAACACAGTAAGAGGCAGCCCCTGCTCCCAAAGAGCTTACAATCTAAACCAGCTAGACAGAAGACAGGGCAGGAAATAGGCACAGAGGGAAAAAAACGGTTACTCACCTCTTGTAACTGTTCTTCGAGATGTGTTGCTCACGTCCCTTCTAATTAGGTGCGTGCGCGCCGCATGCACAGTCGTCAGAAAGTTTTCCCCCTCGCAGTGCCCACCAGCCGTCTATGGGGGGCGGTCTGGAGACAGAAGTGCCCGCCACAGCCTCATCTGGGGAGGCCGACAAGGAGGCTGACAAGGGAATAGGGTTCTCCTGTCCCTCCTGCTCATCAGGAACCTCCTGTCCTGTCTTGCTGGCTGGACCAGGCAGACCAGGGTCCTGCTCAGTAACCGGAGTTGGAGTTGGTTCTGTGGGGGGAGGGTGGGGGCACAGCACCTCCTCAGCACCCCTAGGGGTGGGGCAACTGGTGGAAGCCTCCGGCACCTGCGGGTCAGAGGTGGCTGATCGGGAGCCTTTAGACTGGGCGCCCTGTGCTTGGTGGTTTGCCCACGGGGTCAAAAATGGCCACTGCGCTGTTCCCTGCCACTGCACAGGCCACGGCCCTGCAACTACCTGAGAGCATCCATGGTCCAACCGGTGCCGACCCTGCTCTGAGTATCTAGATCCTGCCTCCGAGTCCGAAGACTGGGATGGGTACCGTGAAGGCCAGGGCAATGCCAGGTGGAGCTGATCTAGTGAGCGGCGCTACACTGGGGAGCGGTGTCTTGACACCAGAAAATGGTGCTGAGAGGCTGGAGTGAGGTGCCATGATCTGGAGCTGCCCGGGGTCACTGAGCAGCACCGGGACCGGTGCCAGGAATGGGACCTGCTGTGCGACAGGGATTGATGCGTGGATCGGCGTCGGAAGTGGGAATGCTGGCACAGCTTGGACCGGTGCCGCGGGTCCATCAACGGTGCTGAGGGCCGGAGCATCGCCAGTTTGCCTTGAGACGGTGCCACTCAATGGCACAAAGGGTGGGTGACCTCAGCGCTGTCATGGTGATGAGGTCGCTCGTGGCCTCAAAGGTGTCTGGGGAGGATGGCAGTTCCACCTCCTCGATGACCTGGGCCAGGGAGTCCAACGGCACTGGACTTGACAGTCCCCCTTGCGGGGACTAAGCTGATGGTGCCATCACCGCAGACTTCAGCGCTGGGTGCTCCTCACAGGGATGCGCCCCCATTGGCTGGCTTCTTGGTTCCAGTGCCGCTTCTGTGCTGGCAAGTGGGAGTGGTGCTGGGTTGATCCCCACCAGTTTCGACGCCGGGGAGCGGCGGTGCTGTGGGTGTCTGCCAGAGTCCTTCTGTGGTGCCCCTTCCACCACTGTCACTGGGGCACTATGCACCGATGAACTCGGCACCAGGTCTTGCCACATCAGCAGAGGCTGAGACCTAAATGCTGCCTCCATAAGGAGCTGCTTGAGGCGAAAGTCTGGCTCCTTTTTGGTTCTGGGGCGAAACCCCTTACAAATCCTGCGCCGATCGGCTTGGTGAGCATCCCCAGACACTTCAGACAAGCCTCGTGGGGGTCGCCCGTTGGCCTGGACTTGCTGCAGGACTTGCAGGTTTGAAGCCCTGGGATTTGGGCATGAAAGCCCTCCCAAGAGGAAAGGGGTCAGGACGGAGGGTAAACCCCCCAGCCCAACTGCTAACTACTAACAAATGAAAACTAACTAATACGTATAGAGAACAAACGAAGAAAGCTAGGGGAACGTGGTAGAACTTGCTAAGCAAGATGCCACAGTTCCAACGATCGTCACTGGCGATAAGAAGGAACTGAGGAGGTGCCGGGTCGGCAGAATCATATAATTGAGCACCATGAAGGCGCCACTCAAGGGGGCTCCACAGCCGACCTAACAGGTGCTGCTAGGGGAAGAACTTTCCAATGACTGTGCACGTGGCACGCGCAGACATCTAACTGGAATTGATATGAGCAATCACTCGAAGAAACAGCAAAGTGACTTGCCCAAGGTCAAACAGTAGGTCTGTGACAGAGCCAGGAATATTACCCAGACTTTCCAATTCCCAGACCACTATCTTGTCCGCTAGACCATGCTTCCAAAGCAGATGTTCCAAGAGTTTGGGTGTGGGAGTGGAAGAGAGGGTGAAGGGATGTGAAAGTGTGACAAATATTCAAATCAAAATTCAAGTTTAAATTCAAATAGACCTTTTCATAGGCAGCCCTTACCCTCCTCTCTCCACTTCCACGATTTCATCTATGCAACATACTGCACTCATTTTCTGTTCTCATTCAAATTCACTTGCACTTAGGACAGGTTTTTAAGTAAGTTTACTACTGAAGATGATAAACTTCCATTTGATGTATGTTAGTTAAATGTGTGTAACAGAGAGGGTACAAGCAACTTTCACACTGAAAAGTCATCTTATTTGGCTAAGGAAAGAAAGTTGATGCTATTTTTGCGGTATAGCATTTCCTTTACCTGGTAGATCCACCGTTATGTCTGTCTCTTCCATTAGCTTCAGTGTATTCCAGGATTGTGGACTACAAAGAGTTATGCAAACATGAACGGTTCCAGAATTCCTAACTTGTATTACATTTGTGCAAGAAATTAATGCTATTTACATTAGCTAATACAGTTAATAAAGGCTAGAGACTCTCCTGTTTCAAGACATGTACTTCTAGCAGTGTCAGTTCAAGAAAGAACTACTTTCAGAAGCATCTGGTAGTTGCCACTGCCAGAGACTAAGTGACCAAATGGACCATTGATCTGCTGATGCAATAAGATCTGAAGTCAGATAAATGCAGGAGGGGCAAAGCACACATTTTCTGGGAATGATGCCAACTCAGTATTACTTGTTTGGCACAAACTTGAGGTTTTGCTTTCTGACATAAGAGTTTTTAAAAAAACCATGGAATCCAGTGAATAATTATATTAAAATAAATGAGTAATCATTGGTATTTTATATACAGTCTAGAACAGTTTCAGATACATTCATTTGTTACATACATATCACTTCCCATTTTCCCCACCCCACTTTCTCTGTGTGTGTGTTTTCACAAACAATAGAGACCCTTTACACTTGAGATAAGACCCAACAAAGTGTTCGCTTAACAGATAAGCATAGCACTGGATTATTGAGCTGCTAGGACATTTTCATTGCACTTCCACCTTAGAAAAGCAATGCTGAGTGCAGGGCAAATCTCCTCCTCCTGATGGATCATGTTCAGAGCTCTATAGCCTGAAGACAAAACTAGCTCAGTAAACCAAATGCACTGATGCTTTCCAGAAGGAAAAGCGTAGTAGACTAAATAAGAATCAGGCAAAATGAAACAAACACTGGGAGTCAGTCAAAGCCATTAAAATACTTCCCACGTTTTCCCCAGAAAACCATCAATTGATCCCATCAAGCTAGCCTAGAACATGACCCTCAGTGAACAATTCAGTAAATCTTGGCCAATGTTCAAGTTTATTATTAATAATTTGTATTGTACGTAGGGACTCCACTTATACACAGAAAAATATGATCACTGCCCTAAAAACGCTTGCAAACAAAAAGACACACAGGTTGTCACTACTTCCTGGTGGCCAAGGTGATCCATTTACTCCATAACATGGCAGCAGAGGGGAGGACAGGAAGCCACAGAAGGAATAGTTCTTAAGAGCAGTGCCTCTGTTTTTATTTCACCGCCCCAGACACCCTTTTACTTTTAGACCCACTTCCCCATAACAGTTTTGTATAGAGAAAGTCTTTAAAGGGAGGGAAGCCTCAGCCTGTACCAAAACTTCATACCTTCTTTTCCAAGGCATTACTTCTACTCGCATAGTATCTTTAAAGAGTCCCCCTCTCTATAGCAGTTTACTCCAGCATACCTTCAGCAGCACACATGCTCTTTTGAGGTTGCCACTGGAACTGTTTAATGTAGATTCATTCTCATACGTAGTAGGTTTTATGAATAGACACTTGGAGCCAGCTGGACTGAAGCCTAGTTCTAATCCATGGGGTACTCAAACTCCCTACAGCTGCTTCTTGTTAGGTCTAACTTATTGGATTTTCCCTGCCTTTTTCCCTCCAGTAGAAGTTTACTCACACGTGAATACAACAGATAGATGGTGGGCGGAGCACAAGGTCATAGTGAGACACAAGTAAGTGTAATAATAAAGAGCGATCACAGCACACCATCTGCCTAGCAAAATATGTAATGAAACCCAAAGACAGACAAGCTGTGTGGGCTTTCAAACAATGCCAGCTTTATACGCATGCAGTTGTACTGTTCCAGGGGTCTTGCACCAAATGCACATATCCCTCGTGCCAGCCACATCCATCCCTGATTCACTGTGACCCAGATCCACAAAGGGACTTGGGCACTGCAATACTGAGCATTGTGTGCAACTTTTAGGCACCATGAAAAAAAAAATCACAGGAATCACTTTGCTCTACAAAGCAAGTTAACAGTGTAGGGTCCCTATACAATGAATGGAGAGAAATTGGCACCTTAGACCGTGATCCACAAAAGCCAGCCCACTAGGTGAGAGCCGCCTAAGCCAAACAAAAAGCAACCTAACCATTTCATTGAGGGACAAAGAAGAGCACCTCACCCATTCTGCAACCTCTAGAATCCATCCAGAGACTATTGGGAAGAATCGTTGAGCCAGATCCCTCAGCTGGTGTAAATAGGTGTCATTCCTTTGAAGTTAGTGGGGATACACTAAAGAATTTGGCCCCATTATATATAAAGCTGCAATATAAGGAAACAATCACACACCATATCCATGATCTAGTACAATTGCACTGAGATGTGGCCCTCACACTCACATAAGAGGGAAAGGAAATCAAACACAGCATAAGAGATAAAACACCTCCAGAACGTCTCCAGAATTGAGACTCTGGGAAGCCAGATGCAACTAGATGGCTAAACCTGGAGTATACACCCCTAGTGACATGAAATAATCAACCCATCTATGTTGCCTGTCAAGTAGTAAGTACTATAAGTAGTGACAGTAACTAGAGCTTTTACAGTGAGCCAAATCCCATGTATTTTTCTCCTCTCTTGTCTCCGACAAGATTTTCCATGGGTGGTTCTTATTTCTGCATTTATGTTTAGCATTTTAAAAGGTCTGATCCAGGGATGTGCGGAGTACTTGCAGCTCCCACCAATTGCCATGGGAGCTGCAGCTGCTTGGAACATCAAGACCACGTATTAAAAAGGAGCAAGGTGCTATTGAAGTCTTTTCGGTGAGTATGATGATCAGGCTAGTATTTCTGAATGCAGGGAATCAGGGAGGCAGGTATTGCTCCCTTATTCTCAAGGTACCATAGCCCTAAATGCAAGTTAGGCCAGTCGAAGTGAACTGATATAGTGGAGGAGATATCTAACCATCCCCTCCCTCCTTCCTTTCCAGAACATGTTCCCCGTAACAGAGGAGCTGGCATAAGAGCCTCTGGTTTTACCCCAGTGGAATATTCCCTTCTACCAGGAGGGTACACAAATTATAGCCAATCTACTGTATATTAGATAGGACTATATGAAACCTGACTTTCAATTTACAACAATAATAATGGACACCCCTCCAATGCCATGGCACTATTTTGGTACAAGTTTAAATTCACACTATGAAATAGTAGCATATGATCTATTCAAATAGATGTCCCCAGCAATATACATTACCTATGGAAAATCAACCATAATCACAGGATCCCTGAAACAAACCCCTTATTGTAACTCCTGTAAAACACCTCTAACAGAGGTCACACATTGAGGAGTAGACACGTTACACAGAGCATGTTGCTTACTTAAAGCTTGGTTGCACATTCATCTATTGTTTTCAAGCCAATAACACATGCTCCTGCAACATATCAGGCTAACCATAGCCATGAAACTGTGCATAAGTTCAAGTTTAGGTTATCTAGATCTCTTACGCCCAAGGTGAACGGAGATAATAATGTTTCCAGAAAGACTCCAGTGATCTTTTAATGAGGATTGTCCTGTTATGTAGAATAATTAGATCACAGTCCTTAGGAAAAGTCATATTTGCATAAAAGTCTGATTAAAACCAGTAAATCTCCTCTAAATGCTAAATCTGATATTTCTAAGTTCAGTACAGTTTTGTGTTTTACATTGGTGACCCCCATAATTAGCTCATCTGCCTTTCAGCCCTCCTGATTTTAGTTAGGAGACATTCATTCCAGGAAGTTAATACTGCATAGAGCGTGTCTTCTTATGGAAGTGCCTGTAGGGAAACAGCCTGGTGGAGGAAACCTACAAGAATCAACGCACAGAGTTCCCCCTGAAATCATATCTTCCGTCAGCCTTCGTTTGGTTAGGCTAAACACGACATAGCCTATACAGACTACCTGGTTTAAAGAGCCTGTGACAGTGCTCTGTATTTTTTTCTGGCTAGTTTAAAGCCAACCATACCCTGGACACAACTCCCCATAAAACAGCACCTTCTTCTAGTGCCAGTCCTAGGACCCAGGGCTTGGGAGCCCCCCATAAGCAGTGCCCTGCCAGTACCAACTGGGTGATCACAGAATGAATCTTTACCCACCACCTTTGTGCGCTGAGCACAGGGTTAACTGGGAAGCCCGGTGCGGCCATTGTACCTGTTTGTATCAGTGTTTAACCAGATGGATCAAGTGCGTCAGTCTAGCAGAGAGCTCGGTTATCCTTGTTGTCAGGGCCAACTCAACTGCTCAGAATATTATAGAACAGTGTCAGTGACATCAGAGCTAACTCTACCAGAGACCGAGATTCGAAGGCCCAAGAGTACTGTTATGACTATCTCCTCTAACCATCTGCCTAGCATGTGTGATAGGATTTCACCCAGTTAATTTGCATGCTGCTATTACATGGGCTGGAGTGAGAGGAACTGCACATGTGTCAAGAGTTCTCATTGGTAGATGACTGCATCGTCTATATACAGACTAACAGTGCCCCAAATCAGCTCCAGGTCCCTGGGTGTGTAGCTATAGGTTAGAGCTGGGCAAATAACTGATCTTTTGGGTCACTTGGTAGTTCTGGAAAATTAAAGAAATTCAGATATATTGGTTTGAGTCAAGCCAAAAATGTCAGTGGCTCAACAAATTCTGTTTTTGGTCAAAATCATTGGTAGCAAGAGAGAAAACGATTCTGTAGCATGGTGGTTAGGGGCACCCGCTTAGGAGGAGGGAGACTCAGATACCTGCCCCATATCTGACAGAAGGGAGATCTGAAGCACAGATTTCCCACATCCCACATGAGTGCTCTAAGCAATAAGCTAACAGTTATAAGGGGACCCTAGCCACCACTCCTCTTCCTTTGGCCATTTGGTGAATGGTGCCAATTTGGGTCAAGTTCATGAATAGTTTCAAGAAAACTAAAATGATCGTTTTTGACAAACTATTCATGCAGACCTTCAGAGCTGCAATTCAGACCTCTGCCACTTCAGCTGATGTAGCAGCTGGTAGCCCTTGTATTAGGCTGTTGTCCTCTATGTCAGTGGTTCCCAAACTTGTTTCGCCACTTGTGCAGGGAAAGCCCCTGGCGGGCCGGGCCGGTTTGTGTACCTGCCTTGTCCGCAGGTCCAGCCGATCGCAGCTCCCACTGGCCACGGTTCACCGCTCCAGGCCAATGGGAGCTGTGGGAAGCAGCAGCCAGTACGTCCCTCGGCCTGCGCCGCTTCCAGCAGCTCCTATTGGCCTGGAGCAGCGAACTGCGGCCAGTGGGAGCCACGATTGGCCAAACCTGCGGACGCAACAGGTAAACAAACTGGCCCGGCCCGCCAAGGGCTTTCCCTGCACAAGCGGTGGAACAAGTTTGGGAACCACTGCTCTATGTGGACCAGCTACTAGAGTGGGGGGAAATAGACACACACATTGTCAGTGGGTTTTGTAGATATTTTCTGACAGCAGAGGAATGTAGAGACTCAGGACTCCTGGGTTCAATTCCAGGTTCTTTATGGCATTGTGTAGACCCGTCATCAGCCTCCACAGCCCATCTGGAGCTAGTTGTCCGCACTGTGTTGCTAAAGAAGTGATGCCTCTGAGACTCTCTACCTCTATGGGAGGATTCTTTACACTCAGTGGGTCTGAGGAAAGGGAGACAGAACAGAGCTGCAACCTACCTCTCACCCCATGCAAAGGTATCGGGGGTAGCCGCGTTAGTCTGTATCCACAAAAACAACAAGGAGCCCAGTGGCACCTTAAAGATGCCCAAATAAATCTGTTAGTCTTTAAGGTGCCACTGGGCTCCTTGTTGTTCCCATGCACAGGGAAATTCATGGGAATGACCTCTTCTGTACGAGCATCACAGAGAGGAAACAGGCAGGCTCATGTTATTTATGGGCTATTAATAAGATGGACCCGTGTCTGAACTCTTCTAGGTATTTTCGTTGGTTAGTTTAAAAGCCAGACAACTACATCCCAGACACAGCTTCCAAAGAGGATCCACTACTATGGTCTGATGAGCCAATACTCCCTTTTCAGTTGAGCAACTGGAAGGGAATCATACTTACATTCACCTGAGAATAGTGTTCTGTGCAAACTTTTCTCACTCAGGTACTTCAGGGCAACTTTGGTAGCACTGGTAAAAGATAGAAACGGAGGGCTTTGATAGAGACTTTGTACCTGCATTATTTAAATTCAATCATAGACTCAGGACTGGAAGGAACCTCGAAAGGTCATCTAGTCCAGTCCCCTGCACTCATGGCAGGACTCTAAGAAATAAATATTCTACTTTGCTGGCCAACCAAAATACATAAGGTTAGAAATGATCCCCATCTTTTACTGACAGATTAATGAAAACCACCAAAACAAAGGAAAGGAATGTCAAATTACCAGTCAGACACCATGCAGGGAAAAGGTCAGCACAATGAAAGCATGCTACTAAAATTCACAGAACAGGCAAGACATTACAATTATGATTTTTCCTTTTCTTTAACAAGACTTTAATGAGAACTAAAAGTGCCAGTGAAATTTATCATTGGGAGAGAGATTTAGCAGGCACAAATATATCCCAGACTGTATCTATTGGGTTTCCAGGAAATGGGGCAGGCGAAGCCCGCCCCATGCTAACGGAACCCCCCCCCCCAGCCTAAGGGGAGGTGCCACAGAGCCTCAGAAACCCACTAATTGCGGGGGACAACTAATAAAAGAACAGGGACAGGAGTGCGGTCAAAGGGTCAGAAGAAGGGAGCCTGACGGGGACACCGAGCAGAGAACCCCGGACAGTGCCCACTGCTCCTCGAAGGCGTCAAGGGAGCCAGCGGACGCCGCCCAGAGGAACTCCGCCCGGAGACGTGAACGGATTAAGGATCGGAAACAAGCCCCACAGTCGCAGGAGTCTCCATTGGCCAACCGCCTCTCCCTGGTCGCGTAGATGGCCATTTTAGCCAGGGCGAGGAGTGGGTGTGTACCTATATGGGTAGGAAAAAGCAGGGAAAGGAGGGAGGGAGCAGAGACAGGCACTAGGGAAAGACACCTCTGGGGAATGGGGAGCAAGTGGGTTGGGGGAGGAAGAGCCAAAAAGGGACAGAAGGAAAGAAAGAGGCGGGGTGGGGGGAGGAAAGAGAGAGAAAACAGGGAGGCCTGGCGGGAAGGCGAGCTGGGGAAACTCAGGGGAAGAGCCCACCGGCCCCAGGGAAAAGGGTTGGAGGAAGTACAGAGGAAGAGAATAGAAAGAATGGGGGCGGGTGGGAGGGAAGATGAAGGGGGAATCAAAATCATAGAGAGGAGAAGAGATAAAGAAATGGCTCAAGGGGAGGAGAGAGCAAGACAAGCCACCACGTTATTATCCAGCTGGGCTAGTGGAGCCTGGTGTAATAATTTGGGCCTCATACACCTATCCCCATTGTAAGCTTAACTTTGGGTAAGTGCATAAGAACATAACATAAGAACATAAGAAAGGCCGTACCAGGTCAGACCAAAGGTCCATCTAGCCCAGTATCTGTCTACCGACAGTGGCCAATGCCAGGTGCCCCTGAGGGAGTGAACCTAACAGGCAATGATCAAGTGATCTCTCTCCTGCCATCCATCTCCATCCTCTGACGAACAGAGGCTAGGGACACCATTCTTACCCATCCTGGCTAATAGCCATTTATGGACTTAGCCACCATGAATTCATCCAGTCCCCTTTTAAACATTGTTATAGTCCTAGCCTTCACAACCTCCTCAGGTAAGGAGTTCCACAAGTTGACTGTGCGCTGCGTGAAGAAGAACTTCCTTTTATTTGTTTTAAACCTGCTGCCTATTAATTTCATTTGGTGACCCCTAGTTCTTGTATTATGGGAATAAGTAAATAACTTTTCCTTATCCACTTTCTCAACATCACTCATGATTTTATATACCTCTATCATGTCCCCCCTTAGTCTTCTCTTTTCCAAACTGAAGAGTCCTAGCCTCTTTAATCTTTCCTCATATGGGACCCTCTCTAAACCCCTAATCATTTTAGTTGCTCTTTTCTGAACCTTTTCTAGTGCTAGAATATCTTTTTTGAGGTGAGGAGACCACATCTGTACACAGTATTCGAGATGTGGGCGTACCATGGATTTATATAAGGGCAATAATATATTCTCAGTCTTATTCTCTATCCCCTTTTTAATGATTCCTAACATCCTGTTTGCTTTTTTGACCACCTCTGCACACTGCGTGGACATCTTCAGAGAACTGTCCACGATAACTCCAAGATCTTTTTCCTGACTCGTTGTAGCTAAATTAGCCCCTATCATGTTGTATGTATAGTTGGGGTTATTTTTTCCAATGTGCATTACTTTACATTTATCCACATTAAATTTCATTTGCCATTTTGTTGCCCAATCACTTAGTTTTGTGAGATCTTTTTGAAGTTCTTCACAATCTGCTTTGGTCTTAACTATCTTGAGTAGTTTAGTATCATCTGCAAACTTTGCCACCTCACTGTTTACCCCTTTCTCCAGATCATTTATGAATAAATGGAATAGGATTGGTCCTAGGACTGACCCTTGGGGAACACCACTAGTTACCCCTCTCCATTCTGAGAATTTACCATTAATTCCTTCCCTTTGTGCCCTGTCCTTTAACCAGTTCTCAATCCATGAAAGGACCTTTCCTTTTATCCCATGACAGCTTAATTTACGTAAGAGCCTTTGGTGAGGGACCTTGTCAAAGGCTTTCTGGAAATCTAAGTACACTATGTCCACCGGATCCCCCTTGTCCACATGTTTGTTGACCCCTTCAAAGAACTCTAATAGATTAGTAAGACACGATTTCCCTTTACAGAAACCATGTTGACTATTGCTCAAGAATTTATGTTTTTCTATGTGTCTGACAATTTTATTCTTTACTATTGTTTCAACTAATTTGCCCGGTACCGACGTTAGACTTACCGGTCTGTAATTGCTGGGATCACCCCTAGAGCCCTTTTTAAATATTGGTGTTACATTAGCTAACTTCCAGTCATTGGGTACCGAAGCCGATTTAAAGGACAGGTTATCAATAAAAAATTGATCAAATGTTCCAATAACTCATAACAGGGAATGTTGAGGAAAGGGAGACAGACTGAATGAGCCCAAACAGAAAGGCCAACTAATAACTCAAGGACAGTGTTAAGATCATGCCTGGTCAAAAAGAGAACTGTGAGGCAGGAAATCAAGGGACCAAAACTGGTGTGTCGGAAATGAGATCTAATTGGTGGACAAAATAATAAGGGGAATGACTATTCCACCCATCGCTCCCTTTGGGGTCCGTTAGAAAAAAAAGACCGGGGAGAATGAAGTGCTCTGACTAGCTGGGAGATGGGTGGACAGGAAGAAGTGAGCTTCACTGCATGGCTGCCACATCCACCATCTCCTAGGGACCACAGGATCCACCGTAACACTCTTGGGTCTTCATGATCTTGATCCTGATGCTGAGAAATATCCTGTCCAGACCAAGCCTGAGAGAGAGGGACTTCAGATGACATGGCCAGCTTCACTGGCTCCGGCCAAATCCCAAACACCACCTGGGATGTAAGACTTTGGTTCCTGCTGTCACCACTGCTCCCATCTTTGTGTGACATTTTCCTTCCCTCCTATTTCTCCTCTTCCCTCTCCCTCTCCTTTTGCCTTCTGTTTAGTAAGAGTCTGGCTGAGCTGGCCAAGACTGCATATTTTGCAGCACTGCAGTGATCCTGTGACTAAAGAGGTGGCAAAAAGCAATGTTCTAAGCAGCCCAATGCTGGTACAAGTTTGCCAGGTCTCAGAGCGGCTGATCGGACCGTGTGCTGTGCCTTTAGTTCGCCAGCAGTAAGGCTGCAAGTGAAAGTTTTTCAATCTTCCCCTTTTTGTGTGTTTTTGACTTATTCTGTCTTTTCGGAAACAGCATCCCTCTGCAACAACAGATCCAGCCCATCTCAGCTAACTCCTTCTCTCTACCAAAAACAAAAACAAACAAAAGCAAATAAAAAAACCCAAATAACAAAGGGAAAAACAAGGGACAGCTATTACCATCTTTAATACCATCAAAGAGACCTTCAGACAGGGCTTGTCCCTTCTAAAAACTCTCTATAGCAAAAGAATATTGTTAAAACAAAAGCCTCACTCAATACGCTACATTTCAAATGTGTGAACTGTTTACTTCTTGTTCTGTGTCTTTAATAAAAGATTTTTAACGGGGTGTTTGCTGTGGGACTGAGCAGACCAATGTCTGTGTGTTCCAAAATCCCAAGCCTTGTTTCACTGGTTAGTGCTGTACAGTGGCAGGTCATGTTAACACCTTTCAATCTCTAGGCCAATATATTCCATTAAAGCGAATACAAAAACCTTCTAGGCTATGGCTGCCTCTCGGCCCCCAACTCATAATAGCCCTTGGGAGAGCTGCATTGCTCAGCTGCCCCACACCCTCCCCCCACCCCAGTGCCGGCCCCACACCCATCCTCCTCTCCATCAACCCCACAGTCTCAACCTTGGGGTCAGCTACAACTCTGCCCCTCCTTCTCCTCCTCCCCCCACCCCACATCCAGGCTGCTACCCAATCTCGCCAGTCATAGAATCATAGAATATCAGGTTTGGAAGGGACCTCAGAAGGTCATCTAGTCCAACCCCCTGCTCAAAGCAGGACCAATTCCCAACTAAATCATCCCAGCCAGGGTTTTGTCAAGCCTGACCTTAAAAACCTCTAAGGAAGGAGATTCTACCACCTCCCTAGGTAACTCATTCCAATGCTTCACCACCCTCCTAGTGAAAAAGCTTTTCCTAATATCCAACCTAAACCTCCCCCACTGCAACTTGAGACCATTACTCCTTGTTCTGTCATCTGCTACCACTGAGAACAGTCTAGCTCCATCCTCTTTGGAACCCCCTTTCAGGTAGCTGAAAGCAGCTATCAAATCCCCCCTCATTCTTCTCTTCTGCAGTCTAAACAATCCCAGTTCCCTCAGCCTCTCCTCACAAGTCATGTGCTCCAGCCCCCTAATCATTTTTGTTGCTCTCCACTGGACTCTTTCCAGTTTTTCCACATCCTTCTTGTAGTGTGGGGCCCAAAACTGGACACGGTACTCCAGATGAGGCCTCACCAATGTCGAATAGAGGGGAACGATCATGTGCCTCCATCTGTTGGCAGTGCCCCTACTTATACAGCCCAAAATGCTGTTAGCCTTCTTGGACTACACAGGGCACACTGTTGACTCATATCCAACTTCTCGTCCACTGTAACCCCCAGGTCCTTTTTCTGCAGAACTGCTGCCTTGCCATTCGGTCCCTAGTCTGTAGCAGAGCATGGGATTCTTCCATCCTAAGTGCAGGACTCTGCACTTTCCTTCTTGAACCTCATCAGATTTCTTTTGGTCCAATCCTCTACTTTCTCTAGGTCCCTCTGTATCCTATCCCTACCCTCCAGCATATCTACTATTCCTCCCAGTTTAGTGTAATCTGCAAATTTGCTGAGGGTGCAATCCACACTATCCTCCAGATCATTAATGAAGATACTGAACAAAACTGGCCCCAGGACCGACCCTTGGGGCACTCCGCTTGATACCGGCTGCCAACTAGACTGGACCCATTGATCACTACCTGTTGAGTCCGATGATCTAGCCAGTTTCTATCCACCTTATAGTCCATTCATCCACCCCATACTCCTTTAACTTGCCAGCAAGAACACTGTGGAAGACCGTAGCAAAACCTTTGCTAAAGTCAAGGAATAACACATCCACTGCTTTCCCCTCATCCACAGAGCCAGTTATTTCATCATAGAAGGCAATTAGGTTAGTCAGGCATGATTTGCCCTTGGTGAATCCATGTTGACTGTTCCTGATCACTTTCCTCTCCTCTAAGTGCTTCAGAATTGATTCCTTGAGGACCTGCTCCATGATTTTTCCAGGGACTGAGGTGAGGCTGACTGGCCTGTAGTTCCCCAGATCCTCCTTCTTCCCTTTTTTAAAGATGGGCACTACATTAGCCTTTTTCCAGTCATCCGGGACCTCCCCCGATCGCCATGAGTTTTCAAAGATAATGGCCAATGGCTCTGCAGTCACCTCCACCAACTCCTTTTGCATCCTTAGATGCAGCACATATGGCCCCATGGAGTTGTGCTCATCCAGCTTTTCTAAATAGTCCCAAACCACTTCTTTCTCCACAGAGGGCTGGTCACCTCCTCCCCGTGCTGTGCTGCCCAGTGCAGTAGTCTGGGAGCTGACCTTGTTCGTGAAGACAGAGGCAAAAAAAACCCCATTGAGTACATTAGCTTTTTCCATATCCTCTGTCACTAGGTTGCCTTCCTCATTCAGTAAGGGGCCCACACTTTCCTTGACTTTCTTCTTGTTGCTAACATACCTGAAGAAACCCTTCTTGTTATTCTTAACATCTCTTGCTAGCTGCAACTCCAAGTGTGATTTGGCCTTACTGATTTCACTCCTGCATGCCTCAGCAATATTTTTATACTCCTGCCTGGTCATTTGTCCAGTCTTCCACCTCTTGTAAGCTTCTTTTTTGTGTTTAAGATCAGCAAGGCTTTCACTGTTATTTACTATTCTTTCTACTGTGACAAAGTTCCTCCTCTACCTTGGTCAGTCCTGCGCTTATTGGCAGATTTGCTCGCCTCAGATCTTCTCCTCTGGTGGAACCCACAGTCCGGGTCAACTCCTCCTGTGTCTGATCAGGAGTTGGGAGGTTTCGGGGGAACTCCAGGTTCCAGCCCAGGGCCCTGTGGATTGCAGCTGTGTATAGTGCCTCCTGTAACAGCTGCATGACAACTACAACTCCCTGGGCTACTTCCCCATGGACTCCTCCAAACACCTTCTTTATTCTCACCACAGGACCTTCCTCCTGGTGTCTGATAACGCTTGTACTCCTCAGTCCTCCAGCAGCACACCCACACCCCTCCTTGCATCTCTTGCTCCCAGCTCCTCACATGCGCACCACAAACTGAAGTGAGCTCCTTTTTAAACCCAGGTGCACTGATTAGCCTGCCTTAATTGATTCTAGCAGCTTCTTGATTGGCTGCAGGTGTTCTAATCAGCCTGTCTGCCTTAATTGTTTCCAGAAAGTTCCTGACTGTTTTGGAACCTTCCCTGTTAACTTACCCAGGGAAAGGGGACCTACTTAACCTGGGGCTAATATATCTGCCTTCTGTTACTCTCCTGTAGCCATCTGGCCTGAGCCTATCACACTACACATCGGGATGGTTTGTTCCTGCAACCTCAATAAGGATTCTTTAAAATACAGCCAGCTCTCCTGGACTCCTTTCTTGCTCACGTTATTCTCCCAGGGGATCCTGCCCATCAGTTCCCTGAGGTGTCAAAGTCTGCTTTTCTGAAGTCCAGGGTTCGTATTCTGCTGCTCTCCTTTCTTCCTTGTGTCAGGATCCTGAACTCGACCATCTCATGGTCACTGCCTCCCAGGTTGACATCCACTTTTGCTTCCCCTACTAATTCCTCCAGCACTTGCACCAGAAAATTGTCCCCTACGCTTTCCAAAAACTTCCTGGATTGTCTGTGCACCGCTGTATTGCTCTCACAGCACATATCAGGGTGACTGAAGTCTCCCATGAGAACCGGGGCCTGCGATCCAGTAACTTCTGTTAGTTGCCAGAAGAAAGCCTCATCCACCTCATCGCCCCCCGGTCTGGTGGTCTATAGCAGACTCCCACCACGACACCACCCTTGTTGCTCACACTTCTAAACTTAATTCAGAGACTCTCAGGTTTTTCTGCAGTTTCATACCGGAGCTCTGAGCAGTCATGCTGCTCTCTTACATACAATGCAACTCTCCCACCTTTTCTGCCCTACCTGTCCTTCCTGAACAGTCCTTCCTTTACCATGTCTCTACAATCCCCCTCGTCCTCTCCAGCCCACCTGCTCCAGGCCTTGATCACCCATCCCATTAATTCTGCCCTCCCCCCGTATCTCCTCTCATTCCCCTTCAGAGCCCGCTATAAAATCATCTCACCCATCAGACCAGCCCATTATGATCCCTCCCCTGGCTTCCTCGCAGGTCCTACACTAGAGCCAGCAAATTCCCCAAAAATGCATCTCTCAGGGCCACCCAAACCATGTGCAAATTCAGCAAATCCTTTCAGCCACACAGAAAAAGGGAATGTTTTGTTTTAAAAATCCAACCAGTCTGTTTGGACCATTCCACAGCAAAATGTTGTCACTTTTCATTTTGAAATTGAGGCAACGTTAAAAGAGAGGTGGAGGGGTCTTGAAAAACACCCACAAACAACCTGAAATGAACAACCAAAACAATTTTGTTTCAGGCCAAACCGAACCAATATATATATATATATTTAATTCTCTGACTGGCCTCCAAACTGAAAAGTCACTGATTTGCTCAGCTCCATTCAGCGCCCGAGTGCAGCTCCTTCTTGAATCTTTGCAAACTTCGTCCCCATCTAACTCTCCAGGCTCATTCCCCCGCCACTCTCCCAGCCATTCCCTTTGTGTCCTTCCCTGGTTCTCCCTTGCCATGCTGCTCCTCAGACTAACATTATTCTCCCCTGCTCCTGCCCCAAACTTTCCTCTCTTCCTTCAAGTTCCTCCTTAAACAAGATCCTGCTCAGGACAATGGGAAATCAAATAAACCAAGCAAGAGATTCGCTGCCCTCCCCTGGGTTGCACAGCCCCCAGCATATTGGGACTCAAGAAATACCCACGGGTCCTGCGCTCTGACTGCCTTTTATTGAAGCCTTTAGGAATGAGATTTAGTGTCCGTGTGTATCCTTCGGAAAGAATCTTCTCAGCCCTTTTATTCTCTTGGCCCAGGGCACCGATGCAGCTGTGGCTGGACTAGCAATTGGAGCGCCTCACGCTGAGACAGACGCCCAGTCCAGTCTCATGCTTCAGGGATTCCATGATCACTGAGGGCTGAGGAAGGACTTTTTTACCCATATGGCAGAGAACAGCAAAGCTGGCCAGGTGCATTGTGGGGATTTCACCTTCCCCTTTGCTGCTGCAAGAGGCAAGATACTGGAGTGGACTGACACAGAATGATTTTGCACCTTGTGGTTGAATCTCCTCTTCTCATGACACATTATATAGACAGGGTTTGTGGGGAGGCCCCGGGGCTCCTTTGGAGTAAAATTCCCAACAAATCCAAGAGCAATGCTCCCTTAATCCAATCTGGGGGATGCAAAGCTCAAGGGCCCTAGCCAGACAGCCCCAGCCCACCTTGCCTCTGTGATGTCAGCAGTGGCCCTGTGTCACAAAGGGGGTAGGCCCTGTGTCACCAAGGGGGAGGCAGCTTGTGGCTCAGTGTGCTCTGGGAGCTGGAGGAGGGAGCACACGGCTGTCTGGGTTCTGCTTTTGAGACAGTTGGGAGCATTTTGGGGAGCATATAGCACCTGTTTATACAGAACTAGCAGAGGAATCCACATCCTCATTGTCATCATATGTGAGACATCAACATTCTTCTGTGGCTCGACCATCCCAGCACAGGAGAGAGGGACCTTTCCTACGGTATCCTCAGGGTTAGGAAAGAGAAGGACGAAATTATACCAAGCTCTGACAATCAGCCTTTCTTTAGGTAAATATTTAAACAGCAAAAATGGAAAACAAGGTTAAAATCACTGATTTAAATCAAGATTTCCTCTGCTTGCTGATTTAAATCACAGTGAAAATCATTGATTTGACTCGCTCTGATTTAAACCAGTTCGTGCTGCCGTGAACTCGGTGTGGGGTGGAAAGGGGTCATTTTAAATTGTGTTGGATGTCAAGTAATTTTATCCCAAAACTTAGTAAAAATATGTAGTTTAGAGAAACAAGCAATGCTAGGCTAGCTCTTCCTATCTCTTTTTCTCTTCCTAGACTCTTTTTCAACACTAGGGGGTGACTCCACTAGTTTAGTCACAGGGGCTCTTTTACATACCTTAGGGGACACCAGGATTAAAGCCAAGCAAAAGAATCTCTGTTAGTAACCATGGCTATTTGATTATTAAAGAAAAGAAAACACTAAACAAACCAACAAAAGACAGAACACAAATGAGAAAAGGCTGATTTCTGTTCAGTCTCATCTGTGTGCTTCTCTCTGGAGCGCTTTTAACAGATGACACCTTTGTGAGCAGCTCTGCCTTTGATGGGGCACTTTTCTTTTGGTAAGTTGAAACCAAGGTCTTATTTCCCAAAATTGTTGTGAGTCATAGATACTAAGATTGTTTATGGATGGGCAAAATAATTTTAAGAGCAGGCGGATCTTATTAATAACTAGACTGTTTATCTAGATGGGCAAAGTAAGCAATTTTAACTAAATCCTCGGAAATAGAAGAAAGTAGTAAAATTACCGAGTTAGAAGAAACCGTTTAAGGAGCTGTCTAGAGACTGGCCAATGAACAAAATATTTAGAATCTTAAATTCAGTTAAATCCCATCATTTCTCCGTTTCCCAATCTTTAGCCCTTGTCTCTTTCCCAAATGCATATGGTCGAACCATCTAGTGGTTCACAGGAGAAACTGTTAACATCTTAAATTACAACAGTATTTCCATATCACAGCAAAACAGTTACAAGAGTTTACAACTCTAATCCCTTGACAGGGTTATAGTTAACTTCTCTTACCAACACATGCTGAAGTTTTGGGGAGGTTGCCTTGGGCTGGTTTCTTCCCGAGGCTTCTCTCTTCTGTCTGCGTCAGCTTGCTTGTAGAGAGGGAGAGGATGAGTTGAGTTTGAGCAGGGTCGCAGATCGTGTGCAGGGTGCTCACTTAGAGATTTTATACTCTCCTCTTCCCTATTCCCGTGCAATTTTTAAAAAAACACACCTCTCTCGCCCTTTCCTTGGCTCTGTACATTCATGGAGCCTCTTCATCTTATGCGTGGGTAGTTTGTTAATGGGTATATGTGTTAGGGCTGTATGTCTTTCTTGACAGTTCTATTTCCTTTGTTTATGTGGGGGAGGTTCTCAGAACAGCTTCAAATTTAGTCTTTTCACTCTTCTTATTCAGTTCCTTTTCTGAGATATTTCTTCAGTTTCATTAGGGTTCAGCAGGAAATGAAATTCTGTTTTTAAAAAGTCCAAACATGCCTGTTCTTTGTGTGAAGGTTTTTAGTTCTTGAAGCAGTCTTTTAAAATCAAATCATTCTTAGCAAGTCTTTAGCTTAAATAGTGAGTGAAGAAGTTGTTGATTCTTTAGAACAATTGTTGGAGAGATGATTCTTCTTATCTTTCGGAGTTGGGGGGAGGAGTGGCTGGAGCTCTGCTAGTAACCAATTAATTCCCCATTAATATAATAAATAGTCTAGACTTAAATGTCTTCTTATAGTGGTAATCAGCTGAGCAAGGTCATTTGATTTCATGTTAGTACATAATGCATTTTACCACCTGTAGCAATGATATTAGAAAACCACATTAGATGCTTTTCATTCAGTTAAAATACTTTGCAAACATGCCCTCCAAAACAGTTTGCCATTTCAACTTTTTAGAAATCAACTAACGTTTTCTACAAAACTTTTTCTCAACTACACACATTTTTCTCTAAAGTTTGAAGGACCCAAGCAGAGGGTTTTGTTGCAAAGAGGGGCTAGCAGAGTGCATTTTACAGCCTAGATTTATTGTTCTAACATATATGGAGATATACTTATCTCATAGAGCTAGAAGGGACCCTGAAAGGTCATTGAGTCTAGCCCCATGCTTTCACTAGCAGGACTGTCTTGATTTTTGCTGCAGATTCCTAAATTGCCCCCTCAAGGAGTGACTTCACAACCCTGGGTTTAACAAGCTATGAGCTCAAACCACTGAGCTATTCCTCCCTAGCCCTTGCCTGAGCCCTAAATTCATTTTGGAATATCCAACATAAATAACATCCTCACCTTCTACAGGGCCAAATCTTTCCTAAAACATTTTTCTTTATAACATGTGTTTTATTGAGTTAAAGGATTAGATCTATACTAAACTGGCAGTTTATAGAAGAGGGGGTGCTCTGGTGTAGATAAAACACGCTTTGATTCTTGACCCAAGTTCCTTAGAGTTACAAGTGGTTTGTTATAGCAATTCAACTTCTATGAAATATTTTGTACAAAGCACAAATACCAATAATCGACACATATTTTAAACAGAGCACAAAAAGAAAATAGTATAAAAGTTAAAGCAAATTAAAATGAGGACAGTTGCCTTTGAAAATTTGTACAGATACTCTTGCGGGACATAAACAGGTTTATGGTTAAGGAGATGTTATTTTCTGGACATTTGCTCATTTCTGGATGGCAGAAAGCTGAAGCCTTCTGCAATGTCTTTGATTAGCGTGAACATTTTATAACCTAGCTAACTAAAACTGGGCTACTCATATTTTCAAGCATCCTGGTGATAAATGTATATTTGAATGTTCAGTAAAGGCACAAACATGTTTGTAATGACCTAACATTATAAAAATAAGTTATAATAATGCTATTCATAAAATGTTTACATCAATGTTGAGGTCTCGCCACCTCATAGTGGTCTTGTCTCTCCAGCCAGGCAGGCAGCAAAAGCCTAAGTCTGGGTCTTCTTGGCCCATCTAGAAGCATGTGTGAGTATGGTGGGGTCTGTGTCATGGGAAGGAAGCCTCAGGGACTCATTCATGTTGGTTCTTGTCTTAGGAGCCGATATGGATCTTTATGGCTACCTCCGCCGACTGCTGGTCCAGTCTAGAGGTGAGTAGGAATTCTCCCCAGAAATGGTCCCTCCTCTCCCCCCATTGCTGTCCTCTCCAGAGCTACCTGCAGGGGACTGCTGGGAATCTGCATGGAATCGCCGTGTGCTTGGGGAGTCAGGGTCTCCTGATGGAGAAGGTTTGTTTTTTCCAAGGTTCCTTGGAGCATTTTAGCTTTATTTAAACCCCCAGACATTTCTAGCCCTTCTGAACTGGTAGGGAATTCTCTGATGCGACCCCAATGCAGCACTGCCATCCTGGCCTTGTCTGCACTCTCCTTGTCTCCTGAGGGAGATCTTTTATTAACTAAAGTAGCGCGGACAAGCAGAGCTGGGGAAGTTCTGGTCTCTAATGGAATCCATCTGGTTAGGAAAGAATTTGGGGCCGATTCTCCACAAATTTCCCCCGGCCCCAATTGCCCCTGCCCATGTTATCTCAGCTCCCTACCTGTGGAGTGAGGTGTTTGTCAAATGCCTTGGAGATGGGTGTGCAGTATAAATGCTCTGGGCTGTGACTGGTGGCAGTCCCTCTCCAGAGGTGCCCTGCAGTGTCATTAGTTCTCCACACAGCTGTATTGTCTACCTCAGCCCCTGCGGTTTCTATCAGTGACCAGGAAAGGAGAAATGACCCCCTCCCCTTTGCATTTATCCACAGCCACAGACCAGGGGAACGAGGCTACAGCAGCCACTGGGTGTTGCAGCCCTTCCCTATCTGAGCCTGCTGCTTCAGGTAAGTAGGAAACAGGGGTACAGACTCCCCAGATTCACCCCTTTCCCTGCGTAACCTTCTGTAACCTTGAGGTTGAAATGTTTCCAATTCATAGTAAGTTGTTACAGATAAGGCTGCAACAAAACCCAAGTTCAAGCATCTAGGTCGGTTACAGAAAATGTATTTAGGTGACACTATGAATGATAAAAATAAAATGATTCGTTAAGAAAACAGGTGTGCAGTTACCACCTACACTGTCATCACTGAGTGTTGTACTGTGGATCAGTGCGGGATCAGTGCACTGACAGCAGCGTGAAGTACAGCCTTAGAACCCTGGGACAGAACGGTACCTTGGGGTGTTAATTGGAGCGCTCACCGAAATAACAAAACAACTCCCAGTAGAAGCTATTCTCAGACTATTGAACGTGCAGCTTCCCCTTACACTGCTTATATTTCCATCGCCTCCTTATTGACTCTTTCATTACATGTGGTTTACATGAACATCTGCACCAATATCCTTCCCACGCTATTAGTATACATAACATTTGAATAAAGCAGTCACAATTCTCAAAAACACTCATTCAAAACCCTGCTTAAGCCAGTTATAGCCAAACAGTAGCATAACCCCGGGCCATGTGCTTGCTAACTCTCACTTTCCCATAACAGGATCTCCAATTGATCGCTAACTTTCCTCACACTAACAACTTCAGTTTTCTAAACTCTACTACACTTGAGCTAACTTAGGCCCTAAACCTATTTTTTACTTATTTCTTAACCTAAACCATCCCATAGGGAGGCCAAATTCACAGCCACAAAAAAGTCATGGACCATGAAATCAGAACTTTCCCATGAAATCTAGCTATTGGAGGGGTGGTGAAGGGCAGGTTCCTACCATGGCCCTGGCTCCAGCTGCTAGTCCCCTCTGGGCTGGGGAGGGAGGGAACTGGCACTTCCCTGCACAGCCGCCCTCACGGGGGAGATCAGACCCCCCTCCGGGTACATACACCTGTTGCTCGGAAGGCAGTGCAGAAGTGAGGGTGGCAATCTCACAACCCCCCTACAACAGTTTTGCGGCTCCTCCACAACTCCCTTTTGGGGCAGAACCTCCACTACAACATTGTGACATTTCAGAGGTAAACATCTGAAAACCTGAAATTGATTTTCAAATCCTATGGCCATGAAATTGGTCAGAATGGACCGTAAATTTGGTAGAGCACTACCTATAGGCTATACCTGCCCTTTGCCAACTCCCTCCAGTGGGTCGGCCTCCTCCTCCCCATGAGGTTCTGCTTGTGCCTGGCATTCGACTTTTCCACAGGCCTTGTGGTCTGCACTGCCCAGGGCCGCCCAGAGGATTCCGGGGGCCTGGGGTCTTCCGCGGCGGGGGGCCCCTGCTTCAGCAGTAATTTGGCGGTGGGAGGTTCTTCCGCTCCGGGACCCCCCACCGAAGTGCCCGGAAGACCTGCAGCGGGGACCCCCTGCCACCAAATTACCGCCGAAGCTGGACCCGCTGCCGAAGTGCAGCCGGGTCTTCGGCGGTAATTCAGCGGCAGGGGATCCCCACCGCGGGTCTTCGGGGCACTTCGGCGGCGGGTCCCGGAACGGAAGGACCCCCACCGCCGCCAAATTACCGCCAAAGACGCGGCTGCACTTCGGTGGCGAGTCCCGCTTCGGCAGTAATTCGGCGGTGGGGGGTCCTTCCGCCCCAGAGCGGAAGGACCCCCCGCTGGTGAAGACCGGGAGTGGAAGAAGCTCTGGGGGCCCGGGCCCTGCGAGAGTTTTCCTGGGCCCCTGGAGCAAGTGAAGGACCCCGCTCCAGGGGCCCCAAAAAACTCTCGTGGGGGACCCTGCTGGGCCCGGGGCCTGGGTGCAAATTGCCCCACTTCCCCCACCCTCCTGGGCAGCTCTGGCACTGACTGAATGAGGAGGGCTCTTGGAGTCTCCATCTCCCTGCAGTTCCCCCTCCCCAGGCACTGCACGTGCAAGATTTCTAAATCCTCCAAGCTGTGTTTGCTGCAAGCTAGTCCCCACCCCCTGCGTTGCCGAGACCCCATCGCGCACTGTGTGGGAGTCAGGGGCTGTGATTGTTGGCACCAACCTGTGACAGTGAGAAGGAGAACTGGGGTGGCTTTGCCTCTGTTTAGAGAATCGCTCCTTTCTGGGTCACATAGGTGTTCTCTGTAACCGAGAAAATTCTTTGGTGACCCAGGTGTGACTGTATTTGTTACTCAGTGAAATCAGGTTCATTGAAGTGTCACAAGAGGACTGGAACCTGCTGCTTTGGGTACCGAAAACTCCCCTCCCTTTAGCACTATCATTCACCTTATTCCCCTGGGCCTTCAACCAGAGACCTTTAATGGAGAAATTTAACCCTTCTCTTCTATTGACAGACACAGCAGTGCAAGAGACTTCAGTGTCAGCCAGAGATGGCAACCCACCTGACACAGAGTCTCCTGGTCCAGGTAGGCAGAAAGCGACGTGATCCACAGCCAGAATTCCTTTCCGAGGCCAAAGTTGCTGTTCATCTGCAATGTCTTTTACAGAATCAACATAATGTTTAGTATCAGGGGGTAGCCATGTTAGTCTGTATCCACAAAAACAACAAGGAGTCCGGTGGCACCTTAAAGACTAACAGATTTATTTAGGCATAAGCTTTCGTGGGTAAAAAAACACTTCTTCAGATGCATGGAGTGAAAATGACAGATGCAGGCATTATATAATGACACAAACTAACATAATGTTTAGTTCTAGCTTGTGCAAACGGTATAATTCCCATGGGATCCTTCTGGGTGAACAATGGTATATTAACACGGGGTGCTATATTAGAGAATCACAACTGTTATTATGAGAGTAAATGTCTCATTAGGCTCAGAATTCAGAAGGATGCCCACAACTGCTTATTAACTCATGTGCACGGTTGCAGCAATTATCCAAGCAGTTGCAATGACTACTTGTGCAAACGATCATTGTGATCTGTAACTGGTTGACTGTGTGTCAAGCGACCACGGCTGTGGCTGGAACTGTGGGTGCTACTGAGCCACACACATTCCATTCCTGGAAACAGACGCCTGTGCATTTTTCATGACTGAGATGCCCACATTTTTCATATGTATATTACAAATGGCTTTGTGAGTCATGCTCAGATGCTGTCTCAAGCACTGCTAGTTTGGGGGCTGTGCAGTGAGGTGGGCCAGAATAGGTAACTTCTTGGTCAGAACACACCTCATAAGCTCAAATACCTCATGGAACCAAATGTTCTAGGTGATAGAGCCGCCTTGCTGAATCCCAAGGAAGAGGAGAGGTACCACAAAGGTTTTATCCCCAAAGAAGGGGGATCCCACATTTCAGTGCTGCAGCTCTGTGCATCTACCTCCAGCCGAGCCTTGCAATGTCTCTATTTCCTTGGAGTTCTCCAGCTCATGAGTTACATCCTTCTGGCTGAGGGGAAGCCAATGGAATCCCCTTCAAAGTCTCTAGTCAAGCAGAGAGCCTCCTCATGTCAATGGGTTTCCCCCCAACTGGAGCAATTCCAGCCATCTTGGGAGCCTCAGACCAGCACAAAGAATTGAGCCTGGGTCTCATTCCACATGGCAGTGCAGAGCACCTGGCACTAGAGCACTAGCTTGACCTCCCAAGAGTGAGATGTGAATGTTAGGGTGACCACATGTCCCGATTTTATAGGGACAGTCCCCATTTGGGGGTCCTTTTCTTTTATAGGTTCCTATTACCCCCCACTCCCCGTCTCGATTTTTCTCATTTGCTGTCTGGTCACCCTAGTGAATGTTCTGAGGTCTGTGCAGTAGAAGAGAAACTCCTGTGATCTGTTTACATTGGTTCTTGTCTTAGGAGTCAATATGGGGCTTTTGGACCGTCTCTACCAAAGACTTACTCAGACTATTGGTGAGTAGGAATTCTGCCTGGGAGTGTCCCCCACGATACAGATTTACCCCAGTTCCCTTCTGATTCCTATTGCCCTTACATAGACTCAGTCACATGACACCTCACCCCACCACTGCCTTTCCGAATTACAGGATGGACACCTTTCCAAACAGACAGGACAAATCTGGACTCCAGCCAGCCAGGCCCCACTGACTCTTCTGTCCCAGGTAGGAGTCAACAGCCTTTCGCTGTGACAAATCACCACATTTCTATTGCTGTCCCATCAGGAAGTTCCATCCCAGTGCACACAGGATCATTCAGTGCCTCAGTTTTCCTAGCTTCATAATGGGGCTAACAAGACTCACAACCTTCACTGGGGTCTGGAAGGTGTGGGTAAAATTTGTAAAGGAACTAGAAGGGGAAATGCCCGATCTCAGTGTTAAGTAACATGACACTGTCTGGGCAGTGATTGGTGGAAATCCCTTGCCAGGGGTTCCATAAGGTGCAGACAGTTCCCTCACAGCTGTATGTCCTTGTCGCCACCAGGGCATTCTATCAGTGACCACGATTGCGGGAAATTAACCCACCGCCTGCCTGTATCCACAGACACAGAGGAGCAGAAGGTGGCCCAAAAACAAGACCCGGCGCCACAAACCCTGGTTGCAGGAGCGGGCAGCCACTCCAGCACTTTCTGTGCTGAGCCTCATGATCCAGGTAGGCCCATGCCCAGTATTGAGTGCCAGGAATAAAGGGGGGGAGGGGAAAGCAGCCACAGTGACAGCAAAACCCCAGGGCTGAGAGGGCAAGAAGAGACTCCACCCAGGCTCTGTGCCCTGCTCTGCACATGCACATAAGCCACTGCCCTGTGCTCCACCTTACACGCCAGCCTCCGTGCCACCCCACGCTGGGCTAAAGCCCTGCTGCCATAGGGCAGCACTGGAATCACCACCGGGCAGCCTGGGTGCCAGTAAAGGGGGAACTGACCCACCAGGCAGCTCCCTCTGCCGGCTCAGCTCCCCGGTGGCTCCTCATAATGATTCCCAACATTTTGCTAGTTCTTTTGACTGCCGCTGCACATTGAGTGGATGTTTACGGAGAACTATCCACAATGACTCCAAGGTCTCGTTCTTGAGTGGTAACAGCTAATTTAGACCCCGTCATTTTGTATGTTTTCCAACGTGCGTTACTTTGCACTCATCGACACTGAATTTCATCTGCCATTTTGTTGCCCAGTCACCCAGTTTAGTGAGATCTCTTTGGAACTCTTTGCAGTCTGCCTGGGACTTAACTATGGAGAGTAATTTTGTGTCATCCACAGATTTTGCCACTTCACTGTTTTACCCCTGAACAGCAAAGGCCCCAGTACACATCTTTGGGGACCCCACTATTTACCTCATTGTGAAAACTGAAAATAGATTCTTACCCTTTGTTTCCTGTCTTCTAACCAGCTACAGTCCAAGAGAGGACCTTCCCTCTAATCCCATGACTGCTTACTTTGCTTAAGAGCAAACTTAGTTTCCTTCTGTTCATTTTAGGCACCAAGAGAAAGGCCTATTCGTCACCCAGCGGACAGCTCACGCCAATCAGCAAGGAGGAGGAGGAGGAGGAAAGGCCAAGGAAGACCAGAGTGAGTGAGGAGAGAACGGGAAATCCACAGCACACTGGGGAAGTGCCCATGGCACAGACGGTACAAGGTTCCCTCCATCACCAACTCAGCCTGGACTCCCGCTCCTACTGCCTTCTCCACAACACACTGACCCTCTAAGGCTCTGATCCCCTTTCCCCATCCGCTTGCTCCCAGATTCACTGCCATTCTCTGGCCCTAGAGAACATGCTCTGACCCCCCTTGCCAGGGCAGGTGTTGCAGACGGGAGGAGAGAGGTGACTCCATTCCCAGCACCTGGCTCTGCTTTCTTTCTGCTTTGCTGGCTGGTCAGCAATGGGCTGCATTAGGGAACCAGGGAGAGAAATAAACCATCGTCCTGAGCTTCACCTCTCCCCAGAATGTCCCTGGTACACTCTGGAAGTGACCATTGGAGGAGGTGAGCAGGCAGAGACAATGGGCCAGATCCTTGGCCCCTGGGAAGGCCACATGAAGGGACATTAAACTTCCCCTTCCAAGCTCCCGCGTGGTTTCCTCACCCCAGCATGGGGGCAGGGAGGAGCCCTTGGATGCTGTCTCCCCATCCCTGACCTGTCTGTGTGGGTCTCTAGACTGTCAGCCCTTCAGGACACAGATTGTCTCTGTCTGCGTTGTGCTGCACTCAGTGCAACAGGGCCTGATCCTGACTGGAGCCTCTGGGCGCTGTCATAACATCAGTCGTGATAAGTAATCAGGGCAGGCCCCACTCTTCCAAACCGGGCCCCGCCATCCCTGCCCTCCTCTCAGCACACACCACCACAGCTGGCGCAAGGGACAACTGTCCTGTTGACCCAACCATCAGTGATACTAGGCTCGAGCAAACAAAGGGGTCAAATGCCCCTCCCAGAGAAGGGAGAGTCCGGGACCAGCTGGAAGCTGGTCTCCACCAGGGCCATAACACTATTCCTCCCAAGTCTGGGTTGTGGTTACCTAGCTGCTGGTGGAGACTCTACACATTGGGGCTTGTCTGCCTGACACGTCATCGCCATGTCCTGCGTCTCTTCTCTTGCACAGGGCCTTGCTTGCGTGAGGGACATGGATGAGGCTGCCCTGAGGAAGGACGTTGGCATCCTCTTCCCAGCACTCCACTCCATGGTAAGAGATACTGAGATCACTCAGGCAAAATGCCGGGGCCTGTTGGCTTAAACTGGGTAGGCTGTGGGAAGAGCTGTCCCTGCCTCATCCTGTTCCCATTGGGGGATGGATCCTGGAGAACTCTCCTTTGGTTTCTTTTCCTCCCACCCACCCCAACCCCTTTGACCGGGAACATCAGCATCCCGCACCTTGTTCCAATGCTCCACATCTTCGGTTCCTGACCCGTCAAACTCTGCTTCTACATGACCCACGGCCCCCAAAGCCTCGGCGTCACTCATAGACTGATCCAGCTTGCTGGCCTGTTCTTTAGATGGGAATTAGAATCTGCCTCTCCACCCTCATCCCTTCACTCTGCCATCTGAGGGCTTGGCCTGAGAGACACTGGATCTAGTTTACCTTTGCTGGTGTTGCTTTCTTCCCTTAGGTGTGTCATCTCCCCAGAGAGCACCTGGAGGAGCGGAGAGAGGCCCTGGACTCTCTCATCCATCTGGGTAAGAAACCCATTCACCTTTCCCAGAGAAGGAGATCCCAGCCTGTGGAATTTCAGAGCCCAGGCATAGAACTATATTCCCTTCCCCTGTACGATTCACCCCATTATGATTCACTCCTTTTCCTGCAGCTCGCTTGTTCCTGGTGGAGCTGCTTGTGTTCCTGTTCAGGAGGCTGAACAAGGACGAGGAAGAGGAGACCTGTGCCAGTCTCCTCATTTTGGACCAGATAGTCCGATCCAACAGTAAGTGACCCCACAGCGAGGCCTCGTCTTTTGATGTGTTATGGCCTCTTGTGCAATTAGCAGCGCTTAGCACTGGGCCTCATTGGGCTCACTTGTACCTGTCTGCAGTAGACAAGCCAAGTCCTGCAGCCCCTCAGCCGATGCTGCGGCAATGAGGGAGGACAATCACTGCTGGAACTGCAAGCATGGGCAAATGCAGCTGGTTACCCATGGGGGTAACCTGCCAGGAGGGTCATGTAGGGATATTGAGGTTGCTCTAAGGTTCCTGAGCTCTCAGGTCCCTGCACACCCCGGTTTAACATCAGCCCTGCCAAGCCGTGTGTCTGTGTCTCTTACAGTTTCCGAAATGACACAGCACACAGAGAAGCTGTTCATAGCCCTGGGGCCAATCCTACAGAGCACAAGCATACGGGTGAGTCTGGAACCATGGCCAATGCGGCCAAAGCTAGTGAATGTCTGCCTGTCAGTGCAGAGCCTGCCGGGACCCTGTGCAACGAAACACATGACCCATCAGTGCTCCATAGTGTAGGGCAGAAGGTGGGGGAAAGAATCCCAGCAGGGCTCTGCCTGCATTGCCATCTCTGGGCTGCCTAGCAGTATTTCACCAAACACCCTGCTGAGAAAGGATCCCAGCCTGGACCGGGAGGGGACAAGGTCCCTCCACACTGTGTGCAAATCATTTCTGTTTCTGTCTGGGTCTGGCAGGTCAGAGAAGCCCTTGCTTATTTGATACGCACAATGGGGGCGCATGGGCTCTTGGAGAAACCCGATTCAAGACCCTTAATTGACTTCTTGGTGCGTCAGTGCACCCTGCCCCTCGACAGCACGGTAAGAATCCGCAGAGACCTTAGTGATGGGGGTCCGTGAACAGGGCAGAACATGGGGTCAAGGGATAGGGAAGGAGTGGCAGCTGCAGATGGGGAGGGGCAGGCAATGGGCAGCAAATAGGGCTTGGGAAGCAGATGGAACTGGGGACGGCCCCCTCCATCTACTGATGGAAGATGATGACAACTAGAAGACAGTGTTTTTTCCTCCCAGCCCATTCTCTCTGATCCCTCTCCCAGCTGCCATCCGGGCTCTGTCCCTTGCGCTGGGAGGGCAGGACCCCTGGCTTCCTCCTTCTCTCGCCCCACCGTGATCATCCAACCTACAGGAGACTAAGCCATGATGGGTCTGGTTTTCACCACGCAGAGGGGTGGAGCCTAGAACTGGCTCCACACAGGCCCTGGGCTGGTTATGGCACAGTCGCAGCCAGGGTTGTGCCTTTTCCCTTCAAGCCCCATTTTCACCCCCTGCCGTGCCCACTATAGGTGCCGTGCCACGGAGGTCTCCACTGAATCTAAATCTCCCTGGTGTCTCCTTTATTTCTCACCACCAGGAGGCAGCAGACGGGAGGCACACCATGGAGCTCGAGGTCCGCCAGCTCTGCTCCAGCACCCTGCAGTCCCTGGGTGATTCCCCCAGAATGGCCAATGTAAGTGACCCTGCCCCTCTCCATTGGACGCAGGCCTCTCTGCGTCTGAGCTTTTCCATGAGACAGGCCCCAACCAGACTTATTTACCTGAGCCTCCCCGCTCCAGAACATCATGGGGTTGGGTAAAATGGACCCTGGATCTGAGCCAGATCTGGTTCTTTGGAACAGGGAACACTCACCGGTGGTCACAGGGGCTCTTCCGCTCTAGCATCCCCTGTGGTCAGTCACGCTGCTTCTGCAGCTTCCATAGCTCAGTCCCTCTTCATTGGTCCCTCTGTTAACTTTTTCCTGGCTGTTACAGGGTGGGGTCTATACAGACCATCACATTCTTGTTTTGCAAAAGCCAACCCTAGCCCGGGACTTCCTGCCTCTCACCCACACTACCCTGGTGCCTAAGGGAGAATCCACTGAGCTGGGAGACACTACATCCAAATCTCATCTCTGCTGACTACTGCTTAGGTTTCCACACACTGCACAGACCTGAGTACTGACCCAGGCCTCAGAACGCAAACCTAAGCAGTCAAGTATTAGCCAGCCCCTCCCCACACTGAACAAATTAACAGCTACGTTGCGCAAGGTCACATCAGGCAGAGCTGAGACTTGAAGCCACATTTCTAAGAAGGCAGACCCAAGTATTGTGCCCTCAGCTACACTGTCGTTCAGACTGAGCCTGCCAAAGATACGTGCTTTAGTTACTACAGGTGGGGATAGAACCCCGGGGGTTCCTGCTCTCCACTAGTCTATACTGTCCAGCAAAGAGTTGTGTAACCCTCTGGCATAGTGTGTGTAAAGTCCCCCTCTTGTCCACATAGCAGACAGCAATTTCATCTGTGGTTCAAGTGGCGCAGGCCTGTGTGGGGATGGGAAGGTCAGAGCTCAAACCTCCCTGAGCGCCTGTCATGGTTTCACTTGATGGTTTTGGTTTTCCTAGTCTCCTCTTTATTGATCAAGCTGGTGTATTGCGTTCTCGCTGTGAGAACACGGCCTTTCCAAGTGGGACTGGAGTTAGGAAATACGGTGCTGTCAATGATGACGCTCCACTCAACAAAAGGCGGGGCTCAGTCACGTGTCACTTGATTTGGTGTTGGAGGCAGACACTGACAGGTGTGAAGGGGGAGGGGGCGGGGATCGCTGCATGGTTCAGGCTGGGTAGAGAGATCTGGCTGGCGGTGGCGAGGCCAGGGGTGCCATCTAGTTTAGGAAAGAGGGAGCTGGTGCAGGAAGAGGATATTTCCATACTGAGATGGCTTTTCTCTGCTCTGCAGGTTTTATGGCCTGGGCTGCTCCTTCAGCTGAGCCCAGCAGCCCATGGGCCAGCCCTGCCTCTCCTCCTGCAGACCTCGGTCGGGGTGGTAAAGAGGCTGCAGGAGGAAGGCAGGCTGCCCTTGGCCAGGAAGTGCGGCAAGGCGAACAGAGGTGAGGCCTAGTATTTTATCCACCCGCTCTTAGTCCTTCTCTAGCGAGAGGCGTCTGCCCCCAGGTGGGGGTGGGGATCAGCTCTCAGCTCTGGTTCCGGCTCACTGCAAGGACACAGCCAGCCATCAAGGCACAGGTAGAGCTCAGAGACGAATGCAAAAGATCCCTCCAGAGCCTGATGGGGTGTCTCCCCTTTCTGTTCACAGGGTGTCGGTCAAGCCCCAGAACCACTCTACCCCAGGAGCTGCTGGCTCGGCTGCTGGTGAGTAACCCGCAGCCAGGAGGTTTCCTTATGCTCAGTGGGAAGGGGCCGCTCCTGGAGCTGGCTAGCAATGCATAGTGGTGGTGGCTCTTCTCCCCGCAGCCCCCAGAGGAGCTGGCTCATCACATTCCTCGCGGTCATTGCACATTGACCCAGCGCCTCTCGGCATTTAACAGAACCAGCCAGCTCTCTGAGCCAGCCACCTTCCTGGCTCCCCTGATCCTGGGGCTGGACCAGGGCCCCCAGCACAAGTTAGTGCAGCCCTCGGACGGCTCCAATAGAAGCCAGCTGGAATGAGCCCTTAGGGACTGTTGTGCAGGCCCCCTCCTGCCCCCTGGCCTCCAGCATCCTCCCTTCCATGGGGCAGCTGGGGGTTCCCTTTATGGCCCAGCTGCCTCTTTCGGGCTGCTTCAAGCTCCCCTTGTGCTGCTCTAACCTAGGCCCAGGATCTGACCCAGCAGCTGCCTGACGGCCTCTGGATAAGCCTGTCTCCTTTCATCTGAGCTAGAGCCAGCCCAGCAGTGAGAGGATGGAAGGAGCCAAATGCTGGTCCATGGAGTGTCCCCGATCAATTGAAATATCCATCTCAGTCCTGTCCTGGTTGTCAGCTCCACCTCCCTGCTGTCTCCTTCCCTCCACCACTGAGCTCTCCCCCTGCACCTGTAGGGAGCTCCCTTCTCACACTGCCTTGCAAGGGAGGGCTACAGCCACCTCTGCCTCTTTGTCCGCCAGGTGCTCGGTGCGTCTTCATGCATGACGGTGCAGGTCAGAAGGGCAGCCATGTTCCTTCTCTTCCAGCTGATGAGCATGTTCCAGGCCGGCTCGGGCCGATTCTGGAATAACTACACGACGGAAATGCTCCTCTACGTGGAAGGTGAGGGGGGAGTGTCTCCCCTTGCAGGAGCGAAGGGCGGGGACACTGTGGTGCTGGGCTAGAGAGGGAGAGGGCAGGGGCCCCCTCTGAATCCAGGATAATATGATGGTGTAACCTTGGAATCAAAGAGGATCATGTCAGGATCATACTCCGGGTTCATCTAGCCGAGCCCCCCGTGCCTAGACAGGAAGGATCCTTTCCAGGACCGTATCTAACCTTCATCTGATCCCTCACCCCCTGGGGAAGGATCTTGGCAAGCAGAACTCCTGGGTATTTCACATTAAGGGATCTGGGTCTGAGGAGCATTGTTGTCCATCAGTGATTTGCAAAGAGCCATGGATCCCCTGGGGCCCATGAGTCGGCAGCTCCTCCCCGCCCCCTGCCAAACAAGAGCCAGGTTGCAGGCTGCTCCCCAGTAGAAGGGTCTAAACACAAAGGAAACTGACCTGCCCATCTCTTCCAGATGACAAGACCTGCTTCTGCCAGAGGGAGTGGGAGCAGCAGCTGCTGCAGGTAAGGGTCAGAGAAATGGAGGGCTGGAAAGGAACTCAAGAGGTCATCTAGTCCAGCCCCGCCATGCTGAGGCAGGATTAAGAGGCCTCTCAGCACCACTGCATTGGGGGACAGAGGAAGCGGCTGAGTCCAGCAGATACAATTGGAGAAGCACCAGGGGCAGCTCACAAGGATTCACAAGCATTACGAGAGACATGGGGGGTGACAGTGCACGCTCCCTCTTCCCCTCCCCTCCCAGCTGTGGTGGGTTCCTGGCTGGAGCTATTGAGAGGACCAGTTTCTTGGCCCCTCTCGCTTCTAACTGGCTCTTCTTTCCCTGGCAGTTCCTGGAAGACCTTCTCTTCCTCATCTCGGACCATACCTGGCTGGGCTGTTTCATCACCAGTATCAGGCGCCAGCTGGCCCACAGCGATAAGCGGCCCAGTGACAAGGTCAGTGTCCTGGAAGGAATTGGGGTTCAGTGCCTAGTTCACAACAGCAGTCGCTACCCAGGGGCAGCTTGGGGCCAGTGAAGCCGACAGCTATACCCAGTGGGCTCTGTGCATGCCAGGCCATGCCCAGTGCATCCAGCATGATGGTGTCTCTTTCGCAGAGCTTTCTCTACAAGTGCTGGGGCACCGGGCTGATGTTATCTCCAGCAGAGAGCATCAAGCCCCAGCTATGGCGCCTGGTGGAGCTGGTCAATTTCAGAGAAGAAGAGGAAAGGGAGGTGAGGTCTTTGCTCCTCCGCTGTCAAGTGATCCCTCATTCCTTGTCAATCCCCTGATGCTACATGGGTATGTTCTGCCTTGGACAAGGTCCAGTGGATTGAAAAGATCTTCCTTATACCCATGCCCATGGCAATGACTTTGAGAGCCCATCCTGGCCCCTTGGCTTGTTGCTCAGCATTTCCAACCTCCATCTTTCTGTCTCTCAGGGATTCGCCCGAGCGCTTGGGCTGTGTGCCAGGCAACATCTCTATGAGATTTTTGCTATCCTGGAGCACTGGGAAGAGGTCGTCAGCAGGGTGCAGCTCCAGCCTTCTGCTGCTGGCTCTCTGGAGGTACAGTCTCACCTAGCATCTCTGCTCTTCCATCCATCCCTTCACCAGTCTTTGCAGGTAAAGGGACCTGCCAGGGAGGACCCTGCTTCCCAGAAGCCTGTTCAGCAGAGCTCTTTTCGCAGAGCTGAATTTCCAAGCCGTGGCTCAGCCTCCGTGGAGGGAGCCCTTTCCTTACTCCTCCGTGGAGCTGCAATCACAGCACTATGGGGTGGATCCAGGGGGGAAGGTGGGTGCTGTTGTATAAACTCTCCAGGGTATCTCCTGGGGAGCTCAGACATGCTCCACGCAGCCCCATAAAGAAGGCTCAGAGAGGGCCCAAAAGACACTGCCATGCCATCAGCTCCAGCTGACACATTTCTCAGCAGAACAGACCCTTGGTCTTCCCCTGAACTGGGCTATTTCACAGACCTTCCTAGCAGACTCACCGGGGCTGGCATGTCTGACATTCCCCTCTCCCCTCCCGCACCACCACCACCACCACCACCTTCCCAATAACTCTCTGGGCCAGTGCAGTCCACGGTAGTCCCAGTGACATCTCTGGAGCTAGGCTGAATTAAAGCAGCTGCTAGTGCGTCCCCTTCAGCTGCCGGGTCACCTCAACCACCCAATCCTGGGGAGCTGGGAAGGGCTTCGGAGTCCAGGCAATTCAGCTCAGCAGAGTAACCTTTGGTTGCTAAGCCGGCTGGGTGAAAAATCCTCCCCTGGCCCCATTTGTGAGTTAGGAGCTGCTGGAGGCCATCCCTTCTTCTCACTCTTTCCTTTGCAATTCTCAGGAGCCAGCTTCCATCGAGCAGCTGAGAAGCCTCCTGCTCCTCACCTATGGGCACGTGGTCCACTCAGGCCCCACAGACCTCATCCTAGAGACCATAGGATACAAGATCCTGTCTCCCATGCAGAAACACTATTTTCTGAGCCCACATGTAAGTCAGAGCCCTCCCCTGACCGCCCATGCAGCACCTCCCCGGGCTGTGCACGGCAGCACAGAGCTGTGTCTTTGCATTAACTCAGCTCCCAGGGCTGGCCCTTTGCCCCAGGAGGGGCAGGAGACATGAGAACAGCACCATTCTCTGTGACTCCTCCATCTCGATTAGCTTCTTCTCTGATTCCAGGCCCATGGAAGCTAATGGAAGGACTCCCACCTGGGCCTTGTTAGAGAGTAACTGAGCATCACTTGGTGCTGTTGTCCCAGAGACGACTGTACCCTGTTTGGTACCTCTAGGCTTGTGCTGCACTCAGGGATGAGAAGAGAAAGTTTTAGGGCGTTTCCCCACACGCTGCAGTCGAGGGGGTAGCTGGGCACAAATGGCTCACTGAGGGATTCAGGCCCCTAGCCCGGTTGACAGGCTCTGGTGCTTAAGGGGGATTTTTGAGATAACTCTAGGTTGTTTTCTTGCCATGGGAGGTTTGAGGCCGACGTTCAGTCCTACACCCAATGCCCATATGTGCGTCCCAGTGAAAAGGAGAGGGGATGCTAGTTTGGTTTAACTGAATGTTTTCCTTGGAGAATGGACTCCTTGGTAGGGAGAGCCCAGCCAACTGCAGAGAGCAGCAGATTCCTGTTCCAGATCAGACAATTACGACCTGATTGTCAGGGGAGCTGAGCAGCCGCAGGGCCCATTGACAGCTCTGGGAACTGCAAGTGCTCAGCACCTCTGGAAATCAGCCCATTCCTTGCACCCATCTCCAGAGATGTTCCCTTAGGGACTGCAAAGATGTTCCACTCGGCAAGCCAGGTCCTTTCCCTTAGGCGTGAGGGCAATCCAGCCTAGCACAGCAGCTCCCTTGTAGAGACTTGCCCTGTAGCCTTGTTAAAGAAGTTAAAGAAGTATGGGCTGGATGAATGGACGGTAAGGTGGATAGAAAACTGGCTAGATGGTCGGGCTCAACGGGTAGTGATCAATGGTTCCATATCTAGTTGGCAGCCGGTATCAAGTGGAGTGCCCCAAGGGTCGGTGCTGGGGCCGGTTTTATTCAATATCTTCATTAACGATCTGGAGGATGGTGTGGACTGCACCCTTAGCAAGTTTGCAGATGACACTAAACTGGGAGGAGTGGTTGATACGCTGGAGGGTAGGGCTAGGATACAGAGGGACCTAGACAAATTAAAGGATTTGGCCAAAAGAAATATGATGAGGTTCAACAAGGACAAGTGCAGAGTCCTGCACTTAGGACGGAAGAATCCCATGCACTGCTACAGACTAGGGACCGAATGGCTGGGCAGCAGTTCTGCAGAAAAGGACCTAGGGGTTACGGTGGATGAAAAGCTGAATATGAGTCAACAGTGTGCCCTTGTTGCCAAGAAGGCTAATGGCATTTTGGGTTGTATAAGTAGGGGCATTTCCAGCAGATCAAGGGATGTGATCATTCCCCTCTACTCAGCACTGGTGAGGCCTCATTTGGAGTACTGTGTCCAGTTTTGGGCCCCACACTACAAGAAGGATGTGGATAAATTGGAGAGAGTCCAGCGGAGGGCAACAAAAATGATTAGGGGGCTGGAGCACATGACTTATGAGGAGAGGCTGAGGGAACTGGGATTGTTTAGTCTGCAGAAGAGAAGAATGAGGGGGGATTTGATAGCTGCTTTCAACTACCTGAAAGGGGGTTCCAAAGAGGATGGATCTAGACTGTTCTCAGTGGTAGAAGATGACAGAACAAGGAGTAATGGTCTCAAGTTGCAGAGGGGGAGGTTTAGGTTGGATATTAGGAAAAACGTTTTCACTAGTAGGGTGGTGAAGAACTGGAATGGGTTACCTAGGGAGGTAGTGGAATCTCCTTCCTTAGAGGTTTTTAAGGTCAGGCTTGACAAAGCCCTGGCTGGGATGATTTGGCTGGGTTTGGTCCTGCTTTGAGCAGGGGGTTGGACTAGATGACCTCCTGAGGTCCCTTCCAACCCTGAGATTCTATGATTCTATGATTCTTGTGTCTCAGCTCTCTATTGTCTGTGGCTGTTTCCTCATTGTTCTCTCCCCCTCCTGCCTGCGAGCCCAGGACCCGCTGGTGAGGTCTGCGTTTGTGAGAAGCCTCGTGCTGGTGGGCGAAGCTGTCACCCAAGTGAGCAGGATTCCCTTGGTGAGCCAGGACACATACACCGTGCTGTCCCCCCTGCTGGTGAGTGAGCACGCTGGGGTCCTGGGAGGGGTTCCTAGGTCAGATGCACATGCCAGAGTATCTGGCGTTGAAGGCCATGTGCTGTGTTTGCGACCAGGTGCCCAGGGCTCTACATTGTGCACTGCAAAGCCAGTGCTGACGCCGGATTCTTCTGGTGCGATTCCAGCCCAAGGAATTAGATGACACTATTTTCCATTAGCGGATTCATGCTGCTTAAACCTGGGACAATTCCCCATCCCACTTCTGAGGGATCTGCCCGGCACCCAGAAAGTGCCCTGGGGATTAACTCCAAGGGTTTTCACTCTGGGACATGATCCTGAGGAGTTAACAGGAGCAGCCCTCCCTTGGTTTGCAGGAAAATATTTGACCTCAGCTGTTCAGGACTCTAATGCTCCCATTCACAATAGCGCCTCTGCCCAGATCCCCCTTCCCTGCTCCGTGGCAGATGCTGAAGTTTCCAGATGTGCCATCAGGAATGGCGAACTAGGCGCATTCTGGCCACATGGCCGCTCCCAGGCCATCTTCCCAGCTCCGTGCCCCAGTGCACTGCATGCTGGGACTAAGGTTCGGAGGGGGCATCAAACAGCGTTTGGCAATTCCATGTCTTGCTGAGTAACCAGGCTCCCCTAAATTCTTTTGCCTTTGACCCTCTGCTTTGCGCGCAGGAGATCCTCAGAGGCAAGGACCGGGCCCGGCTGCAGAGCCCCAACCACAAGTGTGCCCTGCTGGCCATCTCATACATAGGGTACGTCCATGGGGCCTGTCTGACCTGCGGAGCTCAGCAGCCGGGGAGGGGCAGATGGAGGAAGAGGAAGTGAGGGAGGGACAAGTTGCAATAAGAACCAGAGGATGCTTCTCCCTGGTGGCTCACAAATGGGGCATATCCTTCTCGGCCTCCGGGTCACTTTATCCAGCCCCCATCTCTGCATATTGCCTGGAAAGAGGGAGCCCCTCCTGTCAGCATGTAGTGCTGTGAATGCAGCCGCAGAGCAGGGCCCAGGATCATCCCCAGAGAGCAGCTTCCCCAGCAGAGCCCCTGCCAGGCCCAGGGGACATAGGCATCTCCAGACAGGACCATTCCCTAGGTGGTGGCTCTGCTGGAGATGCCTCCTGGAGCTCTGCTGCTTAGGGTGGGAGCTGTCCCTCCTGCCATCAAACTCAACCTGACTCATGCCGGGACCTGTCTCCGTTCTAATGGCCCCGTCTGCTCCATTCCTTCTAATCAGGAAATTCCAGCCTCACCTGTCTAAGGAACAGGTGGCTGAGACCATCAGCACTTGTGTCACCAGCTACATGATTCAGCGTCCAGCCCTAGTGAAGCTGAGAGGGACTCAGGTGGCAGAAAGCTCCGCTATCCGGGCAGAGGTTAGTGAGGCATAGACAAAACTGCAACTTCCACCTGCATCCTTGGCTGGGAAACTCAGCCACCCCCGCGCTGAATAGTTGGACCCTGGCCCGATGCAGGGAGCTGTGTGTCCAGCCAAAGCCAGCCCCTTGGTTTATTTTCCAAAGGGCTGGTGACAAGTGGCTATGCAGTTAACTCTGTAGTTGGGTTGGCAGGGAGGACAGCTGTAGAGGTGAGTGTCTGTGAGACTGTACAGAATTACCCTGGCTTCTTGGCACAGGGAGCTAGAACTTACACCCAGTTGACACCAGCTGAGGTTCTGGCTCAGAGCATTAAATAGCATATGGTGCAGAGGGAGCAAAAGCATGGATTCGGGACAGCCACACGGCCAGGCCATGACTCGCCCTGCCACAGAAACAGAGATTGGCTGGAGCAGGGATGAACAGCTCAGCCCATGGCAAGCCAGCAGGGTGTTGGGGGCAGCTGGGACCTCTCCAGAGGGGAAGGAAGGAGGCCTTCCCTCCAGAGCCCAGCACAGTACATGTGTTGGTTGGGGAGCCCGGGTGGGAAGAAGGATTCTTTGGGAAAGGGCAGCCCATGGTCCAGGTGAGACCCATGTCTATGTGCAGGGGGATCAGTATCACCTGGGTAAAGGGACCCCAAATAGCAACAGCACCTGGCTCCAGACAGGGGGGATCCACTCGTCCCCCTGCCTCGTGCACCCCACCTCCCTTGCTATTTACTTCCCTGCTTCTCTCTGCTCCAGTCTCTCCAAGAACTGCCCTGGGAGGGCCTGGACCATGTGCTGCAGACATTCCTGGAACAGCACCTGACCCCCACCACGCTACTGCATCTGTTTCTGGTATGATAGGGAGGGGCAAGGGCAAGGGGCCCATTAGCACTGGCCATCTGGGGATGGGCCGGCTGCTCAGGTTCTACCCGAACCACAAGAGGAAAGGCTCCATTTGGTCCAGGGGGGGCTGAGCAGGCCTCCCAGCTGCTGTGAACTAGCCAGTCCCCACGGGGCATACACCCGACCCTGGGATCAAGCAAGACAATCCTAGTCTTGCTCCAGGGGGTGTCACTTTGGCCTCCTAAATTTGGGGTGGCGCCCCTGTGCCCCTGAAGGAACAGCCCCGAGACCCCACAGAATCAATGGGGAGAATCCTGAAAGCGCTGAGCCCAAGACCCTCAGACCTGTCCCAGCGCCCCCCAGACAGGAGAGGAGCGCTGAGCTCCAGTGTCCGGAAGCGGAGGAGAAGGGGTTAAATGCTCCGTGTCCTCTCCCTGCTGGGGCGGGAAGCAGGTTCTGGGGGTTGCCCCGGCATTGCTGCCGCTCACCCGGCTTTCTCACTGCTCCCCAGCACTTGCAGCCATGGATCTGCTCCCCCCGGGCCCAGGAGAGGAGCCGAGCTGTGAAAGCCAGCGCCCGGCTCCTCATGTTCTATCGATTCAAGGCCATGACCGAGGTGAGCCGCACAGACCCTGCTACCCCCCACAGCACTCACGGGGGAGGAGGGTGTGATACAGACAGAGCTGGGCTCGCCCCAACCCATGCCCTGATTTTCTGTTCGGTGGCCCATTAGGACCTGAAACCCATGGTGGAGCAGGGCTACATGGCCGGGCTGCTGACAAGCCAGGCCTTCGATGCTCAGAAGACCACCCGATACTGGGCATTTCAGGCTCTCTACTGGCTCTTCACGCCTTGCACAGGTAAGATGGAGCGCAAGCAGTCGCCACTTCTCAGCCTTCACAGCCCCGGCTGTTACCTAGCGAGCAGAGCTGCAGAGAGAACATGGCGCCTTCATCGCAGCCCTGACCAGGGGGGACACAGAGCAGAAGTGGGTTGGTACCTACTGGGCTGACCTGGTATCTGCCCTTCACCAGATGCCTGGGATCATCTGGGACCTCCCCTGATCTCACCCCACCCCAACACACCTTCTAGGTGGGCAGTTGGCCCAGGAGCCAGCTGAGAGCTCACCCCAGCTGCACCCAGAGTCTGGCTCTTTGGCACCTCTGCCCTGGCTTGACGGGAAGGGGGAAGAATCTGGCCCTAGAGCGCTGCCTGAGCGCTGCTGGTTTCTCGTGCAGCCGTCGTGTACAGCAAGACAGGGGCGTTGTTGACTGTGCTGAGCAAGACGCAGCAGGATGCCAGCTGCAGAGAGAGCCCTGCCCATGTTGCTATGGTGAGTAAAAGAGACTGTGGCTGGAGAGACAGACACGCACATGGGAAAGGGAGGGGTTATTGTCTCCTTCCCTCGATGAGGAGCTGGCAGATGGAAATTCCTGGGTATGGGTTCCAATGCCCACTCACATAGCCCTGGGCACAGGCTGCCAGTGCCTCTGTCCCCGTTCCCTGAAGAGCAAACCCACCTCCCCGGGCCGGGGCTCGCTGCTCACACTCGGCCTGTGCCTTTCCCTGCAGCTCATCGCGGAACACCTGCAGTCCCGTGACCTCATGCCCTTCAGCTTCACCCTGCTGGTGGGCCTGCTGGAGAAGGGGGAGTGTGCTGAGCAGCTGGCGGGCGTCATGGAGGCGGTGCTGAGACAGCAAAAATCAGAGCTACAGGGCCAAGTAATGGCTGGGCATTGGCCATATCGGGCAGCTCCATCTTGCCCCGTGCCTAGAATTCCTGGGGCCTCAGGGAGGATGTGGAGGGGGGACGTCCGTTCTCACCATCATTGATCAATGGGACGCATCCATGCCCTGTCTGCCGGGCGGACTCTAGGCACGGCCCTGTAATCCTTTGCAGGCTTCGATCCCAGGAGTCTGGCTTGCCCGGCTCACTCCTTGGAAAATGTGCCCTATTTCCAGACCCATCCCTCAGCTGGGGAAACAGAGTCTGCAGTGGCATCCCCGGTGTCCACTGACTCTTTGCCCAGTGGACACAGATTGACGTAGGGCATGGAAATGCATCCCAGACGTTTAGATCCCACTCTGGTGCTGAAGCAGCCCAGGTGTGCTGTCACAAGGGGAGGTACAGCCGGGATATCCGGGGGGTGGGGTGTCACTGGGCAGTGGGATTGGGACTGTAGCAATGTGGGTTCACCCCTGCGGCGCCTCCTGCTGGTCTCTGTCGGAAATTAGCTCTGCAGCCATCGGAGCGCCCTCTGCAGGCCGGTGATCCGCCTAACCGCTGGCCCTGTGTCCCTCCAAGGAACCCTTAGTGCTACGGAGCTGGATCACAGGTGGAGGTTTCAAGGTACCAAACCCAGAACCCTCCTTGGCTTGGTCACTCACTAGGAGAGTTTATCCATGGCCTCCACCAGGCCATGGGACCGTTGACTTGTTTCTGAGCCTGACCAGCTCCTCCTGGCTCTTGCCTGCCAGCCACCCACAGCAGGAGTAGGGTCCCAGCCCCTGCTTTGCTTCCACAGGTGCAGGATCTCCAAGCCGCTCTTTCCTACACACTGAGCCCACCCCGGGGAGAGCGGCTGAGTGATGGGACAAGAGACATCCTCCACCTACTGGCCAGGCAGCACACCAAGACCGCAGTCAACATCCTCCTGAAGATGCCCTGGCCTTACAAACAGTGAGTGCCGGCCCTGGGGAAAGGATAGAACACCCCCCTCCAGTCTCCGAGCCCCCCTTAATGGGGTCACTCCACAGCACCATGGTTACATGCAGGACAAACCCTCCCCTTGCACACAGGCCCCCAGGGAACAGCCCTGCCCCAGCGTTCGATCACCATTAGCCTCCCTGTCCCTTGAAGGGCTCCCTGTCCCTTGGAGGGCTCCAGAGCTATTCCTAACACAGCTGTCACCTTCCCCACTTGGTTCTGTGCACTGCTAACCAGCCCACCCCCTCCCGGTTTGGCTGCACAATGGCTTAGCTGGCTGGAGGCCAGAACAGTCTTCCAGGGCCCCTCATCACAACACAGACCAGGAGAGACCCCATGTGAGCAGGGTCACCCCCTCTGTCAGCATGGCCCCCTGCTCCTGGCAGGTCCTCCCTCCAGGCTGAGGCAGGAGAGGGGCCAGCCTAACTACATCGCTCCCCACAGACGCCCCTACACTGAGCATGTCCCGCAGGGGCACCCCCTCGCCCCAGCTGGGAAATGCCCTCTCCCCCCTGAAATCCCAGCCTGGTCCCTTCCCCATCCCCGCACACATTTAGACACCTCATCCCACCCCTAGAGGCTGGTCTTCTCTGATTCACCAGCCTGCCAGGTTCCCCAGGGCCAGCAGCACCTTCCCTGCATCCTGCCCAGAGCCGAAAAGCACGGAGCCCATTTTACAGCCTTCTCCAAACCCCCTACCCCAGAGCCATGGCGTGGCCAGAACTGGAGCCTTGTTCCTCCTGAACCCCCTGCCCCCTGCCCCATGGGGAAGGAGCTCCTCCTTTCCTTGCCTGCAGCCCCCCTCTCTGCCCCCCCAGCTCAGGAGATCCAGCTCAGCACCTAGCACGAGCCCCCCCAAGGGTAGGCACCTCCTCACACCAGCCCCCACCCCTGAGCCTGGAGTCACTGCTTTCCCCCATGGGGGCTCTAACCCCAGCCCCTCTGGTTCCCATCAGGAGAAGGCAGCAAGGGAGGGAGGGGGCCCCCCAGCTGGGAAAAGTGAGTCTGGCCCCATCCGCCCAGCCCTTGCTGTGACCCAGCGCCCCCTGGCAGTGCCCAGGCAGGAGGGTATGAACCCCTTAGGACTGGCCAGGGCCTGAAGGGCCTTGAGGTCAGCCACCAGCAGGCTCAACCTGCTGCTTCTGGCCCGTCGCCCCTCAGAGGGCGTCATCCCCAGTGTGTCCCAGCTGGGCCCGTGTGATGGAGTAGGGACTGTCTGTGTGGGGGATGGGAGAGCCGGGGAGGACTTTAGGTGATGGACAATACCTGAGCCTGTAATCTGAGCTAGGCAGGCAGGAGGGGAGGTCAACACCTTGGACAGGGAAGCTAGTCAAAGGCAGAGAGCCGGCTGGAGAGGGTTGGGTCAGTTTCCGTTTGGGGCTGGGGGGGTGCAGTGCTGGGAATCCCAAGCTGGGAACTAAGCTCCCTGCACCCCCAGAAGGACCAGTTTGAGGGGTCCTGGCTGTATTTCCAAGCTCTGCTGTATCCTGCATTCCTGTTGTCCAATAAACCTTCTGTTTTACTGGCTGGCTGAGAGACACTGAGAGTCCCAGGAAGAGGGGTGCAGAGCCAGACTCCCCCACACTCCGTGACAGCCCGTCCTCTGTGTTAATTCCTTACCTGCCTGTCCCCCTGTCCGTCACAGCCACATCAAGGCCATCTGGAGGTTCCTGGGTGCAGACCCCATGCTGACCAGGGAGGTACTCCACATCCTGCTGGACGACAGCCCGGAGAAGGGCTGGGCTAACCCTGGACAGACCCAGGACAGGAGCTGCCCCCAGCCAGACCGGCTGCCCCCGGCGGTAAGTTCCCATGGCTGGCATTCAGCCCCCTTTCCTGGCTCCATTCTGCGCACGGCCACGGTCTTCTGACTGTATCTTTTCCCTTCCAGACCACATACGGCCTGTGGGAGCTGATCGGGGCCTTGGGGCAAGGGGACACCCTGGAGGGACACGAGGACGACCTGTTCGCCTCTTGCTTCCTCGCCATCGCCAGCCCCCCGGCACAACACCTCTTAGGAGTCCAGCAGGACTGGCCCAGTGACACCAGTCCACGCAGGTAATGTGTGGGGCTGATGGATCCCAGCACTCACATAGTGTCTGTGGTAGCCCCTAGGAGGGGGAAGCTTCCTGCTTGGACCCTCGTTGTCCAGGGACCCCCAACACCTTCGGGGGACCGAGGGTTCAGATCAGTCAGGTTTCTTGTGCTGAGGAGCAGGCAGAGCTGCCCCCGGATACTCAGGGAGCCAGAGAGCTCCTCAGAGTGGGCAGCTCAGCAGGGTGATGAGGAAGCTGAGCCGGGGGGCGGGGGGAGCAGAGCTGGGGAGCAGGGCAGAGCTGGCTGCTATCTCTATTTACTGTCTGCTTTGAAGGCTTTGGACAGGCCGGACTTGTCACTGAGCCACTTCATCCCTTTTCTGCAGTGGGCCCTGGGGGGCAGAGCTCAGGAGAGCAGGGGGCACTGCCTGTACTTTTCTCCCCAGGGTCAGTATCCTGGGGGGAGGGGCAATTTTCACATCTTTGGAGGAGAGCGAAGGTCATATCTGCAGACACCCCCCCCCGCCCCCACATTGCGGGGGGAGAACCAAAGGCAGAAGTGGGGCAGCATCTATTCCCACCCTGATCCTTTCAGTGCTGCAGCAAGGGAGTGCTGCAGCCAGGCCCCCACCCCGCCCAGAGAGCAGGCATCCCTGCATCACCATCTCCTGCCTCCTTCTCTTCCTAGCATGGCCGTGCAGGCCCTGGCGCGGGTGCTGCGCCTCAGGGGCAGTCAGCCAGCTGTGGAACTAATGGACCAGGAGCAAGGCTGGCAGCTGCTGGAAGAGGCCCAGCCCGAGGGGTTCACTCTCCTTAGCAGGTGAGGACAGAGGCTGGAGGAGTCACGTTCTCGCAGTGGGGCAGAGATGGGAGGGGGTGGCCGGGACCGGGCCGGATTCCAGCATGTGCAGGGCTGTCATGCACACATCAACATGAGCTCTTGTTCTCTCCCAGAGCCATAGTGAGCCACCCAAACCTGGCCCTGAAGAGCATCCCACAGCTTCTCCTTCCCAGCCTGCAGGCCAGCCAGGAGGGTGAACGCATGGCCTGCACTGCCCTGTTCGCAGAGGTGAGCCTGGAGGACCAGGGGGGAGGGTTAACCAGGCCCAGAAGATGATGGAACAGGGGGCCAATAGCTGGTCAGCTAATGAGAAACGGTCCTGGTGGTGTATTGCTTGTAAATTAATCCCTCTGCTGGGGGATCTGTGGTGGGGTTTGGGAGCACCCCACTGGAACCAGAGGGAGCGCTCTGCCCTGCACATATCACTTCCGCTAAGCTCAGCTGAAGCCAGCCCCTGGTGAAGAGCAGTCGGTACGGATCTAAGTCACCTCCTGGGCCCTGATCATACTCCCTTGCCCTTGCTCCTGCCGGGCTAGGACCCACTGGCCTCGCCCAGCCCTCTCTGACAGCTCCTTTCCTTCCCTTTAGTTCCTCGGCAGCCCCCTGCTGATGGAGAATGAGCCCAAGGCCATGCGGAAGCAGGTGCTGAAGGCCATGCTGCAGCAGACGCAGGACAGCAACATCCACATTCGTGGCAGAGCCCTGCATGGCCTCAGGAACGCAGTGACCGCGTTCCCGGACAAGGTGGGTCTGGAATGGCAGGATACTAGGCAGAGAGGGCTGGGTAGGAAGCTCCTGGTTCCCCTTCTCCTCAGCCTATGGCTCCTATGGAGAAGACTGGGCTGTAGGCTGACTTGACCGGACTGTGGTTACACTCAGGCTGACAGATGGTTATTCACCGAGCGGCATCCAACCCCTTCTCTGCAGGTCAGGAAGAAGCAAGAACAGATTCTGGCGAGCTTTGTCCACGGCGTATGCCAATCCTGCGACCCCTGCGCCATTCTGGACGCGACGGAAGGGCTCTGCTGGATGCTGCGGGACCCCAAGGCGCCTCTGAAGGCGCATGTTGCCGTTCCGCTGGCCATGCAGGCGAGAACATTCTTTGAGGATGTAAGTACCAAGCAGGGCAGGCCCCAGGGTGCTATAGGACACCCCACAGGGAGAGATGGTCAGGACCTGCCCTCACACGGAGGGGGCTCAGTGTCCGAGGCAGGCACATTCCTGGATTTGTGGGGCAGCTCAGCTCCTCTGCCAGGGGAGGCAGGGATAGAACCATTCTTGGGCCCTGGGCCCACAATTGTTCGGCAGCCCTGGGGCCCAGCAGGAAGGAGAGGAGTTTGTAGAGAATTGTCCTGTCGTTTGAACTAGCCGAAACCTCTCCGGGCTCTGCAGCTGCCAGGCTGATTCCCAAAGCATGTGAGGGCCTCAGCCTGTCCCCTCTAACCACCCTGACCCCCTGTCTGCAGGAGAACAACAGCCTGAGGCGGGCCTCCATCGAGCTCTTTGGCCAGCTCAGCAAGTTTGTTTCCAAGAGGTCATCCCGCTTCGGGGCTGAGGTGGAGAAGAGCATGGGGACACTGCTGATCCACCTACAAGACGGGGACCCCCAGGTGGCCCAGGTGAGTGCAGCTGAGGGCTCATAGGGGCAGGGGTGGCTGCTGGGGGCATTCGAACAACATGGCAAGGGTGGTGCAAACTCCCCCCTCCAAGCCCCAGATCTCTTCAGTGCTGCCCTGTGGCACCCAGGACCCCCCACTAATCCAGCCCTCCCCCACCCCCCACAGAGCTCTGCCAGCCCTCAGAGTGTAGCTGTGGGGTAGATCTGTGAGGTTTCCTTCTCCTCCTCCATTCCCCACAGGCACCTCCAGCCTCCCTGCCCAGCCAGCCTCTCCGAGGCCGTGGCTCCATTTTACAGCCTGCCCTGTTTAGTGGCCAGGCCCAGGTCTATCTCTGGCCCCTAGCAAGTGACCTAACCCAAGCAGGGCCTCAGGGAAGGGCAGGTCGCTGAGGCCAACTGGGTCTCCACTGCTGCTGCCCTGCCCTCACCTGTGTGCTAGCTCCTGCCTGGGAATGACCAGCCTCCTGCAGCAATCTCCCCTCCGCCGAGTAGCAGCCCCCAGTAGTGCCTGGGACTGAGGGGAGGCCAAGTACATTGGTCACCGGGCAGTGCTGTTAACCACCCAACAGGGACCCCCAGGGAATGGCCCTTTCCCTGCTCCAGGAGTGTCCCTCTCCGGCCCCAGAACTCGGGCCTGGCTCCTTTCAACCCGGCCAAGCTGGAGATGGGGGCTGTGGGGGCCTGGGGAACAACCGTCAGGACAGAGGAGGTTCTGCAAAGAGCTGGCTCCTTGCTGCTCCGGCACAGCGGAGTCTCCCCAAGCCATGCAGAGCCTGCGAGTTGGCAGCCCGTTGCACTCAGGGAAACTCACCCAGCTCCCTTCTCGCCCTCTCCGGCAGGCGTGCAGGGTGGCATTGCTGCACTGCGCACCCTTCCTGAGCTACCAGCCCCTGCGCACGCTCGTGCGGAGCCAGCTGGCCGAGGGAGCGGCCCCCGTCATCCCCACCTTCCTGAGCGAAGCCTGCAGGACCCTGGTGAGTGAGCTCTGGGGCGTGGGCCCTGCAGGACTGGGCGGTGGGAGGACCTAGGCACAGAGCATTTCCCTGCTCCAGGCAGGGCCGGCTCTAACTTTTTTGCCGCCCCAAGCAAAAAAAAAGAGCGCCGCCCCCCCGAAACACCCTCCCCCAAGCGCCACGCCCCCGAAACAAAAACAACAAAAAAACCTCTCCCCTACTGAACCAAAAAACCCCAAAAAACCCGAGTGCTCCCCGCCCACCCCAAGAATGGCCACCCCTTACAAGGTGCTGCCCCCCATTGACTCAGCCCTCCCCCGCCCTTGCGGATGGCTCCCCTACAAGTCAGCTCTGTCCCATGGGAGGAGTCAAGGGGGAGAGGGCTCTGGCAGCCAGGGGTTCCTCACCTCCCTAGCAGGCAGCTCCCCTCAGCCTGGGGAGGATGTGTGGCTTGGGACTAACTGGGTTCTTGGCTTCCCAGCTCCAGGACTGCCCAGGGAGGCTGAGCAAGAAGGCTGCCCTGAGAGCAGCAGCTGCCCAACAGCTGATCGGTAAGAAAAGAGCTGGAGCTCTACTTCCTATGATCCCTCCCTGCCCCATGAGCCCGGGGCCCAGTGCCACATGCACACTGCCAACGGGGGGAGGGGCTGGCCGCCTCTGCCTGCACACACACACACCCGCCTCCCCCCACACACCTTCCCACCTCCCTGGGACAAAGTGGGGACCAAGACTCCCTGCAGCCAGATGCGGGAGGGCTCTGTGGCCACAGGGTCTCTCTGTCCTGGCCCTGGACAAGCCCAGCACCTGCAGCAGGAGCAGGCCCGAGGGAGAGATCCTCCCTCGCAAAGGTCTCACCCTGGTCCCCACCCCCCCACCCCCGAGGCACTGGCCCCAGCCAGGTCCCCCTGCAGCCTGTACAGGGAGGGCAGAGATTCACAGGAAGCCCCAGCCCTGCCCACCCCAGCTACCATCAGCCATGCAGGCAAAGAGCCAGGGCAGCAGCTCTGCCACACTGTGCTTCATGCCAAGTCCCAGTGGGGCTTGTGTGCACAACACCTCTCTCCTGGCCTTTGTGGGGCATGAGGCCAAAGGCAAAATGATCCCTATAATCTTGGGGACTGACTCTCCACCCAGCTCCTTCCCCTCCTCTGCCCGGGTGGATTGGGGGCGGGGAGCACCTTGAAGGACAGAAATACAAGTGGTGGCTGGTGCCCTGCATGCTGTTAAATAACCAGGCCCACCTGCCTCCCTTAGGATACATGATGGAGAATTGAAGCCGGAGAAGAGCAGCAGGCTTGGACCACCCGCCCTGCTGTAAGTCCCAGCTGAGGGGTAGTGCTGTGCTGGGAGGAGGGGCGGGGGGAAATCGGGGAGGGGTTCTAGGGGCAGGGGGCAGCAGCCACATCGCACGGTGGCTGGGAGCCAGAACCCAGATGGAGTGACCTGCAGAGTGTAGGAGGAGGGAGAAAACCCTCGGGGCTGGTTCTGGGGTATCCCCTCCCCAGCCATAGTGTGAACCTCCCTGCCCCGTGAGGTGTTGCCATCTTGGCCTGGGCAGAAGCCATGGCTGGTCAGCAGGGTCTGGAAGTCAGAAGTGAGTCGTTCCTGGCAGGCAGGGGGCAGTGGCAAGCAGGGAGGGGGTGGACTCCACAAGAAGGAGGAAAACAACCTCCCATGGGAGACCCGGCTGCTGGAGGAGACTTTCCCCCTACTCCCTCACGAGCTGCGGTGCCGCCGGCAGGACTCTGAGCAGCCCCAGCCAAGGGCGAGGCTGGGGGTTGATCTGTGCCTTATTTGGTGCTAACTCTGCAGAACCCAGCCTGGCATATGCCAGGAAAGCGTGTTGCAGACCCAGCACTAACCATCTCTCCCAAGGATTGCTGCCAGCCCCCTGCAAGTGGCAGCTCCGAGAGCTCCTGCACGCACAGAGCAGCTGACCCCCCCGCACCCCACCCCAGCCCCAGCTATGCTCATGGGCATTAGTTCTGTCAGAGGCTGACCCTGCCAGCTGCTCACTAGGCAGAACCCAGCCAGGTGCTGAGCAGGTATCCTAGGCCTGGTGCTTAAATACCTGTAGAGGTGGCAGTCAACCCAAGAAGCCTCATTACGTCCCTGTCAGTAAACACCACATCGACACCATCACCACTGAAATAAAGACAGATCAGAACAGACGCGTCTCATTTCGCTTCGGCAAGGTGATCGTCAAGCTGCATCTGCATCCGCAGAGAGAGCAAGGTTTCTAAAAAGCAAAACGCTATTCTGGCGATCTTAAAAAATTACGACCACCCCACCATCTACAGGAACTATTACAAAGCCCAGGCTGGATACGCCTTTCCTGGATATCACGGGGCTCCCGTAACGTACGGGGCTGGTGTGGGTGGAATATTTCGTAGCCTCTTTTGAAAGGCCGTACCGCTTTTGAGGAAGGGGCTAAAGATTATTAAACCCCACGTAAAAACCGCTGCTCAAAGCATAGCTAAAGATGTGGTTGGTAGGTCATGGTAGGTGTGGTTTGCCGCGCTGTTCTGGAGAAGGTGGGGAATACAGCCTCACAGGAAGGATCGGGGATGATGTACATTAAAAGGAGGAAGAGAAAGAGAAATGCCTCATACCTGTGACACACAGGTCCACCGAAACCCTTTTAAAGAAGGGCTTTGACACGCAGGGCCGGCCATAAGCGAAAGTCCAAGAGGAAGCCTGGGCGAAAGAGGAGATGGTCTCTGCCTGGTAAAAGAGAGAGATTTTAATCAACATGGCTTTTGTTCGCTGCGGGCCTGAAGAGTGCATCAAATCTGAACTAGACTTGTTCCAAACAGCCCCTGCGCAGACCAGAATCGAGAAAAGCATCTACACTGAGGTGCCGCCTCTATTGGCCGTTTACGGAGTCTGCCCCCATTGACTTTTTTATAGCAGGGAATGGCATAGATGATATGGATTTAAACAACACACTGCTGTACCTGTGTTGCAAGATTGTAAAGGCAGACGGAACTGAACTCGCCAAGGACGCCGCGGTGGGCCTGGTGAATTACCCCGTGGCCTCTATTTTCAGTCAGTTGGATGTCACGCTGGGAGACTGCCTCATAAGCCAAAGCAACAACTGTTACCCTTACAGGGCCTTTCTAGAATCGGTGCTCAATTACAGCAATGACATTCTTGCCACGCAATTTTCCGCCGGCCTGTTTTACAAAGACACAGCCGGACAACACCAAGAAATGGAGCTGGATGGAGGGAATCTAGGGCTGGATGAAGCAGCACTTTCAAGCTGCCTCTCCTTCTATGCCCCTGGGCTCCATGGACTGGGTCAAGCAGCACTTTCAAACTGTTACCCTTATGTGTCCTAGATTCAGCACATCCCTATCCCCACTCTCACATCACAATTGTACTGGCAGTAACCTACTTGATGAGCAAACCCCACAGGATTTTGAGCGCTGCAGGGATCTTTAGCTTAGGTAAAAGAAGTGTTGCTGTAGAGTCAGGGGCGGCTCTAGAAATTCCGCCGCCCCAAGCAGGGCGGCGCATCGCGCCGCTCGCGCAGCCCTTCCCCGGTCCCGCAGCCAGGGCAGAAGGGCCTGCGGACGGTCCCATGGTCCCGCGGCTCCGGTGGAGCATCCGCAGGCATGCCTGCGGGAGCTCCGTCCGAGCCGCGGGACCAGCGCGCCCGCCGCAGTCATGCCTGCGGGAGGTCAAGCGGAGCCGCGGGAAGAGGGGACCCTCCGCAGTCATGCCTGCGGCAGGTCCACTCGTCCCGGGGCTCCAGTGGACCTCCCGCAGGCTTGACTGCGGAAGGTCCGCCGGAGACAAATGCCGCCCTGCCCCAACAATGCCGCCCCACGCGCCTGCTTGGCGCGCTGGGGTCTGGAGCCGGCCCTGTGTAGAGTGAATGGGGGAAGCTAATAACATAAAAGAAAGAGAGAGAAGCAACCAGCTTAACCATACAAGTTATTTATTGAATAATAGAGATCACTACACAAGGAGGGCTAAAGCAACAGAACTTACATAATTAAAGGTTAATACCTAAGGTAGAGAGGAAAAGAGAGAGAGAGAAGGGGATCTCACCGCTCCCTGAAGCTTGAACTGGTCGGGGTTCCCAGGTGATGGTGGTAGTTCAGGGTCCTGAGGGCAGGAGACAGTCAGAGCCCCCAGCACAATCAGTCAGGAGATGGAGTCCCAGTGGAACTGATGCAGAGCTTGGGTCTATGCATCAGAACACTTGCTGGAGGGTGAGTAGGGGTTTTTGTAGAGAAAATACAATGATTCAAGGGAGAACACTAGATTTGTTTCTAGGTAAAGTGATGATTCAAGGGTTTTCTTTAGGCTAGACCAGGGGTAGGCAACCTATGGCACACATGCCAAAGTCAGCACATGAGCTGATTTTCAGTGGCAGTCACACTGCCCAGGTCCTGGCCACTGCTCTGGGGGGCTCTGCATTTTAATTTAATTTTAAATGAAGCTTCTTAAACATTTTAAAAACCTTATTTACTTTACATACAACAATAGTTTAGTTATATATTATAGATTTATAGAAAGAGACCTTCTAAAAACATTAAGATGTATTACTGGCACACAAAACCTTAAATTAGAGTGAATAAATGAAGACTCAACACACCACTTCTGACAGGTTGCCGACCCCTGGGCTAGACAATAGGAGCTGATCACTCTTGGCTATGGGTGATGTTTTCTTCCAGGGAGCTCACAGTGCAACTAGGCTGCTTCAGTATTTTGGACATCAGTCAAGGATTCCTTACTAGAATTGGTCTGATGACTGCTGAGCTGGGTGTGGGCAGGCATAGGTTCATTAACATCTGGAGCAGAGATTCCCATGATGCAGTGCGTCCCTGCTTTTTGTGGTCCCAGAGTTCAGTGTGGTTCTCTGTTCTCCATTCTGTATGCAAATTGAGATGTCTCCCTGTCCCATCTTTCATGCAGATGGGGCTAAGGGACTTGTCTCTGTTCTTCATTCTGTATGCTAATGGCGATGTCTTAGTCTTGTCACCCTTGTCAGGAGGGGTTTAGGTGTGCCTCCCATCCACCCTTCACTGCTCTCTGCAAGTTTTTTCCTCTGATGGGTTTTGGTTTAAGCAGAGGCCGGTGGAGGAGTGTGTGTGTCTTTCATGAGTCAGGCTGGATACTGCACCGTGGTTCCCCAAGAACACAGAGCTGACTGGTATCAAGTCCCCCCGTTGATGGGGTGCTTGTGCTGAGCGAGTATCCCCATCACAGCCTTACGCCGTTGTACCGGCTCTGATCTTCCATCCATTGCAGCTGCCGCATCAGTCGTTGTATCCAATAAATCAGCAGAACCAGACCAATTGCTTGTATAATTTGGAAACCAGTGATCACCACAATGGGGTGAAGCATGAGCTTCAAAAGACCTGTTGCACTGGGGCTCCACCCAAGCAAAGTCTCCCACCAGGAGTAATGGCCTGTGTTCTTACCTTCATGGCAATGAGACCCATTCCCAGTGAAATGGGGGAAACCTCCTTGTAGAGCTCAGGATCGGCATTTAAATGTTGTACCATCCAAATAGGCACAGTAAACTTAATATCACGACTAACAATGGTGGTTACACTACACAAACAGCAATTAATGTAAGGCACTGTGGGTTGGATCCAATATCCAGTAATTAACACAATATTACATCTTGTCCTTACACACACACATGCTTTGCCAACATAGACAATAACAGACCCCTCTTCCTGGATAACAGCGAGGAACAGCGAGACTTATCCCCAGGTTACCCATTCATCCCAACCCTTATGGCTAGTTCCAATCAAGGGAGCGCTTAGAGGTTCAATGTGAGAGATATTCATGCCCTCTAAGTGGATTTGAACCTCCTTCGGAGAAGTCTGAGGTTGAAGAACCAAATGTTCTTGTTGATCGAATTTCAACACACGGGGTCCTGAAACTGGGGCTCTTAAATGTCGGAGGGAAGCAAGGTTTGTAATCAGAGGGTCGAAATTTAAAACTGTTTTTTTGTTATTGGCCCAATTCCACTGTGTACAAACTGGGCTCAGGAAATCCCCCCAAAACAGCAATATGCCCAAATTGCTGGCATGAGCTTGTCACAATGTGTGCCCTTTAATGGAACTACCCAGTCTGGGGGACCTTGCTGAATCAAGTCACGTCCAGCTAAAGTCCAGTTCAGCGGTTCCCAGTTTCTGAGGAACCGTGTGATATTGTTGCCTGCTGGCGTGATCAGAGACAGCTGCAGTTCACCTCTGGGTAACGGAACAGAAGTGTCTGAGTTCCAATTACAATGATGTCAAGGCTCGTGTACGGGGCCTGTGAGGGGGCAGAGAAGAGAGAGAAACTTCCCACACTCCCCCCGTATATACTGGGAGAATCTGGGACCAATATTGCAGGGTGAAGGACTTTTCTGGCCTTTTCCTGTCTTAACATCGGGGTAGGCACTGACCAACCCACTCGATGCGTATTTTCCAATGGCTCAAAGCCGTTCCTTCTTGCTGGCCAAGAACGGTGGCCAACAAGATGGAGAAGAGAGTCTTGCGGGTCAGGTGGTTTACCCTTCCAGTCTTTGAGCCATGAAGAATGAAACCATTTCTGCCAGGGTTTTTCATTTTTCCCATTTAGGATTTCTACCTGACAAACACTGGGGCTGGCCCGATTCACAATAGAGCAGCGGCCATCCCAGGTGTGTGTAAAGAGCTGCTTAGCAGTGGCAGAGGCAGTGTTGGTTTTAGTGGGGATGGCTTCCACCCTGGATCTTTCTAAAATAAAGTCAGTGGATTTATACACAGTTGAGAAACTTTGGCAACTAGAAACTGAACCAAATTTCTCAGCACCTACACTGTTGCTTGCTACAGGCAATGATTCATTCTGAGCTAACTTAGGGCTAGTCTACACTTACCGTCCGGGTCGACGCGGTGAGTTCGACTTCTTGGAGTTCGAACTATCGCGTCTGATCTAGACGCGATAGTTCGAACTCCGGAAGCGCCGCGGTCGACTCCGGTACTCCACCACTGCAAACGGCGGTGGTGGAGTCGACGGGGGAGCCGCGGAGTTCGACCCCGCCGCGTCTGGACGGGTGAGTAGTTTGAATTAGGGTGCTTCGAATTCAGCTACGCTATTCACGTAGCTGAATTTGCGTACCTAATTCGAACCCCCTTTTTAGTGTAGACCAGGCCTTAGGTAACTCACTTCCACACCCTTCAGTTGCAGCAAACTGCTTGCAAAAGCTAGCATGAGGGTTTATTCCTTCAGGGGCACTTTTAGGCAACAATTCATTTTCCCCAGAAATTTTGTCCTTTCCCTTTGTAGTTAGGGGCTACAGAAACATCTTACTGGGTTTCACTTGAGTCCAGAACGACTTCTGAGACAACTGACATATCCTTAATCAGCATAAGCCGAGAGGCACATTCTGTCTGCTCCTCAGACAGAAGATTGGAGACAAACTCTCCCCCAACAGATAAACTGCCATTCTTAACAGTCACAAAGTTTGGAATTTCCTCCCCTTTGTTCCCAGACAAACGTTTGGAGATTGGGGTAGCTCCCTCTATAGGCAAGTCACTACCCCCAACAGACACAGGCTTAGGAACACTTCCTTCCTGGGTTTTAGTTGAGTTCAGAACCACATCTGGCACAACTGACAAATCCTCCATCAGCATAAACTGAAAGGTACTTTCTGCCTGCTCCACAGACAGAAGATTGGAGACATTTTCTTCCCCAGCAGTTAAACTGCTTTTCTGACTAGACAAACAGTTTCACCTTCCCTTCTCCTTGTCACAGACCACATGACTGTTCACAGACAAACACTGGGAGATTGGGAAGGCTTTTCTAACAGGCAAATCACCACTTCCAAGAGATCAACCATGGGAGACAGTTTCTCCCTCATACCCGTTGAGCTGAACCTGTTTAGTGGTGGGTCTCCCTTCGGAGATCCTATCCGGTAGCAATTGGGGTAACAGACCTGGGTTCCCCACTGTAGCCCTCACAGTGGGTCTCCTCCATACGTCGCGCTGACGTCTTGCGATCAGCTGGGGAGGCGCGTGGGGAACCTGGCTCCCCTACTGATTGTCAATCTCCCAGAGCCTCCACTCAGAAGAGGGGACAGGGATCTGGCTTTGACAGGGAGTGGGTGTGGGGGATGCCCTCCATACTGGGGCAGTGGGTTGTGGGGGAGCTCCCTGCATTAACTCCATTTTCCACATGACCTGAGACAAAGTATTAATCAGGATGCTGAGGGGCTGGCGATCATATTTTCCCATATCCTCCCCTAAATTCACCAGCTCCTTCCAAATCATGTTGCTAAGGGTCTCCTTGGGTCGGCGCTGCCCAGGGTTGTCGGAGATAGGGGAATTAAGATTGGGAGGGTGCCCGGCAGAGTGAGGACCATTATTTGTAAATGTGATAGCCTGCATGGGCTCTGAGGTAGTCTTTTTGCTGACTTGTCTTTTTAATCCTATTTGTATGCATGTACCATTTTTGTATTCAAAGTTATGAAAGTTATGAACATTGGCTGTGTACTGGCTTGATTTCTAAATAACCTTAGTAGAGCATTTGGTCAGTTCCTGGAGAAAGGAATGTTGAAATTAAGTACCCAATCAAGAAACACTTAAAGGACAATGGATCTTGGAATGCTCCAAGCCACATAAGAAGTCTACTTGAGGACATTCAAGGTAGCATGTAAACAATGGATGCTACCTGTACAAACTGTGAGTCATGCATGGACATGTGACTTGCCCAGGTGACTCCAAAACTCCATCTTGGAGCTGGACTTTGCATAGGAGTGAGGAAGGAGTCTCCACCCACAAGAGAAAGTCTATTTAAACCCCTGGGAGATCCCTCCATTTTGTCTTCAGCTGGCTAAAGAGAGAGCCTCTCCACCCCTCAGGATACTTGAAAGAAACTGGAACAAAGGACAGTGTGCAAGGGGTGTGAATGATTGCTGGACCCAAGCTAAAAGGAGATTAGTCTGTAACAGGGGGCATTCTGCAGCTGGTAAGGATCTTATCTGTATTCGGTTTGTTTAGGCATAGATTTGCGCATTTTATTTTATTTTGCTTGGTGACTGACTTTGTTCTGTCTGTTACTACTTGGAACCACTAAAATCCTACTTTCTGTATTTAATAAAATCACCTTTTACTTATTAATTAACTCAGAGTATGTATTAATACCTGGGGGAGCAAACAACTGTGCATCTCTCTCTATCGGTGTTATGGAGGGCGAACAAATTTATGAGTTTATCCTATATAAGCTTTATACAGGGTAAAACAGATTTATTTGGGTTTGGACTCCATTGGGAGTTGGGCATCTGAGTGTTAAAGACAGGAACACTTCTGTGAGCTCCTTTCAGGTAAACCTGCAGCTGTGGGGCAAGTAATTCAGACCCTGGGTCTTTGCTGGAGCAGACGGGAGAGTCTGGCTCAGCAAGACAGGGTGCTGGAGTCCTAAGCTGGCAGAGAAAGCAGGGCTAGAAGTAGTCTGGGCACATCAGGTGGCAGCTCCCAGGGGGTTTCTGTGATCCAAACCGTCACACCTATGTAATGCACAGACCCCCCTATCGCGCACACACACACACACATACACAAAACCCCAGCAGCTTTATAAACACACCAAACCAAGTTTGCCACCAAATACTTTTTAATAAACCCACATGCATTTAAAAGGCACATGGTTGTTCTGCTCCCCCCCCATGTTTGTTTGGGCCTTCAGGTTAAAGAACAAGCAAAAACGTTAGTTAGTATTACCCCTAAATCCCTATACAACCTGTGTAATACCTGAAGTGTTTTTTCTGTTTGTTTGTTTGTTTTTAATTTAACAGTATGAAGCACAAATATAGTGAAAAATGTTTTTTTACCTTGGCCTAGTTGTGAAATGCAGCTTCAAGTTACTGGTTCCATGCTAAACAGATCACACTGCAATAAAGATAGGCACCATTATTTTGTAACACAGCATGGCCAAAGAGTGGCATTATATAATATATATTGTCAGAGTTAAAAACAGGGAACAAAGCTCCTCCTCTTACAGTCCAGCAGCAACTGGAGAGAGTTTCTGTTGAAAAAGACAGTCTCCAAAATACCTGAGGTTTTTATACCGTCCTAACACTTTGTTTCAAACACATTTCAAAATAGTAGTTAGCAGGTTAATTTAATCACCACAGCTCAGAAATAATAGATACTTAAGGACTTTAGGCAGCCCTCCGCTACCATTCCCTTTTGCAATCTGGGGTGGGGGTGGGTCTGCACAACTGGGCGTTTTTTCTTTTAGTTAAAATACGTTTCCAAGTGGGGGCCTTTTGCAGATATCAATGAATGTCTTGAGGCTTGTTTTTTTAAAAACATGTTTCTTTCATGCTTAAAGTTTGGCGGGGGGGAGGGGGGGTTTCTAGAAAGAATGAACCATAGCATTCCACCAGCTCCTGGGCCATATTTAAACTGTCCAATAGCATCTGCGAATTCCTGAGGTTTTCTTTCATTTCATATTAATCAGAATTCACCATCTTCACCCATCCACCCTTACCGTGGGTGCACACCCATCAAATTTAACCCTATGACAACAAGAGTGAGTAATCACAGTCACCTGGCTAATTCAGTGGGGGTGTGGTTAAAACCATTCAGTTCAACAGGATAAGTCAGCTCTATTGTACTCAAATACATGTCTGAACCACCCCTGGGGTTTTTTTGTTTTGTTCTGGGGTTCTTTTGTTTTTTGTTTTATTGTAAACACATTTTTAGGATTTTTCCCTCCCACAACATACAGTTCAGGGTTTTGCTGTAAATGGTTCTCTTTTACACAAAAACACAAGAGCTACGTTCTCACAAACTATTTATTTTTTATTTAAAAAACATACAGCTCCTTGAAAACAAACTAAGATGCTCATTAAAACTTTTAGCTGACTTAAGGGCCAGAGACCTTCTAACAGAAACACAGATAGTCACAAAGTCCTTTTCAATTTTTTTTTTAAATTTACAGCTACCCTCACCATTCTCTAACTTAATCCTTTTAGATTTCTTACAAATAGTCTTTTTCTTAAGCAGGGTTCTGTAACTTTTTGTGTGGACTAGACGGTCAATATAACGCTGTAAGCAGTCATCTTCCAGTTTGGTCATTTTCTTTAAAACACGGTCAGGGTCTCCACTGAATTGCACAGCATTTAACAAGGTCACCCCTTGCGCTAAATGTTCTTGGGTCAGGCAGAGACATTGCATAGCATAACCTATGGCAATAACAGTGTTTAATAAGCTTTCCAAACACAGCTCAGCACACAGGCCACGGAACTTGCAGTTTATATCTACTGAAGTCCAAGTCACACCGTCATGGTGCCACTGGGCTGGCGCATCTATGACACAGCCCTCACAATCTTCAAAAAGCTTTTCCCTAAGGCAGTATTTAAGAACAGCATAAACAGCAGCCTGTACAATAGTCCACATGACTTTTTTACGCTCACAACGTGGCACTGGCTCAGATAGTTCCATGCCACGCCTCCTGTTAAACACATAGCTGTCATCCTCGGAGTCCACTTCAACAATTTGTATCGCCATTGAGCAAAAACAAGGTGGGCCCAGTTCATCTTTGCTGCTTGATGCAATGCTGTCCGGGGCCTCTAGAAAGCTGTTGAGAGATTTTCAGACAAGAAACAAGTTCCCACTGCTTGTTTTTTAGATTCACACAACCCCTGGTTCCTAACCCATTACACCCCATCATCATCCGTCACTTCCTAATCATTCATTTACCTGTGCGACATCTTTTCCGTTCACCTCACCTTCCTCCTCTGGTGGGGTGTCTCACAAGCAGTTGGGTTTCGGTTTGGGTTCCGGCGTATCCATCAACAGTGTAACCTCAGTCGCTCCCACCTCCTCCTCGGAACTGTCGCTGATGTAGCACTTTCTCTGTGGATGGTCGAAGACTCTCGGGGCTAAAACAAAGTCCGAAGTTCTCATAGGGGTGGTGAAGGAGTCCATGTTTCCACGATTTCTAAAACACACGATCTTGGTAAAAGATGGCCTCTTCTGCCTGACACTAGGACTTATGGGGTGGTGGTTCTGTGCTCTGATTGGCAGAGGGCACTGGGAGGAGTTCTTCGAGGAGTCACACCACCCTCTTCTGGGCAGTTCACCCAGTCCCAGAACCTGCCCTATTTTGGTCTAATCTGCTCTTGGGGTGGACCTATGTGTCCAAAACCCATCACAATTCATAGAGGGCGATGGGAGGAGTTCTTAGAGGGGTCACACGAACCACTTCTGGACGGATCACCCCACCCCGGACTTCCTCCTCGTTGGTCAAATCTTCTCTTGGGGGTGGTCCCCAACAGCTGAAACCCAACCTGATTGGTAGAGGGTGGTGGGAGGAGTTCTTAGAGGGGTCACAAGAACCACTTCCGGATGGGTCACCCAGCCCTGAACTCCCCCTGATTGGTTAAATATCCTCTCGGGGTGGTCCTATGGGGGTGAAACCCATCCTGATTGGTAGAGGACAGTGGGAGGAGCTCTTAGAGGGGTCACATGGGGCAGGACTTCTGGTGATAGGTGGGCAAGGTTTAAGGGGTCAAGGGGTGGGGTTAGGCTTTGACTGACAGTAGCGCCTTTATACTACTAAGAGCAGGATGAAGTCCAGCTCGAAGAAGTGGGAGTGGGGGTTACTTTGTAAATTATCAGCTTGGTCTGGGACTGCCTCTGCTGCTCTCTCAAGCCCTGATGGTACCTCTGTAAATAGAAGAGAACCAGTCTGGGACAGATCTCTGTCCAACAGCCTCTGTGAGAAAGGCAGAAGATGAACACACAAAAATATTAGCTTCTCAGCAATGTCCTTGTCATCTTTAATTGCTCACAGGCTTCTGATCTCCATAAAGTGTTTTTAGTGTTTGTCTATGGGTATCTCTTCACTACCCGCCGTATCGGCGGGTAGCAATCGATTTCTTGGGGATCGATATATCGCGTCTCATCTAGACGCGATATATCGATCCCCGAACGCACTCCTGTCGACTCCGGAATGCTACCAACCCGAACGGCGGTAGCGGAGTCAACATGGGGAGCCGCGGACATCGATCCCGCGCCGTGAGGTAATTCGATATAAGATACTTCGACTTCAGCTACGTTATTCACGTAGCTGAAGTTGCGTATCTTAGATCGATTTTCCCCCATAGTGTAGACCAGCCCCAAATCCCTTCAGTTACTTGCTCTTCACAAGCCATCTCGGCACTTCTACTTTCCCACTTACATGCTACCTGCTGCAATTTAGGCTTCTGTTTACTCCCCACCCTGCCTCTTTTAAAGAATTTGTTCAGTTCAAATAAATTCTTGCCTCTTGCTATTATTAGTGACTGTCAAAGTTAGACTCAGGACTCACAGTTTGTCAGACCACTCTGTTTTATTAGCACAGCGCTCTGCTAACAACACCCAGATAATGTGAGCACCACGCAAGACACAAACTATCTTATTTATACAGATAAAAGGGTGAGAACTTAACAAGATAACAAAGGAAGCAGAATCAGATAAGTTTACCTGGGCTAGGCATGCATATCTTATTTCCTATTACCGATCGTCTGTTAATGTTTCGCCATTAGCACCATTGTTTATGCCTAATGTTTCTTTTCCTGGCACCTGTATTTCAACATTTCTTATTTCTGCTTAAAGGTACATACAACATTTCTTTAATCCATTCTTATTTTTACAATATAATTCATTTTATTTTCACATGACCTTGCTGGTTAGGAGTTCGCTTCACTACAGAGCCAATGTAAGGAGTTCAAACTCCCCCTCCCTAAGCAAGACCTGACCCCCGCAGTTCGTCCTCGGCAGTGATGGGGAGAGGGGAGAATCGGTTTTTAAAGGGAGCTGGGGAGTTTTCTGACAGCCAAAGTCACATGTTGGGTGAGCCCAGGCCCTGCAGCCAGAGTGAAGGAAATTCTGGCTGCAGCAGCCTTAGTCCTCTCTTGCTCTGTGGATTGGGGCTGTGAGAAGTGACACTGGCTCCGCTTGTGGCCTGCAGTTCAGCCTGAGACTCTACGCCAACAACCCCTGCCCACCCTTCTTGGGCTGACTGCCGCCTCTACGTATTGGTGCCGTATTTAAGCACCAGGCCTGGGATACCTGCTCAGCACCTGGCTGGGTTCTGCCTAGTGAGCAGCTGGCAGGGTCAGCCTCTGACAGAACTAATGCCCGTGATGCGCGGGAGGGGTTGGACTGCACACTCCAGCCCTGGGATGTGTTTCCTCAGCACCTGGCTCTGTTTCCTCAGCTCTGGCGCAGCCCTTTGGGGCATGATCAGCTGTTGAAGGCAGGGAGGCTCAGAGCTAGAATTTCATATCCCCATGAGCATAGCTGGGGCTGAGACGGGGTGGGGGGTCAGCTGCTCTGTGCGTGCAGGAGCTCTCGGAGCTGCCACTTGCCGGGGGCTGGCAGCAATCCTTGGGAGAGATGGTTAGTGCTGGGTCTGCAACACGACTTCCTGGCATACGCCAGGCTGGGTTCTGCAGAGTTAGCACCAAATAAGGCTCGGCTCAACCCCCAGCCTCGCCCTTGGCTGGGGCTGCTCAGAGTCCCTGCCGGCGGCACCGCAGCTCTGGAGGGAGTAGGGGGAAAGTCTCCTCCAGCAGCCGGGTCTCCCATGGGAGGTTGTTTCCCTCCCTCTTGTGGAGTCCACCCCCTCCCTGCTGGCCACTGCCCCCAGCCTGCCAGGAACCACTCACTTCTGACTCCCAGACCCTGCTGACCAGCCATGGCTCCTGCCCAGGCCAGGATGGCAACACCTCATGGGGCAAGGAGGTTCACACTATTGCTGGGGAGAGGATACCCCAGAACCAGCCCCGAGGGTTTTCTCCCTGCTCCTACACTCTCCAGGTCACTCCAACTGGGTTCTGGCTCCCAGCCACCGTGCGATGTGGCTGCTGCCCCCTGCCCCTAGAACCCCTCCCCGATTTCCCCCCGTCCCTTCTCCCAGCCCAGCACTACCTCTCAGCTGGGACTTACAGCAGGGCGGGCGGTCCAAGCCTCCTGCTCTTCTCCGGCTTCACTTGTCCATCATGTATCCCAGGGGAGGCAGGCAGGGCTGGTTATTTAAGAGCATGCAGAGCACCAGCCACCATTTGTATTTCTGTCCTTCAAGGTGCTCCCCGCCCCCAATCCATCTGGGCAGAGAAGAGGAAGGAGCTGGGTGGAGAGTCAGTCCCCAAAATTACTGAGCCCAACAGCTGTGGGACGGGTGTTGGGTTCTCAGGGCCTCGCTGCAGGGTCGTGGAGATGATGTTTTATAAACATGCTCCTGGAAGACCAATAAGCTGCTTCTACTGCACAACCACTTCCTAGGGGAATCCAAAGGGACTAGGTTTCATTTGGGACCCCTTCCAGAAAGCAGCTAAGGAGAGAGGTGCTACAGCTGCCTTGGGAACACGTACTTCCAACAGATTCTCTGCCACCCAACTGGGAAAAGTCTCCATGTGTGTCAAAGACAGGACAGCTTACAGTCCGAAACATCAAATTCCTGGAAGCTGAGTGAGAAGTTTGAAAGCACCCCTTGGGGAAACTACTCTGATTACCAGACAATGGCAGGATTAACTGCCTCAAGTACCATGTCACTAATCCAGCATGCCAGGGACATCACAGCGTGCAAAGGCAAACCCGGTGGTTTACGAGCAGCTGTTTTGCTTGACCTAGATACAGAATTCTAGTTTTGCCTGGGAGGGGAAGGAACACGAGATTCTTTGAAACCGCTGCAGCTTTAAGCACCAGAGAGGCAAAGGGCTCCTCAGATTTTCAGCCTTCAGTAAAATGTGGCAGCCCTTACAGAGACAAGCAAGAAACTGCCTGGAGACACAGAATGGCTCCCCTGAAGTCACAAACCTTTGCTGACCTGTCACCACCTGCTGGTGAAGGAAGCAGCACACCATTCACTGCTCCTGGTCTGGCCACACAAACGCGCTTGGCAGCTTCACTGAGTCAAGACAGCACTCGCCAGATGTTCTGGCTCCCTCGAAAGTACTCCAATGACCCAGCTTTGCAGGGCAAAGCTGAGGGGGGTTTTTTGTTTCTTTTTTTGGGGTGCGTGCACGTGCGACAGCCTCCGAACTCAAAGAATGGGAGGAGATGGACGAATGACTCGGCTGAACCGAAGCCTGTGGGCTGCACTTCCACACACGCATCTTTTTTGGATTTTTTTTTTAAAGCTGCAGTTCCAAAGGAATGTGTTGGGGGAAGTTCTGGGTTATACAGGCAGTCAGACGAGATTCTAAGGCCAGAAGGGATGGTTGTGCTCTATGACCCTTGCTTGCTGACATCCCCCAGTTCAGAGTCCAAAAGGGAAGAGTTCAAAGGGAGGCTCAAAGCACTGTTGAAAACCAGTCAGGCTATCCAGTACCTTAGAGCACCTTCAGACATTGCCACTATTTGCATCTCTCTGATCCCCCGCTCATTATGAATGGACTTACAGTCTGTATTCAGTGCTCCTTAGCATGTGGCTTGGGATACCCAATGACAGCTGGCTGAGCTTTTCTGGTAGTTCCACCTGTGTATTTATACAACCCAATTACCTCATGGGGCTTCCTCACCCAACGGGAAGAGACAGAAAGCAGGGAGGAAAAACTATTAAACTGTTCCACAAAATACCGAGCCATATAAAGTGCAATGATACCACTGAGGCTAAAAAAATTCAAGGTTCACATCAGGGTGGCTGCGTGTTTAGTGGCCTAAACACCATGACTGTGGATGTGATAGACCTCAACCTCGAAGCACTGGATGTAGGCAAAGGGAGTGCTGAAGACAGCTCTAAATCAACAGAGAATCAGGCTAAAGACAACTGTTAATGTGTTAAGGAACCAAAAAGGACTGATTTGTTATTTAACAGCCCTGCTGCTAACAAGACGGAGGGAGAGAGTTGGGGTGGTTTTTTTGGACATTTCCACTGGCTGGTAAATTGTATTACCCCATTTCCCAGACTGACTCAAGGGGTGGGGGGGGGTCAACCCCTTCCCCCAGCAGGTTTAGTGGAACTGAAATTTACAGGGCTGATAACTTCCTTATTTGTTCTGATCTATAGCAGCTGGGATGACCTCCCAACTCCAGGGGAAGAAGTGGCTAATTATTGTCTCTCCACCACCACAAAATGTTGCAACTGCTACAAAATAAAGGGAGTTTCACACCTCTGAACAGGGACTGGGAATTGCTTACAAATTAGTGTCTGGAATCCAGAGGCGATACCCTAGCAGATAAATTAAAGGGTAAGTCAAACACATTGGTCATTTGTGAGTGTCCTAAACAGAGATCAAACTTTCAGGTTTACTATCTTCTCCCACCACCTCTAATTCTGTTTTTATTAAAGGAGTGATTTCCTCAGATGCATCTTCCTCCCTTCCCTCTGGAGAGTGTTTGTCAAAATCTCATTGTGTATGATCAAGAAGGAAGAAGAATCTGTACACAATGATTAGCCCTGATATTTTAATGGAAATACTGCACTACAGTCAAGTTTACAACATTTGTATAGAAATCATCACATGGATAGGTGGCCAAGGATCACATTACAGAATTCAAAAAGCAATTTAAAAGTAAAAAGAAATCTTTGCTATTGCACAGGCTGGGATCAGAGCTTGGAGCTCAGAAGTCAGACATCGGGAGGAATGAAAGCTGTAGGTGAAAACCCTGCTGCAGGAGGAGATCTCCTTGTTTTATTGGGGTTTTTTCCTGGGTACCTTGAACAACAGGAATCCCGCCATGTTAACCCCATTCCGCTTAAACAACATGCAGGCACAGATTCTTGGACAGAACACCCACAAAGCAGCAGCAGCTGTTACTTCCAAGCTGGTAAAGTCTAAATTATCCAGACTTCCACTTCCAGATCAGCTTTAACATACATTGAAAAGAAACACCTGAGGGTTGGGTGAGGCGCAGGGGAGTGTCAGTAAAACCTTTGAAATGGAAGAGGACACAATAAAACCCCCTTCCTGGAACAGAGTTCAGAAGAGGACTTGGAAAAGCAGCAAAGCTGCATTCACAGCTCTCCAGCTGAGACAACGGAAGCTGTTCGGGCACAACTGGCAGCATTGTTTTGTGCAAGGAAAAGATGCCTCCTTTGAGGAGGAGAGACAGTGCAGTTGGGTCTGTCGTGGCTTACGAGGTCCATGCCAACTTGTCTGAAAACCAAAATCTTCCAATGCTTAAATATATGCCAGAACTAAACTTCTATGCTTAAAAATATATATATATATCCCTTTGTGGATTTCACTAGTGAAATGCGTCACACAGCCTACCCGCCTTGCCCCCCACACACACACACACTAATGAAATACTGGTTTGGTACTTAGGATGTTTTCTCCAATACTGAGAGGGAAAATACATAAGCACAATCAACCCCAGCTAGGTAGCTCAGCAACACTTCCCAAAAGCGAAGGTTCTCTGAGCTGGAAGACCAGGTGGATAAAAATTACCCACCCAAAAAAATAATTAAAAAAATTAAAAGTTATATAATATATATTTATATATCTTAACAGGCTGCTTAGAACATGGTCATGTTCACCACAAAACACACACATTGCTTCCGCCTTCTCCCCTCAGATTGTGAAGCCAATAATAAAATGGTCAAATGTCCCCTCTCCGCACTGCAAACTGCATGCTGCATGGTGCCTTTCAGAACAGGAACAGGGCCGTGGGTGAGCGAGTGTCTTCCTCAATAAGAACCAAGACGTATTTTTATTTACAAAAAAGAGAAAAGTTTCCCCACAAAAACACTACAATGATAACTCCCTTTGGTAAAAAGTGTAATAAATGGCTCCATAGGTCTGTTTGTAGGTACTAACTCTCAAGCCACCTGGTACTATGGTACACAAGAAGCTGGTACAGTTATGCTAGCACATCAAGCAAACTTCCTTTAATAAAAAAACAAAAAAAAATTGACAATATGTACATTTATTTACAAAAAGGAAGGGGAACATGTTAAAATTGTGTTGTTTCTGCTGTGTGTGCGTATGTGTGTGAAAAGCTGGTGCATGGCACTAGGAAAGACTAGTAAAGAAGCAGGTACAAAACAATCCAACTGGCACTAGAAAGGACAGACCAATCTGAACTGGCTGAATCAGGAGTCCAGCAGGGTGAAGGAGGGAGAAGTCGAGGGTCAGATCCAGGAAATGGTGTTCTCGACAGCTGGACTGCACAGATGGGTGACCCCGGGTGAGATCCTGACAAACCTGCAGCAGCCTAATAGAGGAGAATCCAGTTGTGATAGGCACCTCTGGGTTTCACGACGTATCTGAGCATGTAACTTTAAATGCACCACTCCGGTCAGGATGTATGCAACATCCAGTTCTCTTCCCTTGAAGCTCAGGCCATTGAGGAGTTAGTCTCAAAACTGCTGGTGCGTACGAGCTAGCTGCATTTCTCTAGGATCACTCAGTTCTGAAAAGGGTCCTTCCCTCCACAGTGCACGCTGAAGTCAGAGGCCTGTTGGCAACAGTTCCAGCTTAGGTTTGTAGAGATTCGTTTTCCTAAACCGAATTCCGCTGGTGACAGACTGTACCAGCTTCGCACTAGTCAACTGGCCATGTTACGGAGATACACAGTGAAGGGAGAAAGGCATCTTCCTCGTTTCCTTGATACACACACACACATACACACACTACGTGATCTTCCCTCACTCAGGGACTTTACGGCGGCTTGAATATTGTGCCGTATTTGACACGGTACTTATTAATGCTCACAAAGTGCAGGGTCTCTGTATCACAGGTAGTGGTACAGGGCACCAAACCCTCCAACCCTTCTCCCATTAGCCACTTGTTTGTCTCAGCTGCCATTTCCCGGGTCACATGCTCCTTGGTCCATCTGTCCACCCAGGCTTGGAACCGCTGGTGCAGCCGCTTGCTCACTCTTTCATGGGACTACAGAAACGAGAGAGACAAAAAAATAAAAGGCTACAGCCACCAACATTCAGGATCACAAAACGCTTAAAAAGTGAAAACAAATCCACTTCCCTAGGCCAACAGATCTGGGATGTTTGGCTCTGCCGGGGAACTGGCAATACAAACACTGACCTTGCCGACTGACCAAGGGAAAGCCTCAGTAAATTGGAGGCAGTGTCTGAACAAGCAGGCACAGCCATCTTTATTCCCCAACTGGAAATCCCCAAAAGCCTCGTGTTCATGAAAATTAAGTCTGTGAAATCAAGTGCTCAGAAGTCAAACATTTGATGATTTTTGAATTTGAACTAGGAACTATAATGTTAACTCTGCCACAGTGTATATCCTGTATATTTTATTACATGGATTCAACACTGTGTTAATGAGCAAAACAGGGACACACAAAAATACATGGGCATCAGAACAGAATTAAATACTCAATAGAAGTAACCTCCAGAAGTTTGACGTGACTGCTTGATTATAACCCTAATGCTGCAATAATGCTAAGCTTCTCCTATCTTTTCCCCGATTAATGGCAGTATCAGATGATGCAAGACTGTAGTCAGCCTTCAATGCAGGTGTTTATTAAAAAACAATACAGAAACAGTCTCACGTGCATGCAAGAATTCCAGCAGGATTAGAAGAGAAGGATGCTGAGATGGATAGATTTGTTCCCAACCTCTCACAGCACATGCGTGCATGCACACGGCACCCCACTAAAATAAAGTTATTTTGAGACTGAAACAGAGCCTAAGAAATTGCAAACCAAAAAGGAATCTCAGTAAAGTTATGAGTAATTTATAAAGGGTTAGTTGAAGTTTAACACCGACTTAATCACAGTGGTCAGTCCCAGTAACTACTATACATATTCCCATAGCTGTGCTATTCTGTTACAACCAGAACTTCTGAGTCCTGGGAAAATATGCTTTGTGACATTTCCAGGGTGGACTGATTTAAATCAGCTTTTCCATTTGTATTTCAGCTATTTTTTTAAAGTAAGATACACTCATTAGTTGATATAACCATTAAAACTCTTTGACTTACAACTAAATAGACACTTTACGGTAGATTCGGTACATCTGTTTGCTACCTAGAAGTGTACACCACAACTATATACATTTAAGCAATTATATAGCTTAATAGTTTCAGATTCTTATTAACCAAACACTTTTAGTATGTTAGAAAATGGTCAATGATATATTGCTTATTTACTAGATAATTAACTTTTTGCTCAGATTTTGTGTCAATCTGCTTTAGAATGGTAACTGGAATTTAAACAAACAAAGCAGTATATAAAATATATTTGTATTAGACAAGACAACCTTAAATGTTATAGACACAAACTTCTCTTATCAAAAGATGCTTCACATTGACAATTAAATAATTTAGAGGGATTAACTGTAGTCAGTGAATTAAACTGATCATTTCAGGTTGGTCTGGGAAAATTTTCAAATATGCCTAAGTGAAAGTAACTGGGGCTTAAATTTCCAGTCTCGCCTATGTCTCTTGAAAAGAAGACAATCTCCTAAATTACCTAGGCTAACCAACAGTACCATATTTTTGAAACTTGACCTCAAAAGTTAGATGCCTTCCCTGACTCTTTCTTTATATAGAAAAGAAGCCTTTAATTCAAAGTGGGATTGGGGTTTTGTTTTTGTTTTTTAAGAGGGGGTCATGGATTCAGCATATTTATTTGTTATTTAAATGTCTTATATTAATCTTCTAAGTTTAGGCCTCAACATATTTTGTATTAAATTCTGATTTCATTTTAAACTGGTTCATTTTTAAAAAGAAAAACTTATAAGTAACAAAAAAATTTTAAAAGGAATTTTATTTCATTAAAAAAAAAAGTCTTCCAATTTTTATCCACCCTGGACCTTTCTGTAATTATGACATCACTGCGGCTATCCTAGTCACAGACCCAGCGCTTTCAAGCAGCTGGTACATTCGTTTGCAGTGCTCCCCTGCCCGGGAGCAACCCTAGACTCTCACTCTCAGTGACTGCAGGGACAAGGCACAGCTTCTTGATGAGATGAGCTTGGAGGGCCATGTCAGAACACGTGCCAGCATTTCAGTTCTTTGCTATCCCCCTTTTTAGGCCCACCACGACAAGGGGGTTAGCAACCAATGTGAGGTGCCCCTAGGCAAGAAACCAATGAGTAAAGGGATGCTAAAAGCTGCCTACTCTAACAGGAGAGTTTGGGAAATGGAGGGGGAGGAAAGGGAGGGTTACATCTCAGGAGCATTCAGAGGAAGTTTACAGAGTTCAGTGGACGAAACCGTGTCATGTCCCGTCCTCAAAGCAATAGGAAGAGTGTTAAATGTTACAGGAGAACAACCCCCCCTCCCACCCCAGAAACGTTCTCTGACTCTCCCCAGACGCCCTTTGGGAGCAAGAAGTTCAGGGAAACACCAGCTGTTCGTCCCATTCCCTTCACTCAACTCCTACCTGCTGAGCACGCAGCAGAAGAGCGGTCCTCCTGTACATGTAATCCTCCGATTTGATCACGTATACCATCTTATAGGAGTTCAGTTTGAATTTACACTCCAGCTTGTCCAAGCTCTCCACATTCTCCATGGACTTCTTACTGTTTCCCTCCTTCCCTTCCTTCTCCTGCTGCTCCCGACCACACTGACACTTACGGATCTGCCTCAGGTTCCTGTAAACCAGAGAATCCCTGCTGGGATTAGTTCTCCTCCTCTGCCCACTAGGCTGGACGTATCTGGTGGCTCCAGGCCAGCCCTTCGGAACCCAAAGTATTGCTCAGAGTGGAATGGTCACAAATTAAAGTCCTTTAGGCTCATGTGCCTACCATGAGCCAGCCCACTGATCTCAGCTGTTTACAGAGAGTGGGGGCCTTTCACAGCTATTTCGCAACCAACTCCCTGCTAGTGAAAAGCACTGACTCAGCACCTCCTGCACTCAGCTAGACGGCTTCTGTAAGCAAAGACATGATTGAAAAAAAAGAAAAAAAAAGGGGGGGGGAGGGGGGCTTGTGACTCCCCAAACCTCTGACCTCCCTGCTGCCTGTGGCCTATGCCCTCTCTCAGTCACTGGAGAGCAGGAGCCCAGGGTGGGCTCTTGGAATAAGCAGCAGCACTGTGTCTCTATATGCTACTCCCAGGTTAACGTCTTCTAAAGTGGCCGAGTACTAAAAACAAACGAGACTGCAACAGCCAACACTGTGACGGAGTAAGATCTTTCTCCCTCTGCTGACATGGGTACTTCTGGCCTGTGTGTCACTTTTCACAGCCACAGCTTGTTCACTCACCTTGGCAGGAAAACCGGCTCCTGGGCCAGGTGTTCCCGAAGTTCGGGAGAGGTAGAATCTGAGCTGACGTACCGCTCTACGTAGTCTGACCAACGCTGAAATTGGGCACAGAACACAAGGGGTTAACCAACATCTGCCAAATCAAACAATTCAAACCCAACTCTGATGGGTCTCACCCACTTGTTTAGGGTCTAACTGATCTCCACATTTGGGCTCAGGAAAGAATTTTCCCCTCAGGTAAGATTGGCAGGGGTTTTGCCTTCTCTGCAGCATGGGGCATAGATCACTTGCTCAACTAGTGCAAATGGAGGATTCTCTGTAACCTGAAGTCTTTAAATCAGCCAGAGGTTAGAGGCCTACTACAGGATGGGGACAGGTGAGGTTCTGTGGCCAGAAATGTGAAGGTCAGACTAGATGATCATGAGGGTCCCTTCTGGTCTTAAAGTCTACGAGTCAGTGAGATGATCACAATGGTTCCGTCTAGCTTTGGAATTGATGCATCTCTGCAGCCATTTCTAGCAACCTCCCAACAATCCTCCCCATCCCCACTGCTCAAACTAATCCTTCACATGCACGGTCTCTTCCAGTCTCACAGGGCTCCTGGGGCCACGGAGTCTCCACCTGCAGGGAAGGTGGGGGAGGGGTCCTCTGCTTGCCAGACTCTGATTGTGTAACGACATGGTTGCGGCTTGTTTTCTCTGGGTATTGACAAATGGCATAATGCAGACTGGCTGGGTGCAGCAGGGCCATGGCCCAGGGCACTATGGGCATCCTTCCTCCTACCAGCCTCGGTGGAAGCAGGATGCGCAGGGGAGGAAAACGGATTGGGTCCCATTTGTTATTATCAACACCAAGAGCACCACCTATTAATATGGAGTCCCCAGTGCCTCTAGGGCTTGTAACAAAACCAACCCACAACCAAACCTGCTGAGGAGTCAGATCAGAAAGCAGGAACACCACCTTTTAAAACCCACCGGACAGAGGGTGTTACAATGAACCCAACCCACTTGGCAGGAAAAGCCTCTAAGTACAAATCACTCCTCACCTGCATAGTATCTCATGGCATCCTCCACAACCAGCTGGATACGACTGCCCGGCAACACGTCATGGAACTGATTCAGGAGCAGCAGCCTGAGCACGAGGGACCGAGGCAAGAACCAGAAGACAGCTATGGATTAGTATCACTATGAATAACTATGCCACCCTCATTCTAGAGGACAAAGCCCTTTGTATCTTGCTGACGGCTGATGGGGACTGCAACAGCTAGGCAGGTCTCACATGCACATGGTAACTGTGGCCTTCTGGCTTCAGGTCACCACTTTCATTCCATCCATCAAAAACGTGAGTTCTGCCGGATCCTGCTCTGCTGCTATTGGAGACAAGAGAGAGTGCAGCTGGCTCGAAGGCCCTGCGGTCTCTTAGCAGTCACCTGAACCAGGTATTCCTAGTCTTTTTTCTGGGAGGATTCCCTGGGCACAGGTTTGGGAATTCACAGAAACAAATATACTTGTTCCTTCAATTCCCTGCTTTGGCAGCAACCTTGGGCATTGGTGGCATCTCAGTGTCTCCTGGTCTCTGCCTGTGGAACACAACAGTTCAGCCTCCTGAGGACCAGAGGGGTATTTCTAATAGCCTGTGATAGACAGGCAACTGACATACTTGTCCAATGAATTCTTCTAAATCAGTCTGTTGAGAGACTGTCTGGGGTTTGGTCTAAGCTATAAATGAACGAGGCTACTTTTTGGTTTGCTACTTAATATATTGTTTGTTACTATCTCATCTAATGAAAACACTGTGTCCGCTTGCTTTTTATATACCTGAGTGTGCTTAACGCTAGAGCCCTGCAAATCTGCAGTTATCCACTTTATATCCGCAGATATCTGCATCCGCAGATGCGGTTGCATTGTTTACCATCTTTGCAGATTGCAGACTGGATGCTGGTCCAAATTTTTGTATGTGCGCAGAGCTCTACCAGTGAGGTAGGGTGCGGATGCAGATGCATATAAAAGGGAGAGTGGGGATTGCAGGTCAGATACAAGTTAATTATCACGGATGCAGATCCAAATTTCTGTATCGGCACAGGGCTCCAATTATCACTACAGCTTTATCCAATCAATGGTGGCACTCGGACGAACTACTTTACCTCCAGAGATGCTGCAGTTTGATGGAAGGATACTGGAAAGTATTTTTCTGGGTCAGAGCAAAACTACTCAGTACTTCAGCATCATGGAGTATCCGCTCGCACTCCCGATTCCCTTTCTTTATCTGATCCCAAAGTAGGTGAAAACAGGAAGAGCTTTATCAGAGGAGATTTTTGCCATCTGTTGCAAAACATTATATCAGGCATCGGGATGTAGACAGTATCTATCACTGGGGGGGAAAGGGATAGCTCAGTGGTTTGAGCATTGGCCTACTAAACCCAGGGTTGTGAGCTTAATGCTTGAGGGGGCCATTCAGGGAACTGGGGTAAAAGTCTGTCTGGGGATCAGTCCTGCTTTGAGCAGGGGGTTGAACTAGATGACCTCCTGAGATCCCTTCCAACCCTAATATTCTATTATATATTCACAAATAGAAATGAGATTCTCTTTTCCCTGAAGGTATCTTCTCCAGAGCCCCTCCCACTGTAACAGCAGAGATTTCAGTCGCTCAGAAATTAGCTAACTGTTCTGAAAGATGGTACTTCCCACAATGCTGTTAATTGATAGCAGCACCCAATGCTGCCGTGTCAGTTTTGGAAACAACAGGGTTTGGGTGGCAGCCTCTCTGTACCATGTTTACAGAGGTCAGGCAGAGAGACACACTCAACTGAGGGCTGAATGCCCCTTCCTACTACAGGGAAAACCACCAGTGGCTCAGCAATCAACCCGAGAGCCAATGAGCAGCTTTTGCTCATCTCTGGCTCAAACAACAGCATCCCTCTTGTTTTCAAACACAGTTCAAAGAGACCCTGTTAATAGTTTAAAGCTGAGACTTAAGGCCTGTAAAGAAGAAAACCTGAATTAACCAAAAGCAGTGCTAAAAACCCCAACCCACCAATGCTGTGCCAGTGCATGAGACCTAGAAAGTGGACCGACTAGAAACAGGGTGTGTCTACGCTGTAACAGAGCTTAAATAGAAATGGCGTTCAAAACGGACCATCTGCAAGAGTCTTGTCTACACTAGGGTTCAAGCCAATGGGAGTTTTCTGTTAATTTTCCTGGTGCAGTCAGAGCACCAATCATTGTAGCACATAGGGCTCTGTCCTAATAACTTATATTGGACTAACTGGGAAAATTACATGGGCTCAAAGCTTTAGAGAATCACAAGGTCTTTATCGGGTCCTACTATGGCGCTAAATTGCACCAATGATGGCACACCAAGGAGATGGATTCAGAGTGGAAGTCTTCCCTACTGGTCAGAGTTAACATTGATCTAGATAGTTTCCACCCACTGCCTTATCTCCCCTCCCATCCCGGGCAAGTGGTAACCTGGGCCTGGGTGGTATAAGTGTCGTTGTGTAGCTCCAGGAACAGTTCTCCTGTCCAGGTGAGCAACTGGGTCTTCTCCTTCTCCAGCATAGAGAAAAACCGGTCAGGTGTGGACATCTGAACCCTATGGGGGAGAAATGCAGATAGTAACAGGACAGGCTTAGCAGCTGCTGCACACTGCAGAGGGAACGAGGAGCCCTGTGGTTCCTTCCCTAGCATGAGTTGATGGATTGCAAGTGGGAAAGCAACAGCCCCAGCCGTGAATCATCAGCTCCCTCCAGCCCCACTCTCCAGAATGGTAGGACCAAAGGGGTTAGCAGAAATCTCTCAAGAGTCAGCAGTCAGCACTGAGCTCTGAAGGACAGATGAGGAGAGAGAGCAGAGCCTCCCCAGACCTGGGCAGCCCATCCGTATCTCTCATTCTCTTCAGCCTGTCCAGCATCTTCTGAGTCGGGCCACCTGCTCCGTCTCCAAACCCAAAGAGAGCAGCGCTGTGGTTCACATGGCCTTTGTCTTTGTTGTTGTTCATGGCTTTCAGCATCTAGAGAAGATTACGTATACACATGACACGTAGTGTCAGACCCTCACATAGTCAAGCCAAGGAGAGCCCTGCAGGCGTAAAGATCAGGCACTAGCTTGTTGTCTTCTCACCATGTTCATTCTCTTTTCAGCTCTGCCTCCTGGGACACATCCACCAGGGCCCAGGGAGACAGGAGAATCTGAGAGCCCTCCTGCAGTGACTCATCAGCTCCCCACTCCCCTGTGAATTTATCTTTAAAATGCAGCTGATTATAGAAACTCAAGGCTCTGACACATTGCATGGACAGACAAATCTGGGCTTTACTCCAAACATTTATATTATTATTTTTATAATTGGAGATATACCAATCTCCTAGAACTGGAAGGGACCTTGAAAGGTCATCGAGTCCAGCCCCCTGCCTTCACTAGCAGGACCAATTTTTGCCCCAGATCCCTAAGGGCCCCCTCAAGGATTGAACTCACAATCCTGGGTTTAGCAGGCCAATGCTCAAACCACTGAGCTATCCCTCCCCCCCAACATCTAAAGCCACCAGCTGCTTGTCCTATCACCTTTCCCCACCTACTCGCTATGTGGCACTCCCCTCCAACAGCCTTTGCTTACAGCCCAGATGGCGGTGACATTCCCTTGCAAGCTGGGTACACTGGGACCGAAAGACTGTAGGCAGATGGGTATGCTTCTATGTCATATCGCTCACCTCCTCCACTCGACCTTTTAGGTCATAGGAATTGCCAGGCGGGAAATGGGTCAGAACTTGGGAGCCATCAATGCCTTCCCAGAAAAAAGTGCTGTGCTGGAAGAGAGAAAAATGTCACCAAGGGGGAGTCTATTACAGCTTCACAGGGGGACACCGCAGGGACAGCCAGAATGGGGCGCACGAGTCCAGGGAGCTACTGAAAGGAAACTTCTGGTTGCCCACCATTAACTTTTCAAAGCTGTTGGCGTCATACTTCAGCACCTTACCATGATGTGATCAGTAGCCAAATCTTCTCTTGTCGTGGCTAATGAACTACCTGATCCCGTAAAGCTCTGGTGAGCTCTCTGAATGGGCCTGTCAAGGTTCCTTCCCCACTCTGAACTCTAGGGTACAGATGTGGGGACCTGCATGAGAACCTCTAAGCTTAACTACCAGCTTAGATCTGATTTTGCTGCCCACCACCCAAATTGTTCATGAGTTATTTGGGAAACTCTGTCTACCGCTCTCCCCAGAATATTTTCCTCCCAAGTACTATAACCCTTCCCTGAGTAGCCTTGAGAGACTTTTCCACCAAGTTCCTGGTGAACACCGATCCAAACCCTTGGATCTTAAAACAAGGAGAAATTAACCATTCCCCTTCCTTTGCCCCCCACCAATTCCTGGTGAGTCCAGATCCAACCTCCTTGGATCTTGAAACAAGGAAAAATCAATCAGGTTCTTAAAAAGAAGAGTTTTAATTAAAGAAAGAAAGGTAAAAATAATCTCTGTAAAATCAGGATGGAAAATAACTTTACAGGGTAATCAGATTCAAAGAGCCCAGAGGAATCCCCTCTAGCCTTAGGTTCAAAGTTACAGCAAACAGAGGTAAACCCCCTAGCAAAAGGAACATTTACAAGTTGAGAAAACAAAGATAAAACTAACACGCCTGGCCTGGCTGTTACTTACAAGTCTGAAATATGAGAGACTGGTTCAGAAAGATTTGGAGAGCATGGATTGATGTCTGGTCCCTCTTAGTCCCAAGAGCGAACAACCCCCAAAACAAAGAGCACACAAACAAAAGCCTTCCCCCCACCAAGATTTGAAAGTATCTTGTCCCCTTATTGGACCTTTGGGTCAGGTGTCAGCCAGGTTACCTGAGCTTCTTAACCCTTTACAGGTAAAGGGATTTTGGTGTCTCTGGCCAGGAGGGATTTTATAGTATTGTACACAGGAGGGCTGTTACCCTTCCCTTTATAGTTATGACAGGAGCGAGCCCACTGGACAGATTCCCATACACACGTGCACACCCCCCGCAGCAGGAAAGGCCAGCTCACCGGGAAGGCGTTCACCAGGCTCCAGCTGAGTTTCTGAGTGAGGAACCATCGTATCCCACAGCCACGCATCAACTGGGGCAGCTGGGCCGAGTATCTAAAGGTGTCTGGTAACCAGAACTGGGAGCAGAGAACAGAACGTGCGAGAGAGAGAGAGAGAGAGAAACACAATCCCATCACCTGCTCAGATGTCTCTCAGACAATGTAGCTGGGTGCACCTATCTCCACACATCTCTAGAGCAGAGATGGGAACAGGCCCAAATTCTGGATATCCCATATAGTCAGCCACGTATCACTGCGGCCCTAATGCCCTCCACAGGGCCCCTCAGCCTGGAGGAAATATTGCTAGGTAGTGGGTGCTATATGATATGGCCAAGTCCTATGTACTGGGGGGTAGGAAGAGGTACGCTGCACTAATATATCCGAGGCCCTAGCAGCCTCCAGCTGGAATTTCTTGTGGATGGTCCAGCCGTTCAGGCACTAGTTTAGGACTTGAGAGACCTGGAATAAAGTCCCTGCTCTGCCACAGACTTCATGTGTGAACTTGGACGAACCACTGGGCTGGTCTGTGCGTCGGTTTCCCCATCTATACAGTGAGAATAGCAGTCCTGGACCACGAGGAGCACATCGTCGGCGTACGCCGACAGGACCAGCCGCAGCTCCGGCTCCCGAAGCACCAACCCCGTCAGCCTCCTGCGGAGGAGACAGAGGAAGGGCTCGATCGCCAGGGCGTACAGCTGGCCCGAGAGGGGGCACCCCTGCCGCACTCCCCGCCCGAAGCTGACCGGCTCGGTCAGGGTCCAGTTGAGCCTGACCAGACACTCCGCGGAAGCGTACAGCACCTGGAGAAAACCCACAAACTGGGACCCGAAGCCTAACGCCTGCAGAGTGCCCAGGAGATACCCGTGGTCCACCCTGTCGAACGCCTTCTCCTGATCCAGGGACAGGAGGGCGAACGACAGACCATCCCTGCACCCAAGCTCCAAGAGATCCCGGACCAGATACAGGTTGTCGAAGATGCTACGGCCCGGGACGGTGTAGGTCTGGTCTGGGTGGATCACGTCCTCCAGCACGGCCCCCAGCCGCAGCGAGATGGCCTTGGCTACGATCTTGTAGTCCGTGCTGAGGAGCGAGACGGGACACCAATTCCGTAAGTCGCGGAGGTCCCCCTTCTTCGGCAGTAAGGCAAGCACGGCTCGCCTGCATGAGAGAGGGAGGACCCCGTTCCGCAAGGACTCGGCCCAGACGCTGACCAGGTCCGGGCCGAGGACGTCCCAGAACACGCGGTAGAACTCCACGGTCAGCCCGTCCATGCCCGGAGACTTGTTGGTGGGCATGCGGCGGAGGGCTTCCGAGAACTCGGCCAGAGAGAGAGGCAGCTCTAGCCGGTCCCGGTCGCCCGCGCTGACCATCGGGAGCCCGTCCCAGAGCACTCTGCAAGCGGCAGGATCGGTCGGATCCGAGGAGAAAAGGCGCGCGTAGAAGGTCCGGGCCCTCTCGCACATCTCCGGCGGATCCGTGAGGGGGGAGCCGTCCTCCGCCAGAAGGCAGGTGACGTGCTTCTTGGCCCCCCTCCTTTTCTCCAGGGCATAGAAGAAGCAGGAGCCGCGATCCATCTCCCGAAGGAGGCGGATGCGGGATCGAACAAAGGCGCCCCGGGCCCGATAGTCTTCGAGGACCCGGAGCTCCTCCCGCTTCTCCCGGCACGCTCCGCAAAGGGATGGATCCTCGGGGTTGGCAGCCAGACGCCTCTCCAGCTCTAAGACCTCCCGCTCCAACTGCCCTATCGCCGCATCCCTCCGTCGGCTGGCGCCCCGGGTGTAGTCACGGCAGAAGAGCCGGGCGCGCACCTTCCCCACATCCCACCACCGCCGCGCCGAGGGAAAGGCACGCCGCTGCCCTCGCCAGGCCAGCCAGAACTCCTGGAAGGACGCCACAAAGCCCCCATCCTCCAGCAAGCTGTTGTTAAAGTGCCAATAGGCCGGCCCCGGCCTCTCCGCACAGAGAGAGGCCGTCACGGTGACAAGGTGGTGGTCCGAAAATGGGGCCGGCCGGACACTGGAGGACTGGGCCCGTGAGAGATGGAACCGTGATAAATAGATGCGGTCCAACCGGGAGCGGCACGACCGATGGGCTTCCACCCGGACATAGGTGAACGTGGAGGCATCGTCCGGGTGGTGGTCGCGCCAGACGTCCACCAGGGAGTGCTGGGTGACAATCTCCCGGAGGACGTCCGCGGCGGCCGGGCTCTGCTCGGTCCCCGAGCGGTCCCGCTCCTCTAGGACGGTGTTGAAGTCCCCGCCCAGGACCAGGCACTCGCGAGGATCCAAGGAGCCGAGGAAGGCGGACGCCTGCTGGTAGAACTGCAGCCGCTCCGGGGCCGATGTCGGGGCATAGACGTTGACGAGGTTGACCACGAGCCCCTCCATGCGGACCCGGAGGTGCAGCAGGCGGCCCGGCACAGCCTCGGCGACCCCCAGCACCTCAAGCCGTAGGTCGGGGGAGAACAGGGTGGCCACTCCAGCCCGACGGGTTGTGAGATGGCTGAAGTAGACCCCGTCCCCCCACTCCAGCCGCCAGCTAGCTTCGGCGTCCGGATCCGTGTGGGTCTCCTGCAGGAAGACCACAGAGTACCCCCCCTCCCGAAGGAAGGAGAGCACCTGGCTCCTGCGGAAGCCCACCCTACAGCCCCGGGTGTTCAGTGTGGCAAAGGTGACGAGTGCCATGAGGAGGGCTGTGGGGGATCCTCGTCGGCAGGGGCGCTCACGGCCCCCGTTGGGCCGCGCAGCAAACCATGGCCCACCCCGAAGGTGAGCAAGGAGTCACGGAATTTGCGCACCCGATGGTAAGCCGCAGCACCCTGCTTCCCGGTCCTCTTTCCCTCCCCCATGAGGGCCCTCGTGGCTAGGAGGATTTTGTGGAAGTCCCCCCAGCGCTGGAGAGCAAGCGGGATCTTGTTGCGGGAGCCCCGGACGTCCTCCAGGAACTCCTGCAACTCCTCCCTCAGCGTATGGGGGGATGGGGCCTCTGGCGCAGCCCCGTGGCCTATTGGGACGGGCAAGCAAGGGGCGGACCCCGGCTCAGTGGGGGGCGGCGGAGGGAAGAGTGCAGCCCCTAGTGGGTCGGGACTGTGAAACTCAAAGGCCGCTCCCTGGGAGTCATCCTCCGGGAAAGGGAAGGAGACAGCTCCAGGGGCGGCAATAACATCGTGGGAGGTGGAGGGGGCAGGGCTGGGGTCAGGAGCAGGGGTGGGGGGAGGGACAGAGACGGGACCCTGGGCCGCAGGAGCTGAACCATCAGTAGGTGGCTCCGCGCGGCCAGGCACGGGGGTGTGAGGAGCAGGGAGGGGGTCCCCAATGACGCCGGGCTCGGGGTCAATGGCAGGCAGAGCAGCCTCGGCGCGGGGAGATGCAGAACCCTCAGGGGGGCCCCTGCCCGGGAAGGAACCCGATTGCCCCACGCCACTGAGGGACACCCCTGGTAGCCCTTCTCCCGGCCACGAGGCACCGGCCGTCGCCACAGCAGGCTCGGCGGCCAGCAGCAGGGTGCCGTCCGCAGCCGGGCAAGTCGAGGGGCCCAGGGGACCCTCGGAGGCGGGAGCGGATGCAACAGGAGGGACAGTGGAGCATGGGGATGGGGAAGCTGGGGTGAGGTCAGCTAGGTCGAGGCCCAGTAGCAGAGGGTCGTCCTCCCCCGGGGTGACCGGGGTCAGACCCAGGGCCTCGATCTCCGCGAAGATGGAGGGGAGCTCACCTCCCCCCACCCCGGGGTCCTCCCCACTCGCGCCCGAGGCGACGCTCACCTCGGGTATTGCAGGGGGTACAGGCGGCAAGGGAACAGGAGGGGCCGCAGCGGAGGCCTCCGCAGGGGGGACTGCGGAGGGGGGATGGTGGTACCTTCCGGTGCTGCCACGTCTTCCCTAGCCGTCATCGGCAGATGGGTCAACCCCTGGGGCACGGCGGAAGGCTCGGTGTCGGTGGCCTCCTTCCTGGTCTTGCGGGGGGCTTCCGCCTCAGGTGGCACGGGCGGAGCCCGAGCCTTCCGCTTGCCCCGCTTACCCTGTACCTGGGTCCAGCCCTCCATGGCATCGTCTTCGGGCTGGTCGACAGGGGTTGGGTTGGGGGGCAAGGATTCCTGTTCGGGGGCTTGGAGAGGCACTGGGGGGACAGTAGGAGAGAGGGAAGAGTCCCCCTGGGGAGAGCCCTCTCCCACGCCCGGCAGTACCCCTGCCGCACCCTCCTCCACAGGCCCCGCCAGAGTGCAAGCAGCAGAGGCAGGGCTCTCCCGCTCGTCTGGGCGCACTGGAGGACGGACCCCTGAGGCCCGAGCGGGAGCAATGATGGGCTGAGGAGGAGGAGAGGCGACTCTGGGCACCGGGCGGCCAGGGGCGCCGGCGATGACGGGGCCGGCACCCTGCCGGGGCTCGGGGGTCCCGGGCGCTCCCCCGTGCCGGGCCAAAGGGCAGTCCCTCCGAACGTGCCCCGTCGCCTGGCAGAGGTAACACCGGGCCTCCCCCGTCGAATAGTGCACCCGGTAATGGGCCCCCTGGTAGGGGACCAGGAAAGACCCCTCGAGCGCCTCTCCGCCACGTGCCGCCGGCGGCAGTTGAAGCTGCACCTGCCGGCGGAACGAGAGGATGTGACGGAGGGCGGGGTCCTTGCAGCCCAAGGGAAGAGGGCTCACCACGGAGATGGGCTTCCCCAGAGTAGAGAGGGCGGGTAACAGGGCGACATTGGGCAGGAAGGGAGGGACGGAGGTCAGGACCACTCGGACACCCAGGTCTTCCAGCGGCTCGAGGGGGACGAACACGCCCCCCACTGCCAGGCCCTTCTCCACCGCCTCCTGGGCAGCGGCCTCCGAGGCAAGGAAGAAAACCACCTTGCCGTACATTTTGGAGGCCGCCACGATGGCCGTGGGCCCCACCACCCTCGCCAGCGCCCGCACGTAGGTCTCCACGTGGGGCGAGGCGGGCACCAGGAGGCAACGGACGCCGTGCTTCCGGGTCAAGGTGGGGAAGGGGCCCCGGCCGCTGTAGATGGTAGCGGAGGCGGCGGTCGGGGGAGATGACGTAGCGGCGGGCGGGGGGGCCGCCGCCACCTGGGCGTACGCTCTGGGGGCCGAGGGAGGGGCACCCGCAGAGCTGGTGGAGGGGACAGCGGGGAGGGACGCCGCGGCCGGTGGCGGGGCCGCAGCAGCAGTGGCAGGCTCCGCCATGGAGGGCTTTGTCTTCCTAGCGGGGCCTTTTCCCTTCTTTTTGCCCTGGCCCTTTCCGCCGGCTGGGGGGGGTCCCCCAGAGGCGGAAGGGGCGAGGGACGTGGCAGCAGCAGAGGGCACCCCGTCGGTCGCCGCTGCCGGCGCCTCAGCGGGAGCAGCGGCAGGTGGTCCGGCAGCGGCGGGTGAGGTCGAGACTGGGGGGGTTTTGGGGGGAGCAGGCGGGGGCGGGGGGACAGGCGTTGTCCCAGGGGTCCCACCCGCCGCGTCTCCCGCCATGCTGAGTCGGGAGGGAGGGCAAACACCGGAGAAAGGGGGCGAGGGGGAAGAACAGGTCACCCACTCCTCCCCGCTAGGCTGTGGGCAGGGAGGAGGGTGCCAAACTGGGGGAGGGAGGGCAGAGACGGGGACTATTAAGGACTCGGGGGGGGGGTCAGTCACCGACACGAGGTCAAATTCCGGCTCCTCTAGCTGCACTAGGGGAGGGGAGGGGAAACAAGAGCAATGGGGGGTGCAGTGCAAGAAGGGCAACTTAAACAAGGGAGAGGCACAAGCGCACTGATGGGGCTATGGGCGCACGAGGTGAGGGGCTAATCAGGGTGAAGGGCCGCGGAGGGAGGGGAGCAACCAGGCTGGGAGTGGGGCAGAGGGACCAAGGGACTGGCTTCAGGGCTGGGGCAGGACAAACAAAGCTTCAAAGGGAGACGGGCGGGGCAGGCAAACAAACTGAAGCTGGGCGGGGGGGTGAGGGGGGAGGCTACTAGGGGCAATGCTAGGGGGCCTGTTGCAGAGGGGAAGGGGTCAGTCCAGGGGAAGGGGGGGGGTGCGTACACCCACAAGCACTTGTGCACAGTCAATGGCTGGCCGGCTGCTGCTGGAGGCCCAAACGGTGGCAATAGGGCGTGGCAGGCCAGGCTGAGTCCCAGAGGCAGGAACTGAGGCAGATGGTAAGGGACTGCAGGGGTGGTGGAGGGGGCAGCAGTGGTGGTGGGGGTAGGGGGGGGGACACAGATGGACCAGGGGGCAGGCTCCACGCCACACCCCCTGTGCCCCGCACAAACACAGTCTAAACCCCCACCACTAGAGCACAGTTAAAGAGTTACTCAGTCTTTGGTAGCCCCCTCCACAGTGGTCTTCAGAGTTCTGTGCACTCCCCAGCAGCCGGTGGTCTTTTCAGTCCTCTTCTCCCTCCTCCTCCAGGCTCCAGCAGCTCCCCAGGACAAACACAGCTCCAGCAGCAGTAGCAGCAGCAGCTCCTCCTTCTCTAGCAGCCCTGGTGGCTAGGCAGGAAGGAACCCCCACAGGTGGCAGCTGTAGTGGTGGTGGTGGTGGGGTCCTGGCTTCTCCCTCTAGAGGTGGGGGAGTGGGGGCTGGCCAGCAGGCCCCCCCACCCCTCACTCACTTGCTCAGCAGCAGTGGCGGCAGCAGCAGCAGTCCAGGGAAGGAGCACTCCAGCCAGCAGCAGTAGCAGCCCAGGAAGGGAGAAGGAGCTCCAGCCAGCAAGGCAGCTAGAGAAGGGGGAATGCTCCAGCCAGCAGGGCAGCCCAAGCAGACAGAGCAGGTCCTGTAGCAGGGTGGATTCCCTGCTCCGGGGTTTTAAGGGGTTTGAAAGCAGCTTGGCAGGGCTTGAGAGCTGCTGCTCTAAAAGCTGGGCTGATTGGGGAAGTAGCCGCAGCTGGGCCACACCCCAGTCAGGCCACAGCTGGCCCCTATAAAAGGCTGTGAGCCAGGAGCCCAGACAGACTCTCTCTCTCTAGAGGGAGATGGGCCTGGCTGCAGGGAACTGAGACAAGGTACCTAGGGTGAAGCAGGGCTGGGGAAAGGCTGAGGAGCTGGGGAAGCTTCAGCCTAGAAAGCCCCAGGCTGCGGCCTAGCACAGGGCAAAAGGTACTGGGGGTTGCAGGGGGCAACCTAGGGGTAGGCTAAGGCAGCAGGTCCAAACCCCCTTTGCCGATGATGAGTGCTGGCTACTGCAGTCTGCCCCAGCAAATGGGGGCTAGATAGAGACTGGGCAGTAGCCACTTCTGAGTTGAAGTGGGGATAGTAGGGTGGGGGTTCCCCTGGGAAGGGGAAACCAGGTTAAAGGGGCACTGGGGTCCTGGGAGGGACACGGGGGCCAGGAGAAGACAGGGGGATCACTGGCCTGCAGAGGGCGCGCCGAATGCTGGAAAGAGCTAATTCCCCAGAGTCACCAGCAGGAGGCGCTGCAGGGGTGAGTCTGGCCTGTCTACACAGACTTACTATACTTAATGCCCTTTTGTCAGAAATGGAGTTTTATCATCAATAGTATGCGGAAATTAAGGAATAAACAGAAGAACCACTCCTGCTAAAAGGAATGTCAGCTCTTAGTGGTTGTGGTGAAAACACAACACGGTATTTTTAAGCTCCCCTTCAAACAAGTGATGTGTTTTAATAAAACATGCACGTTGATTGTCCAACTATCCTGTTCCCATCTTGACTCCTAGAGAGTCAGAACCCATTATTCACTCCCCAGCTCTGAAGGGGGGTAAGAGAGATTCAACATTTTAAACTTGAAAACAGAGCTCGGCAAGATGGGCATGGAGCGCCTGGTGGACCACTGTTCCGCACCTTGTATATTCATATTAACGTGGGATGACTATACATTATGTATCAAAATGCTACCAACTCAGTGTTAATTTTTTCTTCTTAACCCTATATTCTGCACTCATATAAAAGACCACACAACAGGCAAGGCATTAGCGAATTGGACTGTTGAGTTAGAATGACGAACCGTCATTTTGCATGGTGTATGCACAACCTGTCAGGGTAGTAGGAAATAATTTACATTGTATTTTTCCACCAACCTTTTTAGCAGTCCAAGTAGAAAAGAGGCCAAGAACTGGCCTGTCTGTAGAGACTGGACTGCCCCTGCAGATTTTGTTGAAGCCCCTCCAGGAAAAAATGGTACGTGGAAATTCCAGCTCGGGTCTCTAATGCACATGGTGCAGCATGTAGTTATGAATCAGTGGTGTACATCCCTGACCTTTCATTAAAGCTGGGTATGAATTTCTTGCTTCTAATGGAACATCTGTGAACTAGTAGGCTAGCACAAGTTTGTGGACACAGAGTGTAGTTCGGTCTCCATGCCCATCCAACTCTTGAGCTCATATCACAAAGAAAGATGTCAGCTAGTTGCCAGATGTGATACATGTCACATAATAGCCAAAGGGAACACACCAAGTTATTTCAGAAAAGCCACTGATCAGCATAGGATATTTACAACTTCTTGTAAATGTCCCATAGCCAAGTGGTCAGGGCACTCACTAAAGAGATGGCAGATCCCTAGTCAAATCCCTTCTCTTCCTTAGGTGGGGGGGAAATTGAACTGGGGATTGCCACATTCCAGACAAGCACCCTAACCACTAGGCTAAAAGTTGAGGGAGATCCTCCTAGTCCCAAACCCTGACCCCTCCAGGCTTCTTGCCTAACACCAGGCGAGGGTTCACAGCTGAGAATCCCTAGCAAAGATGGGCATTTCTCTCCAGCCCAGACTTAGATTTTGAACTCCCCTGAAAGTGGGAGTTGGACACATCCCATCTCTTCAGCTTCCCCTATTGGCTAGTTTAAGAAGGGAGCCACCTTGCATGCTGGCTTTTGTGAATCTCTTTCTTAGATGCCAGGCTTCCTCCATTTATTGTATAGGAAGCGTGAGACCCTAACTCAGGCTTTGTGAATCCCACTGATTTGTCTTAGTGACTAAAAGTTAGGCATTTTGTTGCTGAGCAGCACAACACTGAATTTCCTTTGTAATTCTAGCCTTCACTGTACTACAGGGGTCGGCAACCTACGGCAGGTGGTTTTGATGGCACGCGGGGCAGGCTGAGCCGCTCAGCCCGCCGCCACTCTGGGGTTCCTGCTGCTGGCCCCTTGCCAGCTGGGGTCCCCGCCGCAGCCCCACTCACCTTGCTTCCAGCGCAGGCCCCCTGCCACACAGGGTCCAGGCTTCCGGCCCTGCTCAGCCCTACCAGCCGCCAGCTCCACTCACCTCAGCTGCCGATCTGGGGTTCCAGCCGCTGACCTGCTGCCAGCCAGTTATCAACTGATCACTCAGAAGCCTGTGTGCAGCTTAAAGTATCTAAATATGTGCCAACAGACATTGGAAAACTCAGCAAGGAAAAGCAAGGGCAAGGATCACACCAAACTAATAAGATCTGCATTTTAATTTAATTTTAAATAAGCTTCTGAAACATTTTGAAAACCTTGTTTACTTTACATATAACAGTAGTTTGGTTATAGATTATAGACTTATAGAGAGATCTTCTAAAAAACGTTAAAATGTATTACTGGCACGCGAAGCCTTAAATTAGAGTGTAGATGTAAGCAGAGTCAGGATGAGCTCTACCCTGACATCTAGTGGTGAATTATGGGGAGTGTGGAAAGGAATTTCAGGTATTTGCACTGGCACACCCACCTCACATAGCATACGGCAGCCTGGGATGGTTATTTTGACAGCTCTGGGATCCCCAATTTCTTTGTTATTGGGGCAGGAGGAATAAAGTGTTGTCACCCTGATTATGTGAATGAGGAACTACGAGACTGCCTTATGACAGAGATGTCTCAACATCAATTAAGTAGCACTTGCTAGACAAGGGACATGGGTGCCAAAACTCCATGAATGGAGAGAGGTTGGGGACTGGTGTGTGTGTCTGATGGTATGGGCCCCTTTTGAGGGCCTGGAACACCAATTGCACTTCCTCCTCTCTCCACTGTTGAAGAGCAGAGCTAATTTTGATTCTATTAGGAGTCCATCTAGAGGCTGCTGAGCTGAATTCACGTTGGGCCAATGGTGCACCAGCACCTGGGCTCCCCCTACTACAAGCTGAAATCACTAAAAGAGCTAAGCTTGCTGAGCTGAGATCACTGGGTGCTGTGTTAACTAGTGGGGGAGCCTGAAGATCTATTGCTAAGTGGCTGGCAGAGCGGAGCAGTTTGAAGCATGTTGGAGCAGCCCACGGAACAGTGAGCGGAGTGGAGCGGTTTGCAGGGACGGCTGGAGGAGCAGCACAGCTGGTGGAGTGGAGCTGGTCGTGGTGAAGGCTGCAGCAGAACTCCATGGAGAGGCAGAGCAGCTGGCCCTGGCCCACGTAAGGTGCCCCTTAACACCCTGTGTGTGACCCCCCACCATTTCCACCCTTGCTGGGGCGGGGGGAAACTCTGCAGATACACTTTTGAACTCTGGGGTGGAACTGACCCGAGACTTTTGGGTTGTTGGACTTTGGGGTGATTGGACTTAAGACCCTAAGGGGGAAAGGACAGTGCCAAATGTACTTGGAGGTGGGTTTTTTGCTTATGGTTTGTGTTATAATCCTGTTTGTGGTGTTTCTCCAACGTGATGCCGCATTGTTTCCCTCCTTTATTAAAAGGATTTTGCTACACTCAGACTCTGTGCTTGCGAGTGGGGAAGTATTGCCTCTGAGAGGTGCCTGAGGGGGTGGTATGTAATTGTCCCAGGGTGGGGGCTCGAGCCGGTTTTCCATTGTGTTATTGAAATGGAACCCCTGGATACTGAACCCGGCCCTTGTTGCTGCCAACTCGGAGGGGCAAAAGGGTTACATATACATGAAGACTCGGCACACCACTGCTGAAAGGTTGCCGACCCCTACTGTACTATATAGTAACACTTTTATTAGGAACAGATGTACATTGAAACCCCAGACATGGAGCAACTCCAGCTGTTTAGAAGTTTGGCTGCCTGTCCCCAGTAGCATGATATTTACTAGATCACATCAATTAAGTGCACACATTACGGCATAACTTTTTAAATAATTGCAGCTAGACAGCAGAGATTGTCATTCAAATACACATACAAACCCAGGGAGTTCCCTAGCATGACTTACTTGCAAGTCAGCCATTTCATTTAGTTTGTCATTCAAACATTTGTTCAGTGAAGAACCAAGGGCGCCAATTAGGGGGAAGGCAGAAGCCCCCTCCTCCCCCCCACCAAGTTTCATACAGGAGGTGTGCAAGCTCCCAAGTGGAGCTCTTACCTACAGCACAGCATTAGTGTGAAATGTAAGTTCTGCAGCAGAGAAGTGCCCCTGGGGCATGGAGTCAGTATTTTGTTTAGGGTGATTAAGATAAGAAGGGCTGGTGATTAAATTAAGGATATGGAAGTTTAGCCTGTAAAAGAGGAATCCCTCTGTGAAGGGGGGAGGGGTGTTTTATAGAGAACACGGGGGGCAGGGTGGGGGCAGGGTCTCAGAGAAAGATACAGCAAAGCACTGAGCCCAGGTTACATTCCGAAAAGGGGGAGGTTTGGGGACACTGGTGAAAAGAAGGGGTCAAACCCAGGGAAGGGCTAGCAGTGTATAGAGAAGTTCCCACTCTACTTGTGGTACTTATGTGGCCCCATCACCACGTTATCTGAGGCTGCTCCTCACAATGTCTAACCTATTTCTCCGCCCAGCCCCTCGGTGAGGTAGAGCAGTGCCGTTATCCCCATTGTACAGATGGAAAACTGAGGCACGCACAGACTAAGGGTCAGATTTTCAAAGGCACTTAGAAGGTTGGTGCTTTGTAAACCCCACTAGATACATAGCTGCATCTTTGGGTGCCTAAAATCCTTTGAAATTCTGTCCTTAAAGCACTGGCCTGGGGTCAGACAGGAAGTCCATGGGGGAGTAGAACCCACATCTTTCAGGGCTAGCTCCCTCTCCAGCAGGCCAGCCATTCTCTCTATTGCATGCTGCCAAAAAAAAAAATACTCTGATAGATGGGACCAAAACCAAGGCAGCCAGTTCTCTGAGACTCCAGCAAATGATCCCAGGATGGATATCATGGTTGACAGCATGAAAAGCAGCACACGGGTCAGGAAGGATGGAGAATGAGAGTCAGATGAGAGATCACTTAACTCCCAAGGGGTGGCAGGTTCTGCCCCAGGCTGGGTTGTACAGCAATGGCTGCTGTGCAATTTTACATTGTAACTGAAAACAATTTTGTTCAGTCATTTTTTGTTCTGTGTTTGAGAAAAGGAAGGAACGAGAAAGTGTCATATAAGTATATGTGTTTATGCCTCAAATTCTTAGGGTTTCAGCTGTATTGAGGCCAATTCCAGAGCAAACAGCAGCAACTGCATCCAGAGTCCATAAAGTCGATTATTATTGTCATGATTTGTATTATTCACCATCTGTGTGCTCAGCACTGTTCAGAATATGCCAGAAAATCCAGTCCCTGAGCCAATGCATACAGGATGTATAGTGCTAGATAAGATGGCTCAGATATTTAAATATGAAGTGTACAGTTAGTTACTGACCACATGTTATCACACAGTCACTGTGATGTTTATATCTATGAGTGGAGGCACTGATGGCAATAGAGGTTTAGTTGATTAAGGACTAGAAAATTTGACCCTCCAACTCTCTTTCTAAAGGAAGAGCTGCCCAGAGCTTCTTGGGCTGTTTATTTTCCTTTCCTGCCTGCAGTGGCCCGGATATACCTCAGAAATCTCAGTTTTTCCCCTCAACTTTAAAAATATAGAATTTTCTTGGTGTTTGGTTTTAAATATTCTCCTGTGAGAGCTACAACTCTTGGTAGAAGGGACAGCTCAGTGGTTTGAGCATTGGCCTACTAAACCCAGGGTTGTGAGCTCAATCCTTGAAAAGGCTATTTAGGGATATAGGGCAAAACTCTGTTGGATGATTTAATTGGGGATTAGTCCTGCTTTGAGCAGGGGGTTAGACTAGATGACCTCCTGAGGTCCCTTCCAATGCTGATGTTATATGATTCTCACTGTAGTGTTGTGTTTAAGAGCCTTCTGGAAAGTAACTGGCCTTTAAACAGAGGTAAAAGCAGTGTTGCCAAGTTCAAGGATTTTGTCATGAGTCTCATGATAACTCTTTTCTTTAAAGCCCCAGCTCCTGGAGGCAAGTGAATATGTGATGATTTCAGCCTTCATTCTTAAAGAAAGATGAAGTTTCTAGTCCTCTTGGCTGTGGTGAAAGCTTCAAAATATGACCCCAGTGCACCCTAAAGGCTCAAAAAGCAGAAGGCAAATCTGTTACATAATCTCATGATTTTAAAGCCACTCATGATTTTTGGAGAGCCTGATTCATGATTTTTGAATGTTTGGGATTGGCAATACTGTGAAAATGACTTGAAAGTGTCAGTTTCACTCCTGTTTAAGGTTAGTTTCTAGTCTATTATTTGTAGCAAGGTAACACCTCTAGACCCCAGGCAGGTGCAGTATAAACTCACAAGGTCTTGCCCTGGAAGGATGTTTCCAAAGTTAAATGATCTATTCTCAGTTTGGTGAGCTGCAAAAAAAAGTGATAGACAGTAATCTGCAATTTTCTACAATTGTTTCTGTTGTCCAAGAGTTAGTAACAAAGAATATACATTAAAATTTTAAAACCTAACCAGTGTTCCTTAAGTGACTTAACACAAGATATGAGAACATGATAGTATTAGAGCTGAGTGGGTCTAATATTTTTTAAATCCTCTTTTTTTAAATATAGGAATTAGATCCAGTGCTGCTATCATTTAATTTCTAAGTTATCTGCAAAAAAACCCTAGAGTTTTCAGGTTCCTAAGTAGCCCTTGGAACCACTGTTAAAGTTGCCCCCTCTCCAAAATCTGAAATGGTGTCCCTGTGACGAATCCATTGAGATGTTAATATTCTGCCAGGGAGAGTCTTGCTGAATGAGCAGAAACACACAGTTGTTCTTACACACCCCATAAATATTTAAATTTATTCATCCACTGTAACTGAAAAGCTAGAGTTACTGACACGCAGGTGAGCTCAAGAAATGTGCTGACATTCTATTGCATGGTAACCATGGTAACTAGTCGTACCATGTCCTACTGCCAACCTGTTATGCTTACTTACCTCTACTCTTACTGTACTTCCTTCTGAGTGATCCTGTGTCAGTGACTTCAAGTCCCTGAGACTGTTTGGGCTTTCTCCCTTCTCCCCACAGATATTCTAGGCTGTTCAAGATCTAAATGCAGATGAAAGAAGAAAGCAAACTATTCCAGAGCGGACAGGTACGCACCAGCAAAGCAGGGTAGGATATTTAAAGCAATGTTAGAAAGGGTTATGTGCAACTGAAGGCCACTTTCCCTATATAAGAAATATGTTTATGTCTCCATTTATTATTTTTCCAGTATAATCACTAAGCCAGTCTTTGAACGGGACAAGTCTGCTGTTAGACAGTAATCCTCAAACCGTTCAACTACCTTTGTCCTTAAGCAGGGATAAACCTAGAGTAGCTAGAGATCTCTCTAACACCAGAGCTCATAGGTGTGAGACTATGCCATCTCTGAGAGAGAGAGAGAAACGGAAACAACATTCTACATCAGGGGTAGGCAACCTATGGCACACGTGCCAAAGGCGGCATATGAGCTGATTTTCAGTGGCACTCACACTGCCCGGGTCCTGGCCACCGGTCCGGGGGCCTCTTCAATTTAGTTTAATTTTAAATGAAGCTTCATAAAAATTAAAAAACCTTATTTACTTACTATAATATAACTAAACTATTGTATGTACTTATAGAAAGAGCCCTTCTAAAAATGTTAAAATGTATTACTGGCACGTGAAACCTTAAATTAGAGTGAACAAATGAAGACTCGACACACCACTTCTGAAAGGTTGCCGACCCCTGTTCAAGATGGAAGTAAGGGAGAGGCAGCTGCCAAGTACATAACGACAACTTTAAGGTTGCAGCAGCTTACAACTGAAGCCATAGAGATCCAGCCCCAGACAGGTATGCTGGGGGGAAAAGGAGGCAGCCCTGCACTAGCAAGAGAAAGGAAGGACCAGGCAATTCCCAGGGACGGTGCTGGCATGCATCACAGATTGTCATTATAGCACAGTGGGCTCTTTGTTATTTGTTGAATCTCAAAGCATCATTGAGAACGTTTTTTGCTGTATTTGGGTAAACAGTCATCTCCTTTAATGCAATGTCTCAGCTCCCTAAAACTCACCCACCTGTTGCTGCCCATATTAGAGTCTGACAGCTGGCGAAGGTGTAATCTGCATTCTCTCGTTACATGGAGTAGATTTCCCTGAGGTATTGTTTCCCCATTAAATTCTCTCTTACACACAAAGGGGAAAATCTGGCCCACAGCATCTGGTTTTGCTCCCAAGGGTGGCAGCGCCTCTTCTCACACCTAACATCCATCTTCAGAAGTATTTACAGAATGCTTAAAGCCAAGTTGAATGGAAATGGAAGAGAGGCCCTGGCAGGGCTTGTTCATCCTTCAATGTTCTAGCTTGACTCTGCTTAGAAGTGACTGCAGAGACTCCTTAACCCCTGCAAACCTCCCAAATACCAGAGCCATGAAGAGACATCCTGTTTTGGAGCTATTTATCCTTGGATAGGACAGGGAGTTCTGCCCACTTAGCTACTAGATCATTACCAAAGGCAGCATCCCTAGGTCAATAGATGGCTTTCAGGCCTTGGAAAGGACGCGTTGGGAAGCACGGAACACACTCAGCGAGTCCCCCAATGTCTCAGAAAGCACAGATTCCTCCCCTCCTGGCTGAAGAAATTTCTAAACGGGCCTCAAGTCTTTTACTGACTGACAGGAGCTCACCAGGGAATGTGGTGGTGCAGTTTGGGTCAAAGATACCCCTTCTACCCTCCAAAAATGGTTATAGACACGGGGAGCAGCAGACGGGTTGAAAGAAGCTCCATCTTTGACTGCCATGGGTATAGAAAGCAATTCGAGGGTCCCTGTCCCACTGAGTCCTGTCTGGGGACTTTACCATTCCCAGCCTGCCACAGGTATGATTTAACCCCCCCACACAGGTTGTTAATTTTTGTTCCTGGGGAGTGTGCATTGCAGGCCCCCCTCTGTGAGGGATTCATTTCCTTCAGGCATCAGATATGACCTCCAGCTCAAGAACTTAAGCTGACACTGTAGCAGCTCACATTTTTTTAGCTCCCGAGCTCCCCAGTTCACTCCCTGGTTTGTCACTCAAGAAGGGAGCCATTAAATTACATTCATTCACAATATGCACTTGTTTCTCCGGTGTCACTTAATAGCACATGCCGGGCCAAATCCTGAGGAGTGCTGAGACACTTCAAACAGCTCCCACTTTGCTGCAGTGGGATCTGCAGGGATTCAGTACCTCACAGGATCCTTCTCTCCAAGAGTTTTCTCTGTACCTCCTTATACTTAATTTCATTTTGTTCATATTCTTGTGTACCAATTTTTCATGGTCTGTTGCACCTGGACTGAACTTTCCTAACACAAAAAGAGTGCTCTCTCTCCTGTCGATGAGGTCATGCCCAGTGTCGCATTCATTTCTGATGGGTCTAGGAAATAGAAGTATACAGAAAACAGTTTCTTCCTGTACAATGGTATTCAACATTTGATTGGATTTCTGAGTAATTTTACAAAGAGAGAGAGAGTATACCTTATCTAATTAGCAGGGAAGCCATTGAGGAACTTGCAGGTGACTCATTTCTTCTATGGGACTGATTGTTTTAATGATGTCTGAGTTCATTTAAACCAATGGTTCTCAACCTCTTTACCATTTTGGCCGGGACAGTTCAATTTTTTTAAGCCCTCTTCTGGCCATCCTGACCTTTTTTTTGGCAAAAGTGGCCATTTGTCCTATTTGCTCTTGCCAGTTGATCAGAGTGGAGATGCCAGTCCTGCACAAGGGGGAGGCAGGGCCCTGGCAGGGGAGGGGAAGAGGGAGGGTTCCAGCATCCAGGAGGCAGGCAGGGTTTGAGCGACCAGCAACAATGTCGAGCGGGAGGGAAGGAGACTCAGGTGAGCGGCTGGGGCCAACCCCCCGGGGTGTCTCGTTTTCCCTTTGGAAAATATGGTCACCTTAGCTATTGACCACCTGTAGAATTTAACAGAGCCTGGTTTCCTTCCCACAGATATTTTTTAAATCATCATCATATAACTTTTAATATACAATTCTATTGTTGTTATAAAAAACAACAAGAAGTCCTGTGGCACCTTAGAGACTAACAAATTTATTTCGGCATAAACTCTTGTGGATTAAAACCCACTTCATCTGATGCGTGGAGTGGAAAATACAGAGACAGGTATAAATACACAGCACATGAAAAGATGGGAGCTGCTTTACCAGTGCTAAGGAGCCAATTCAATTAAGGTGGAAGTGGGCTATTCTCAACAGTTGACAAGAAGGGGTGAATACCAAGGGAGGAAAAAAATCACTTTTGTAGTGCTAATGAGGCCAATGTAATCAAGGTGGCCCATTTCAAACAGTAGACAAGAAAGTGAGAGTATCAGCAGGGGGAAATTAGTTTTTGTAGTGACCCATTTTGTAGTGGATGGCTGTTTTTGCTGATACAGATTAACACAGCTACCGCTCTGAAAACTGTTTAAGACCCTGATCCAAAGCACAGCATTTAAACACGTGTAACGTTAACGTGTCAGCCAATGGCACTCACATGATTAAACGTACACACCAGACTAGCTCCACTCACTAACATGTTTCAAGTTATACATTTGCTTAAGTGTTTTGCAGATTTTGGACCTAAATGAGGGGAGAATTTGGCCCAGTGTTCTCACCGTGGAGCACATGCCAGCTTTCTACCCAAAATGGCTGTATTTTTTTTTTAATTTTCTCCAATCCCAGCATCCAACTCAAAAAAAAAGGGGGAGGAGTCTAATTTTTTAAGGTTAATTTCTTCCATGCTTAAGAAACTCAATACCATATTTCAGGAGCAAAGCACATCTTATAGTTTCTATATCACACACATCTAGCCTCTGAAAAACAGGGATTTATGATAAACAGGTGGGCAGCAGATTAACTATGACCTAGTGGCCTCTGATATGATCATCATATCTAGGACTAATACAGGGGTTCTCAGACTTTTGTACTGGTGACCCTTTTCACACAGAAAGCCTCTGAGTGCAACCCCCCCTTATACATTAAAAACAATTATATATTTAACACCATTATAAATGCTGGAGGCAAAGCGAGGTTTGGGGTGGAAGCTGACAGCCCGCAACCCCTCTCCTCCCATGTAATAACCTTGTGACGCTCTGAGGGGTCCCGACCCCCAGTTTGAGAACCCCTGGACTAATAGTACCTTTACTGCCAAAATTTCATAAGTGGCTAGTGATTTGGGGCAACTCCGTTCTAGGGAGCCCATCTTGGAGGAGGATTTATTTCAGAAAGTTCCAAGCACCAACCCTCTGGGAAAAAAAAGTCAGATCCTTCTAGTTTGTCTCTAGTTGGTCGCCCAAAAATACCTGTTGCTTTTGACAATATTGACCCGCATCTTGTATACGCAGCAATGCCAGTAGGGCGGTACGGTCTGGCGTGCTGTACCAGCAAGATATTTATAGCTGCTACAGTGTGCCGGAAAGAGTCAGCAGGAGCGGAACATGGGGCTGCTGGGTGACCCCATATCGGCAACTCCTTTGGCATAGCGGTACTGCTCACACAGGGTCTCCTCCGTAGCAGCCCTGGGCTGGGGGCGATACAGCCACACCGGAGGAGCTGCCAGCATGGGGCCACCCGGCATTTCATGACAATCGACTCTGGGTGAAAGGCATTAATGAATTAATGATTTATGTTTAAGTACGGTCAGCGTTATTACATGGATACTGAGAAAGGCCTATTAAGTGAAGGAGGAAAACAAGGTACTATAACGGGATTTGAACAATGATATATCTGATGATTTTTTTTTTTTTTACTTGGAGCCTGATACGAAACCAGACATCCTTTCATTGTTGACACAGGATTTCAAGAGACAAGTCTCAAAGGCTGAACAAACACTGAACAATCTTGAAAGTCTCATGAACGTACAGCTTGACTTCAGTTTTGTTTGTTCAAATGTGTATAGGCTGTAGAAGGTAATTTGAATCGAGTCTCAAAGCTCAAGTGACACTTCTCCACTAGCTCAAAATAAACAATTTCAGATAGACACCATCTATGTTGCTATAAGACATTAATGACTTGGCTAATTAACAAATAGGCCAAATCCTGGATGGGATCATGCCATGAAATACTGTAGAATATAAAATCAAGCTAAAAGCTTCTCACTTTATTCAGGCTCTTAGTTTCAAAGACTTAGCAGTACTGTTTGTCTGACTAAGGGGAACAGGATTTGGTCTAAATCATGTTACTCTAGTATTCAGAGATGGGTCCAACTTACTTTCACAAGCAGGTCCTGATCCACTACTGAATTTCTCCAAAGGTCAAGGTTATTTGGACCCTGGGTTTTGGATTAACCCAACAGAGAGTAAGGAGGCAAGGGCTGGAGTCACAGAGAGACTTAGGAGCCTAACTGCCACAACAAAGTTCATCTGTTAATCTGGTCTCAATTTAAGAAGACCAGAACCGAAGTTCTCTCATAGGTGTGTTCAGATGCAGGCCTGGGAATCAGGAGACCATGGCTGTATTCTCAGATCTACAAGTGACCTGCTGTGAGACATTGGGCAAGTCCCCTCACTTTTTCCCCCTATCCTGCTCTTTGGGTATTTATAGCCAAACCCCTTTATTCATTCTAAAGGCTCTTTGGGACAGAGTGTTTCTCACTATGCCCTAATACAAAGCCTAGTGCAGTCAGGACCCATTTTTAGTAAGGTCCTCAGGAAGTATTCGACAACAAAGTGATAATTCAAGCCTACTTTCAGTTCTAACCAAAAAGGTAAAAGTGACCCTGGACTCATGCTCAGCTTCACCAGGGGATGATTTATAGTTGTACATCCAAGCCACGAGACACTAACATTTCTCAGACCTGTCATGCAATAGCCATGGTTCCAATCAACTACCATTTTCCAGTTTGGAGTCATTTTGAACACAATTCAGATCAGACTCCTGGGTGTGTGAATCAAAGAGTGGAAATGTTTGCATAAACTAAAACTAATGAGTTTTAAATAGTTATACTATGCATGCTAGACTTAAAGCATATTAAACTAAGTTTAGAGAGGAGACTTAAGTTCTGATGCCCACTTAAATAAAAGGACCAAAAAAAGTTACTGCTATGAAATACATCCATATTTGAACTGCTATTGCTCAGAAAGCCAGACATTCCCTCAAAGACCCATGGGACTTCCCCCTTGTATGCCAGATACATTTTAGCCAACTCTACTTTAAATGGCAAGTGTTCTCCTATAGGTGGGTGGAACACCATTGCTGTTGCCCATGGCAGACAGTGGAGTCTGGAGTAACTTAGCCTGGCGGGCTGTTGGAGCCTTTGGGAAGGTTAAAAAGAGGCAGAGAATCGCACCAGGAGTAGCTGTACAGAGATTGAAGCAAGTGGAAAATACAAGACAAGTTGAACATGCTGCTCAGGATTTCCTGGTCGTGAATGTTAAGGACCTGATTTTCACCACTCAGATAAGCGCAAAAAAAAACCCACAAAAACTCCAGGTGTGTGCACTTATGCACCAACTTTGTGCTTGATGTTAGAGATGCTGTGCATGGAAATAGGAATTTGAAAATAGTCTTCAAGATGCCCGACTGGCTGTTGATGCACACCCATTTCTAGTATTTGTATGTTCTTGAGGTAACTGCATAGCTAAGTTAGGAAAAAAAATGCATGCAGTTCACTTATCTCCAGTTGTGTGTCTGACTTTATGACAACTGAAGACATTTATTTCTTGCTCATCAGTGATTTTATTTTCTTAATGAGAGCTGAAAGCTGACGACTAATGCTGGAGCATCAGCCCAGTGAACTGAACCTCTCCACATTCAGGCACAAGAGAAGTACACGTTTCCCAGTTCATTCCCTGAAGTGCCTCACTTCTGAAGTGGTAGGGCAACTCTGGAAACAGAGTTTCCCCTACGCATTCTGTCCTTAAGCCCCATACCCACAAGCATGACATTTGTGGCGAGGCTTTTTGGCAGCTGGAAACAGTGTGGATGGTCCCAAGTCTTTCAGCAATGATCTAATCCGACTTGTGGACCAGTTTTCTGTGACACTGGCCATTCTGCAAAAGCTGCCAGACCACCCATCTAAGTATTTATATCACCCATCTCTACAGTAGTCAAGGTCCAGCTCTGCAGAAGTATTAGATACCAAATTCATAGAAATGAGAACCCTGGGAGATTGACACTGAAATACCATTAAGGATCTGGACCCAAGAGCTTTGCCTTCTGATGAATCAAACTTCTAGTCAACCCTGTGATACTGTGAAGTATTACTCCATGTTTGCAGGCAACTGAGGCACAGAGATGAAGCAACACAAGAAGGTAGCAGCTGATTGTGGAACTGCATCTTCCACCTCTTACCACAGTGCCTTAACTGTAGGGACCTCCAGCAGGCAAGGAGCTCACTAGTTTTGTTGTGCCTATCTAGGCCGTTAAGTACCAAAACATGGAAAGATCAAAGGATGAAGGAGAAAATGAAAGGATTAAAGGCTATGGATCTTTAAAGAATGTACAGATGAAGTCATCAGTGAATGAGGATACGGGTGAGCATATCTTAACGGAAATGTCACGTCATCCTTAACCGCAGCAGCAAAACTGCAGAAGTTAAACCACAATTCATTACTGAAAATGCAGCCTGAACCCAAGTGACCAGTTCTGTATTGTAATTACTGGCTGCATATCCTTAAGGATTAGCTGCTAGATTTGTTCCCTCTTTTAAGATTAGGAGCTTTTAAACACTGCCATGTTGACACCAACAAACATAAGGCAGCTTTAACAACTGCTGAAGCACCAAGCAACCTTGCAGCTTATGCGTGTGTTCACGTTTCTCTGGAGAAGTTTTTGATGTATGGATGTATCATCACAGGCAGCAAGCTAAGGGGATGTTCTGAGAGGGTAACAGAGACATCTAGTGGCAGGTCTGAGCTGCGGCACCTCAGATGAAGGTGGTTTATTGTTCCAGAACCATTGTTACTTTTAACACAGAGACCTGTTATTACAGAGAGGCGCTTGACACACATTAGGGCTATTTTGTCTTATTTGGAAATCAACCTCATGACTTTCTGAAACACTGCTGAATTCAACAACACAGCAGCAGAGATAGTGATAATTATTTTTAAATTTCTCTTTAACAATTTCTGCTGCTATCCCTTGTATTCACATGATTTTAAGTGACCAGGGACCCTATCCCTCATGCTGCACAGTGTAATTGTTATAATGATGTTTATTATTAAATGCACATTTCACATGTCCTAGACATGACAGCATGTTTTTGGTGCCAAAAAAATGACACTGCCACAGCTGTCCAAGTATCCTCTTGGCTGTTAAAAAGTGCTCAGTTGCCAAGTACAGTAATAATTGCAGTAACTACCACCAAAATTAAGTTACACCCTCCACACACCTACAGTGCCTCTCTGATAATAACGAAGCAGAATACAGATGTTTTTGCCTCTGCTAACCACATTCTCAATATACAAACTGTGCTGGGAGAGAAAGGGTTAACTTCTTTAAAAAAAAGATTGCTTTTAAAGATTTTAGTTCTTCTGAACATTTTAGCTCTCAGAGTACCATTTAACTACAAAAAATACTATTATTCATTTAAGGAGACCTGGGACATACTTGCAGCTCTGCCACGGACCTGCTGGTGACTTGGGAAAGCCATGTCCTCTTTCTGTGCCTCATTTTCCACCATCTATAAAATGGGGATAATATTGACATTGACCTCCACTGAGATCTACTGATGAAAAGCACTGAGTAAGAGCTAGCACTGAATCATCACTATGCTCTGATTCAGCTCAAGTAAGTTACCGCACAGGTAATCTCCATGAAATGAATGGAAACACAAGGAGCAAGGTATTCCTCACTATGAGCAAGGATGAAAAAAATATTGCTCTTTATTTAGGTAAAATAAGCTCATCCACACACACACACCCAAAACCCCAAACCAATATCCCTCCTCTAATGAAAAGCTGATGGTTACGAAGCTGTAGTGATAAAGCTTTGAACCCAGTTCTCCAGTGCTCTGCACCTTAAGTAGCTTATTTGGCAGAATCTTACAGCCACACCGCACTGGTCTGAGCGATTACATAAACGTTCCAGGCAATGGTACATCAAGCATTTGGGGATTCGTCAGATGCAAGGTACCTCAATAGAGAAACTAAATTAAAAGTACTGTTATTCCATTATCCACTTCCTAACACCATCTGGGAATGGTTCTTCTGGCAACTAATGTAGTTATTTACAGTTGTGCTAAGTCGATGTAAAAATGTGCCAGATCACAGTGGTAATACTTTTATATCGGTTTTTACCTCGGTGACGCATACTGCAGCAGACACAAAGTAGAGGGGAAACAGAATGATTAGGGCTGGAAGTCATGAGTCAATTTAAGCAGCCTCTGTGGCCTACAGAGCATTATGGTATACTCATCCTCTTAAAAACACATCAATCTAACTCTGGCACCATTTATTGGAAATAATGCTGATCCCATTGAAATGGCAAATGGCTTCAAAGACTTCCCAATATGCAAGCAATGTGCACAGCAGGCTGCCTCTTTCAGTCTTGATCCAAGTGCATCCACACCCTAGGTGAACTTTTGCCCAGGAAACAAGCACACATACATCATGCGGCAATCCCATTGCTAAGGAGCATCACCAGAATGTTTCAAGAGTGGAGAAGAGCAAAGCAGATATGAACGCTTAATTGGTTGACATAGAAACAGCGACATGAAAGAAAGATGATCTGAAAATATGAAGGAGGTAGATGGAACTGTTCCGTGTTTTCTGGGAGGAATCAGTAGCTCAAAATATTTGATTGTTTTTTAAATCATTAATTAATATTTTATCTGCCAGTTCACTGTTTTGTAAAGCAGCAAAAACAAACAAACAAACAAACAACCAGAAAACTCAATAAGTTGAAAGAACAAGTGAACATATTTGGGCCAGAAAAACCAGACAAAACAAAATATGACCAAAAACAAAACCAGGAGGAAGAAGGAAGGTGATCATGTCTCATGGCTTGACAAATGGATGAAAGTCCTGTATGAAGCCCCGAGGAGTGCTATAAAGCACTGTTCAGAGCTTTTGTTATCCTACTGCAAGACTTATAAAAAATATTGCAAGTCCCAACTCCTGGAGTCATGCTATTACCTGAGAATCTCAACTTCAATTTTTTTTAAAAAAAGTTTCTCACCCTCATTGGCTCAGCAAAATGCTTGAAAATATATATCCTAAAGGTTCAACAACACAAAACATAGTTTTGAGGGGGTTGGGTTTTTGTTTTGGTTTTTTGAAGTCTCCTTTTAAAACTACTCATTTTTATGGAGCTGCCTCATGGTTATTGAAGACTTGGGGTTGGTTACACTTTGAAATTAGGGTTTCCCTGCCTTTAGCTGGGTAAGAGCAGGCAATCTGAGGGTTTGAGAGAAGGGGCTAAGCAGCAGGAAAAAGGCTCCAGGGAAGACATTGGTAGTCCAGTGACCTAAAATGCACAGAATTTCACATTGTCTGGAATATCAGGCACCAGAAAGCAGAGTCTCCTGCAACATTTCCAGTCTGGGTCCCAGTGAGGAAACAGACATTTCAGACCTTAAAGATGTTTAGATGTCTGATATTAGAAATTCAGGGTATAGAGCATGTTCAGTTATTTTTTTCAATGAAATTTGCACATTTCTATTTAAAAGATAGAGACAAGTGGCGTATTTCAGCCTAGTACTAGTGTCTTACAGGTCCCAGGGTATTTTGGTGAGCTGTATAAACATTCACTAGCCCACTTGTCCTTGAATTGCAGTATTTGTTTCAACAGCAGAATGACTAAATGGGTCAATGATTAATAAAAATTGTTCGGCATTTGGCCTTTGATCAGAATTTGCCTCAGTTTTGTTTTGGAAAAATACTGGTACAGTAATTCCTCAAGTATTATGCCTCTCAGGGGAGAGGACTGGAAAGCTACAATTTTGTAAACAAGACTCCTTGAAACGTAGCGGGTTCCAGGGGAAGCAGCATGTGGTTGTTTATGACCAGGAACCAGGTGTAAAGAGTAAATCATGACTGGGGCCAGATTTTCAGCAAATCAATATGTTGACCAAACATCGGGTATAGAACTCCTGCTTTCGTTGGGAAAACTTTTAAAGAAGTACGGGTATAATACACATACCACACACAGATTAAGTGCCAGGTGACAATCGATTCCGAGTCTTGCTGCAGTGACCAGAGAACACCACAATTCCACTCATTTTGGAATTTCTACATTTACCGCATGACCTAGTCACTGCTAATGTTCAGAGGGGGCCTGATCCTGCACCCATTCAAAGCTCTGATTGACCTAAACGATGCAGGATGAGACATCAAGCAACACCACCAGAACATTCAGAATGTGAGTTGATGTGCCACATCCTGTTAGATGGCTACTAGAGTCACCCATTCATGCACTCCAATTCCAGTCCAACCGATATTGCCAATATCTGTATTCAGGTTAATATTTAAAATGTTTGTAATAACCTGTAAGTAGTGTGGGTATCAAGGCCACAGTTCAGTGACTCCAATAGGACTTACGCATGAGCTTGAGCGCTTTGCTGATCACAGCCCAACTCCCCTGCTGATGCACACAAATATTCCAATACCAGCACGAATTAAAGTGACAGACGGACTCTAGTTACAGCTCATGCCATGGTCCTCCTTAATTCCTGCTTCGCTTTAGGATGTTTAGCCCCCATGTGTTATATATTCCTATTAATACATAAAAATACCCCCCACCACCCCACTTGCTCTTACAGTGTTTTTCCATCAGTAGATCTCAAACCCCTTCATAAAGGGGGTTAGTGTCATCATGCCCATTTTTCAGATGGGACAATAGATAGACGAAAAGACTTACCCATAGACGGATAGAAAGCTGGCTAGATTGTTGGGTTCAATGGGTAGTGATCAATGGCTCCATGTCTAGTTGGCAGCTGGTATCAAGCAGCGTGCCCCGGGGGTTGGTCCTGTTCAACGTCTTTATTAGTGATCTGGATGATGGGATGGACTGCACCCTCAGCAAGTTCGCAGATGACACTAAGATGATGGGGGAGGTAGATGCACTGGAGGGTAGGGATAGGGTCATGAGTGACCTAGACAAATTGGTGGATTGGGCCAAAAGAAATCTGATGAGGTTTAACAAGGACAAGAGCAGAGTCCTGCACTTAGGATAGAAGAATCCCATGCACCGCTACAGGCTGGGGACCGACTGGCTAAGCAGCAGTTCTACAGAAAAGGACCTGGGGATTACAGTGGATGAGAAGCTGAATATGAGTCAGCAGTGTGCCCTTGTTGCCAAGAAGGCTAACAGCATATTGGGCTGTATTCAGGACCGGCTTTAGGCACCAGCAAAGAAAGCACATGCTTGTGGCAGCACAATTCTAGGGGCGGCATTACAGCTTTTTCTTTTTTTTTTTTTGCTTGGACAGTTGCACTCTCAGAGCTTGGGGTGGAAAAAGCCTAGAGCCGGCCATGGCTGCATTAGTAGGAGCATTGCCAGCAGATGGAAGGAAGTGATTATTCCCTTCTATTTGGCACTGGTGAGGCCACATCTGGAGTACTGCGTGCAGTTTTGGGCCCCCCACTACAGAAAGGATGTGGACAAATTGGAGAGAGTCCAGCGGAGGGCAACAAAAATGATTAGGGAGCTGAGGCACATGGTTTATGAGGAGAGACTGAGGGAACTGGGCTTGTTTAGTCTGCAGAAGAATGAAGGGGGGATTTGATAGCAGCCTTCAACTACCTGAAGGGTGTGTCATTGCAGTCTATATGGTTTTAGAAAAATATGCCAATGAGTGAATATAATGTAGCTGGAATATGCTTCATGTAAGGTATTATTACAAATCTTATAATCTGAGTGTGATCACCCTATTTGTATAAATGTACCACTATTGTATCTGAAACTAGAAATATGAAACATAACTCTGAGGGCCTATTGTAATTATGCAAAATGTGGGCCATTAATGGTGGTTTGGAATCTTGACTCCCATTAACCAGGACAATTGTCTGCAGCTGGCTGTGTTTTACCTGTAAGTCTTCCTGTATACCTGTGTGCTGGCAAGTGGGCAATGAAGTCTTGCAGTGACATGTGATCATGTCACCCGAACTGGAATCCATCTTTAACCTGGTGTCTTTCCATTGAGAAGGAGGCGGCAGGAACCCAGAGAGGGACAAAAGGATTCCCGCCTTACGCAAAAGATATATAAAGGGGTGGAACAGAACAAAGAGGGAGAGGAGCCACCATGAAGAATCCCCCTAGCTACCACCTGAGCTGGACCAAGAGCTGTACCAGGGGAAAGGATTGTGCTCAGGCCTGGAAGGTGTTCAGTCTGAGGAAAAAACTTACTGAAGCATCTCTGAGGGTGAGATTATCTGTATTCAGTTGGATTAGACATAGATTTGTGCATTTTTATTTTATTTTACTTGGTGACTTACTTTGTTCTGTCTATTACTACTTGGAACCACTTAAATCCTACTTTCTGTGATTTTATTAAATACAGTTTTTACTTATTAATTAACTCAGAGTGTGTATTAATACCTGGGGGAGCAAACAACTGTGCATATCTCTCTATCAGTGTTATAGAGGGCGAACAATTTATGAGTTTAACCTGCATAAACTTTATACAGGGTAAAATGGATTTATTTGGGTTTAGACCCCATTGGGAGTTGGGCATCTGAGTGTTAAAGACAGGAACACTTCTGTCAGCTGCTTTCAGGTAAACCTGCAGATTTTGGGCAAGTAATTCAGACTCTGGGTCTGTGTTGGAGCAGACGGGCGTGTCTGGCTCAGCAAGACAGGGTGCTGGGGTCTCGAGCTGGCAGGGTAGAAGTAGTCTGGGCACATCAGGTGGCAGCTCCGGGAGGGGGAGGGCGGTTCTGTGATCCAACCCATCACAGTGAGGGAACTGGGCTTGTTTAGTCTGCAGAAGAGAAGAGGGGGGAATTTGATAGCAGCCTTCAACTACCTGAAGGGGGAGTTCCACAGAGGATGGAGCTTGGCTGTTCTCAGGGGTGGCAGATGACAGAACAAGGAGGAATGGTCTCAAGTTGCAGTGGGGGAGGTTTAGGTTGGATATTAGGAAAAACTATTTCACTAGGAGGGTGGTGAAGCACTGTTGGGGATTTAGTTGGGGATTGGTCCTGCTTTGAGCAGGGGTTGGACTAGATGACCTCCTGAGGTCTCTTCCAAACCAATCTTCTATGATACCCAAGCCAGCAGGCCAGTGGCAGAAATAGGAATATAACAGATCCCCTGAGTCCCAGACAATCCATTAGGTCAGGGGAGGTCCCGGATGACTGGAAAAAAGCTAATGTAGTGCCCATCTTTAAAAAAGGGAAGAAGGAAGATCCAGGGAACTACAGGCCAGTCAGTCTCACCTCAGTCCCTGGAAAAATCATGGAACAGGTCCTCAAGGAATCAATCCTGAACCACTTAAAGGAGGGGAAAGTGATCAGGAACAGTCAGCATGGATTCACCAAGGGCAAGTCATGCCTGACTAACCTAATTGCCTTCTATGACGAGATAACCGGCTCTGTGGATGAGGGGAAAGCAGTGGATGTACTATTTCTGGATTTTAGCAAAGCTTTTGATACAGTCTCCCACAGTATTCTTGCCAGCAAGTTAAAGAAGTCTGGGCTGGATGAATGGACGGTAAGGTGGATAGAAAACTGGCTAGATGGTCGGGCTCAACGGGTAGTGATCAATGGTTCCATGTCTAGATGGCAGCCGGTATCAAGTGGAGTGCCCCAAGGGTCGGTGCTGGGGCCGGTTTTGTTCAATATCTTCATTAACGATCTGGAGGATGGTGTGGACTGCACCCTTAGCAAGTTTGCAGATGACACTAAACTGGGAGGAGTGGTTGATACGCTGGAGGGTAGGGATAGGATACAGAGGGACCTAGACAAATTAGAGGATTGGGCCAAAAGAAATATGATGAGGTTCAACAAGGACAAGTGCAGAGTCCTGCACTTAGGACGGAAGAATCCCATGCACTGCTACAGACTAGGGACCGAATGGCTGGGTAGCAGTTCTGCAGAAAAGGACCTAGGGGTTACGGTGGACGAAAAGCTGAATATGAGTCAACAGTGTGCCCTTGTTGCCAAGAAGGCTAATGGCATTTTGGGTTGTATAAGTAGGGGCATTGCCAGCAGATCAAGGGATGTGATCATCCCCCTCTACTCAGCACTGGTGAGGCCTCATTTGGAGTACTGTGTCCAGTTTTGGGCCCCACACTACAAGAAGGATATGGATAAATTGGAGAGAGTCCAGCGGAGGGCAACAAAAATGATTAGGGGGCTGGAGCACATGACTTATGAGGAGAGGCTGAGGGAACTGGGATTGTTTAGTCTGCAGAAGAGAAGAATGAGGGGGGATTTGATAGCTGCTTTCAACTACCTGAAAGGGGGTTCCAAAGAGGATGGATCTAGACTGTTCTCAGTGGTAGAAGATGACAGAACAAGGAGTAATGGTCTCAAGTTGCAGAGGGGGAGGTTTAGGTTGGATATTAGGAAAAACTTTTTCACTAGTAGGGTGGTGAAGAACTGGAATGGGTTACCTAGGGAGGTAGTGGAATCTCCTTCCTTAGAGGTTTTTAAGGTCAGGCTTGACAAAGCCCTGGCTGGGATGATTTAGTTGGGTTTGGTCCTGCTTTGAGCAGGGGGTTGGACTAGATGACCTCCTGAGGTCCCTTCCAACCCTGAGATTCTATGATTCTATGATTCACACCACCTCTCCAAGAACAGTAGCCACCAGGATTTCCCCACCCCACTCAAAACAAGCTGCTTTTCAGTGGGGAAGCACTTTTTAAACATTGACAAAGTCACCTTAAGTTTCTCTTTGTCAGGATGCCTAGAAAACAGGCAACTGGTGTGATGAGACTACGTGCTGACTAGTATTACTTCACTGTTCCCTTGTTCTCAATCCACCTGTTGTCTGTTTTCTTATGTACAGATTGTAAGATTTTGGGGACAGGAACTATTTGTGTTCTGTTCATACAGCACCTAACACAATTGGGTCCTAGTCTGTGACTCGTGCTTCTAGGTACTACTGCCATACAAATACTATGCTTAGACTTGAGAACACAGCATTTAATTACCCAAAACAATGGAACAGCTCCGCTAAGAGACTATTTTAAGTCTACCCCATAGAAAACTGAAATAGTGCCCAATGAACTGTATTTTGGAGTATCAGGGAACTGAGATCCCTGTTTGCTCTGGGAGAATATTTAAAAAGTTACAAGGAGTGTTCCTTATTAAGGAAGACACTGCACTTTGATATGGGTATTCAAGCAAACTAAGCAGCCCATATCAGTTATAATGGTAAGTATCGGAAATAAGTGCAAGTTTGTTAGTAGATTTCAATCTCAAATGAGAACTCCTAGAATATGACGGACCAACCATAGATACAGGTACAATCGTAGGACATAAGAGGGTTAGTTGGGGCTGAAAAGAATCACTTTAACTCCTTTACCCTTATAAGTAAAAATCCATCCTCTGGTAAGAAGGGAAGCTCTGAGAATTCTATCTGAGAGAAGAAAATTCCTCAAGTTTCAAGATGGATTAGCTCAGAAGCCTCATGTTAGGATTCTCAAAATGGATATCCCAGCTTTGGCTGCTGCTGAATTTCAGAGAAGCTGAACAGTTAGCACTATGACCTCATGTACACATCTGATGAGAGCAGACGTGCTTATGCATTATCCTGGTGGTCTGTAAAGTTGAAAAATCCACTGCAACCAAGTGATCTAAAAATCTCTGTATTGAAACAACTTCCCAGTACTACAAAATAAGTTGCAGAAGAGCTACTGAGAGAGACCTTGTTTGTACAGAGATAAAACTGTCCATGTGAAAGGTCAGAGTGCATGATTTGGCTTCAATAAGGATTGGAAGAAGAGTATCTTATGCTATCTACATTCTGAAAGACACAATTTTGTCCATAGAAAACTCAATTAATTGTCTATGTGAGAGAGTAAAATTTCTGAAAGCCAGATTGTCAGCAGAACTACATGGAAGTCATACCAGAAGCTATCTTTGACAGCACTTTGCATGATATAGAATTGGTGAGTGCACACTCATACAGGCTACTTAACCAGAAGGCCTTTGTCAGTTGATCCCTGGAGAGTCCATTCTGAACCAAGAGATATTGAAAGAAATTGCCATATTTGTCACAGGGTCATGAAAAAGTAGTTGATCCCCTTATATATTGTGGAATTGCATAAAACCACCAAATCATAAATCACTTTATTGTCTGTAATAGATTAAGTTATCCAAGTAACATTTAGTAAAACCAGCTGTTGGAACCATCTTGCTTTTCCTCATGTTTCCTCATCTCCAAGTCAGAGGCTAAAACCATGCATAGGATCAGCAGTCTGTCCTACATCGTCACTGAGTTCTACCCAGAAGGCAGACTTAGTGTTGTGTATTTGGTTGTCATGGTTTTTGTTGCTATGGCAACTGAGTTAGATTATTATGGGTTAGCTCTGCCGGTTTCAACCGGCTGAGTGAGCTCTCTGTCTCTGTAAATAAAATGGAGGTTTTGGTTAGCTGTCTGCTCTCTGGCCTCAAGTGATTGCTTCCTACACCGGCTGCCCCAAGGATATAACACTTAGGACTACCTCAGAGGCTGCATGTGTTAGTGATTATATTTTCTGTGAACTTGGTAAAAGTTATTGCTTCAAAAGGAAGGAGATATTGAACGGATCTGGGGGAAGTTTTCCAAATTTCAAGTCTGAGGATTTTTTTAATCCAAAAATGTAATTATCCAAGTAAAAAAAAAAGTTTCAGATTTCCTGGCCAGGAAATCCATGACAACTGGGAGAGAGACAAACCCCACACCGCAGCTTCCAGTTTTACTGATTTTTTTTAAACATCTGTAGTGTTGAATGTGCTTCATACGAGGTGTTAACCAAGTCTACATTTTTAAATGTATCCTCTAACTCTGGATGCCCAAGATGATGCACCCCAGGTTAGATATTGGAGCTATAAATGCACACCACCTCTGGAAGCTAACTCCAAACTTACTCAAGTTTGGTAGCTAACTGAACCAAGACACACAATTATAGTGGACACTTGAAAGCATACACAGTTCAATATCTACAGACACATTCCTTCCTTCCTGGGGGACTGCACCTTAATGGAGTGGGAAGATGTGTGTGTTCCAATGACCTTGAGAGCTATGCTAGTGGGAGCTCTTACTCCTGGTAGAGCCATTCAATCCAGACAGGTCAAAGGGTAGGGGGACCAGACAAAAAATCATCCACTGGCCCTCCAGGTTGAAGGCTGAGTGATAGGACACTAACTAGGCCCTGCCATCTCCAGCCATCATGCTGTTTGCTGGAATGACAACCTTGTGTTTCTATAACCTGTTTAAGAGGATAGGTTTTTGGCCTAAGCAATTGATATTCAGATACACATTTCACAACCTGGAGCTCACCTGAGCTGCTTATAATTTATTGTCTAGAAGTGCATAATACATGGGGACAGTCTGTGGTTGCACCCAGCCTGTACAAGTGTGTTCAGACTGTGCAGAAGAGACCTTCCCTCCCGTTCTACCAGTTTTAAGTCTGTTTTCTTACATTAATAAAAAGGACACCTTCTTAAGAAAATCCAAGAGGCTGCTTTGTGGTTCTTCAGTACCTCATATATTATATGAATTCATTTCACCAAGACTTGGCAAATCTAATACATCTATAGCAGTATTCATTTCCTATCAAAGCCAGCACAGTATTACTAACCTCTTGAGAGACATAGACACTGGCATTTTTAGAGCTCTGCAATGTAGCAAAGACCATGGTTTCTATTAGAGTCACAAGCGCAGTACAACATGCAGAGTATGCTCTAGGGCCACGTAAGAGCTGCTTTCTTGTTATACGCTGCACAGCAGCAGGGGGGACACGACATCACACATTCACTCAGCTTCATTATTGATTGCTCAATCCATCAAACTCATTGTCTAGAGATTAAGTTACAAGCATCAAGGTCACGATTTACAGATTTGACAATGTCCTGACATCATATTAATATTGAATCAAACAGACTGCATGGCAAGCAAATATATCATCTTGTATTTAGAACGTGTAATATGTTGGGAAACATTTCACTGAGAGTCCCAAGATAAGAACAATACATCTACTACCCCATATACTAATTTATGAAGCAAATTGATAACAGCAATTTTGGGAGATATCTATAAAGAATGCAGGTTAAAAACTTACTAGCAAGAACGGATTAAGTAAGCAAGTCCTCCACAGCAGAAGCTGTTTTGTTCTGACCTTCCTCTCTCTTTTTCAGAGAAAAGTGTTTCGGGAAGAGGGAATAAAACCTTTACATTTAGTGGGGTAGGGAGTAAGGAATTATATTGTGGTAATGTGAGACCAACCACGCAGCACTGTAGCTGGCAGAAACTTAAGCTTGACAGTTATGTCAAAATTAAAAATATTCACCCTTTTGTCCCCAAACTAATTAGTTTTAGTTTTAATGTAAATTCCAGAGGAGCCAGTTAGGGTTCTGCACCTATATCCCAGGGGCTGAAAACACTAGTGAGCATAGCTGCAGACCCACATATCCTAAATTAGATTGTAAGCTAAGGCACAAGCAATTAACAAAAATGAGAGATAAGGTGGCTGGATAAAACATACGTTATATACTCCAGTCATATAACCAACTCTGAATTTAGACATTTCTTTGACTTTAAATAGAGATGATCTAACTCTTCCCACTTCTTCAAATTGAGCAAGGGAAGGGGTTTAGCATCACTTTTGGCAGAAACGGCTTTTGAGGAGAAATTTGGAGAAGCGGAGTAGTGGGAGAAAAAAAATGGTTTTGATGGTTAGTAACTTGTGTTTGTGCTGACTCACCTCTAGCCAAAATTTGTTAAGAGGCTTCAGAAGTAGTCAGCATTTCCAAACGTAGGTGCCTGAAGTTAACATTCTAATTGCACTGTTAGGCACTGCTCCAATAGCTACCCCTCAGTGCTGGGAGAAGAGGAGAGGTCACCATACATCTGGAAACTCTGTTCTTGGGTTCTGAACAAGAGAAATGGTCTGGATTCTTCACCATTTTTCCACCTTCCTAAAACCACTCTTCCCCACTACCCTAGCACAGAGTAATGGGTGTGGCCATAAACAGTTCTTGGGAGCCTTCCCTCTTCAAAGTGATGTTACAGCTTCCCGCAGAAGGAAGAAACAGCATCTTGGAGTTCCTCCTAAGCTACAATTCAAGCTGCTAGAGAAAGAAGGCACGGCCTTCAGCAAGCGTAAATCAACTCAACTTCACTGGTCAACAGCTAAGCTCATAGCCTAGAATTTATTCATGGTTCCATCTCATCTTAGAATTAAAGCTTTTACTATTCAGAAATAAGACAGAGAGAAAACATAGTCCTACTGAGCCTAGGCATGAGCCTGTCCTGGGCCCAGCTACACAAAATTGTTTCCAGAGAGCCTCTACCAACCATCTTCCCTTATAAAAGCCTCAGGGTGAGTGCCTGGCATGCTGAGGAGCTCCAGTTGCTTTTCTGGGCTCTGTCAATTAACTCTTGCTTCCCCAGCCTTAAGTCTTGGTGCTGTCTCATTGGGTCACATGCCCTACCACTCTGGGCCTGTGATGGGCAGCATATCCAATCACCATCATGTCTATAGCTATGCAACTACTCTGTCTTTGATTTCTGTGACCATGACACATCGCACTGTTAAGAACTCTGCTGTTTGCAGAGACCAGAAGCCATTTTAAGAGACAGCCTGTTACAGGGGCCTTTCACAGAAACGTAGTGTTTTTCCTTCAATGTTGTGTACCTTACTGTAAAAGAAAAGCCATTCTGGGTGAAAATGCATGTTCACTCTCATGTAAAACATATCACTGTTGCAATGGAAAATGAAGGCTCAGATCCTGCAACCACTTACATATGCAATGAACTTCACTTCCCTGAGTAGCCTCCTTGAAATCAACTCACGTTAATAAAATTAACACACAAGTGCCTGCAGGATCAGGGCCTAATTTTCAGACATACTCTCCCAGTTCTCAGCATGCATCCCTCACCACACTGAACGTTATCAATTTCTCAGTAGTGCCAGCTGTGAAATAGCACTTCCTGCCTGTCAGGAGGGTGTACCACTCACCGCTTACCTGGCACCTCCTTCTGGGCACTCTAGGGAGTATCTCTTGAGGCTGACCCACCTTCCTGTAGTCATGTGCCATCACATCTCTCTCCTCCCAGGAACTGCAGTGTCCTCTTCATGACTCAGCATTCCCCCTCCCAGGGTATATCAAAGTCTTTCCTTCAGCAGTCCTAGGCAGTCTTCCCATTCACCACCTCAGGTGCCACTTCTCCTTCAGTGGCTGGTAGGAGGCCCCAGGCCCACCCTCTGCTCTGGGTTCCAGTCCCAACACCCTCTGGGCTTTACTCTCTCAGCCCTCACTGCTCCTTCCTCAGACTGGTTCTTACCACTCCTGGTTCCTCAACTTTCTCTGGGAGGACAAGCTCTAAACTTACCTCCCAGGGCCTGACTGCTGCTTTTTCCCAGCAGCAGCCTCCAAACACATCTCCCTCTTCCCAGGAGCTAACAGCCCCTGTCTGTTGCCAGCTTCCTGCCCAGCTAAGCCTGCTTGCAATCAATCCCTGCTCCCTGGCTCTTCCTCCAGCTGTAGCCTGTGGAGTTAATAGGTCTACCTAGCCACCTTAACCCCTTCCAATCCAGGAGGGCTGGACACCCTATTACACTGCCCCATATCTTTTCCCTGCCCTGAGTAAAGACGGTTACTCACCGTAGTAACTGTTGTTCTTCGAGATGTGTTGCTCCTATCCATTCCAGTCAGGTGTGCGCGCTGCGCGTGCACGGCTCTTCGGAACATTTTTACCCTAGCAACTCCAGCGGGCCGGCTGGCGCCCCCTGGAGTGGCGCCGCTATGGCGCCGGTTATATACCCCAGCCGGCCCGTCCACTCCTCAGTTCCTTCTTGCCGGCTACTCCGACAGTGGGGAAGGAGGGCGGGTCTGGAATGGATAGGAGCAACACATCTCGAAGAACAACAGTTACTAAGGTGAGTAACCGTCTTTTCTTCTTCGAGTGATTGCTCCTATGCATTCCAGTCAGGTGATTCCCAAGCCTTACCTAGGCGGTGGGGTCGGAGTGAGACGTGGCGGAGTGTAAAACTGCGGAGCCGAAGGCTGCGTCGTCTCTTGACTGCTGCACCAACGCGTAGTGGGAGGCGAAGGTGTGGACAGAAGACCAGGTGGCCGCTCGACAGATGTCCTGGATAGGAACATGGGCCAGGAAGGCGGCAGACGAGGCCTGCGCTCTCGTCGAGTGAGCGGTGAGGCGGCATGCAGGCACGCGAGCAAGCTCATAGCATGTCCGGATACATGCCGTCACCCAGGAGGAAATCCTTTGAGAGGAGACCGGTTCGCCCTTCATGCGATCAGCAACCGCTACGAACAGCTGGGTCGAACGCCGGAAGGGCTTCGTCCGCTCGATATAAAAAGTGAGGGCCCTGCGGACGTCGAGGGTGTGAAGCTGTTGCTCCCGAGGCGAGGCATGCGGCTTCGGGAAGAAGACCGGGAAGAAGATCTCCTGGTTGAGGTGGAAGGCCGACACCACCTTAGGGAGGAAGGCCAGATGTGGTCGAAGCTGCACCTTGTCTCCGTGGAAGACGGTGTATGGTGGACCAACCGTTAGAGCACGGAGCTCAGAGACTCGTCTCGCGGATGTAACTGCGACGAGGAAGGCTGTCTTCCAGGAGAGGTAGAGCAGAGAGCACGTGGCCAGAGGCTCGAAGGGCGGACCCATAAGCTGGGCCAGAACGAGGTTCAAATCCCAGGTCGGGGCAGGACGCCGCACCGGCGGGTACAAGCGGTCCAGGCCTTTAAGGAAGCGGGAAATCATCTGTTTGGAGAAGATGGACCGGCCTTCCACAGATGGACGAAAGGCGGACACTGCTGCCAGGTGCACCCTCAAGGAGGAGACCGCAAGACCTTGCTCCTTAAGGTACCAGAGGTAGTCCAGGATGGTAGGGACAGGGACTAGGAATGGATTGAGTCCTCGTTGATCACACCAGAGCGCAAACCGCTTCCATTTTGCAAGGTAGGTGGAGCGAGTGGAAGGCTTTCTGCTCTCTAGCAGGACTTGCTGTACTGCCGCCGAACAGTCCCTCTCTGCGTGGGTCAACCACGCAGGTACCAAGCTGTAAGATGGAGGGACTGCAGGTTCGGATGGCGGAGTCTGCCGAAGTCCTGTGTGATGAGGTCCGGCCATAACGGAAGGGGGATGGGATCCCGAACGGAGAGCTCGAGCAGCAGGGTGTACCAGTGCTGTCTCGGCCAGGCCGGAGCTACGAGAATGACGTGGGCTCTGTCCCTCCGAAGCTTCAGTAGCACGCGGTGCACGAGCGGGAATGGCGGGAAGGCGTAGAGGAGGTGATCCGTCCAGGAGTAAAGGAAGGCGTCCGACAGGGAGCCCGGCGAGTGACCCTGGTACAAGCAAAAGAGGAGGCACTTCCTGTTCTCCTTGGAGGTGAATAGGTCTATCCGGGGAAACCCCCACCTCTGGAAGATTGTGTGGACGACATCGGGACGGAGAGACCACTCGTGGGAGAGGAACGACCGGCTGAGATGATCGGCCAGCGTGTTCTGCACTCCCGGAAGAAAGGACACTTCCAGGTGAATCGAGTGGGTCACGCAGAAGTCCCACAGGAGCATCGCTTCCTTGCAGAGGAGGGAGGAGCGGGCTCCGCCCTGCTTGTTCACGTAGAACATCGCCGTCGTGTTGTCCGTGAACACTGTCATGCAGCGGCCTTGCAGGCGGGCGCGGAAGGTGTGACACGCCAAACGGATTGCTCGCAGCTTGCGGATGTTGATGTGCAGAGCGAGCTCGTGGGGTGACCAAAGACCTTAGGTGTGAAGGTCGCCCAGGTGAGCTCCCCAGCCGAGCGCTGAGGCATCCGTGGTCAGAGTGGCGGATGGGCGAGGAGGGTGAAACGGGACTCCCGCACACACGACCTCCGGGTTGAGCCACCAGCTGAGGGACTCGAGGGTTGGGTTGGTGACTGTGACCACCATGTCGATGGGGTCGCGATGCGGCCGGTACACCGACGCTAGCCAGGACTGGAACGGGCGAAGGTGGAGCCGCGCGTACGCGGTGACATACGTACAGGATGCCATGTGGCCCAGGAGGCAGAGGCAGGATCGCACCGTCGTGGTAGGGAAGGTGAGGAGGTCTCGAATGATGGAGACCATTGTCTGGTGCCGAGATCGTGGTAGGCAGGCCCTGGCCAACGAGGAGTCGAGAACCGCTCCAATGAACTCCACCCGCTGGGACGGAATTAAGGTGGACTTCTCGGCATTGATGAGAAGACCGAGCTGTTGAAATAGAGACAGGATTTCTGTCATCTGGCCCATTACCAGCCGCCGGGACTTTCCGCGAACCAGCCAGTCGTCGAGATACGGGTAGATGTGGATATGACGACGGCGGAGGGCTGCGGCAACCACTGCCATGCATTTGGTAAACACCTTCGGTGCGGTGGAGAGCCCGAATGGTAACACGGCGAACTGGTAGTGTGCATTGTTGACCACAAAACGGAGGTAGCGTCGATGGGGAGGGTAGATCGCGACATGGAAGTAGGCGTCCTTCATGTCGAGGGCGGCAAACCAGTCTCCCGGATCCAGGGAGGGAATGATGGTCCCCAGGGTGACCATGCGAAACTTGGGCTTGAGCAGGTACTTGTTCAGCTCGCGAAGGTCCAGGATAGGACGTAGCCCTCCTTTCGCTTTGGGGATGAGAAAATATCGGGACTAGAATCCCCTGCCCCGCCTGTCTTGAGGAACTGCCTCTATGGCACCCACGCTCAACAGAGTCTGGACCTCTTGTAAGAGGAATTATTCGTGAGAGGGGTCCCTGAAGAGGGACAGGGAGGGTGGGTGGGAAGGGGGGGGCGAAACAAATTGAAGGCGGTATCCCGACTGGACTGTTTGAAGCACCCAGTTGTCCGTTGTTATTTGGGACCACGCCGAAAAGAAATGGGAGAGGCGGTTGTAAAACAAAAGGGCAGGATCCGGTAGGGAGAGTGATGGGCCGTCCTCGGGCGTCCCATCAAAAGGCCTGCTTGGACCCTTGAGGGGCCTTGGAAGGGGCCTGGGCCTGGTTGCGCCTGTTGCCGGATGGTCGACGGCGATTTAGGCCCGGTCGCCTGCTGTTGTAAGGGCGGTACCGATGCTGAGGGAAAGGTCGTGAGGGTTGCTGCCTGAAGGACCTGCGCTGTGGTGCCGGTGTGTGCATCCCGAGGGTGCGGATGGCAACGCGACCGTCCTTCAAGATCTGGATCCGGGAATCAGTTTTTTCAGAGAACAGACCCTGGGTATCAAACGGGAGGTCCTGCAATGTGTACTGCACCTCCAGTGGCAGGGTGGAGGACTGCAGCCAGAAGATGCGCCGCATCGTCACTCCTGAGGCCAGGGTCCGAGCTCCGGAGTCCGCGGAGTCAAGGGCAGCCTGGATGGAGGACCTGGAAGATTTCTTCCCCTCATCCAACAACGCCAAGAACTCTTGGCGGGAGGCTGTTGGGAGGAGCTCTGTAAACTTCGCCAGGGACGCCATGATGTCATATGCGTACCTGGCGAGGAGGGCCATCTGGTTGGCGATGCGAAGTTGCAGGCCGCCGGCAGAGTAGACCTTGCGGCCCAACAGGTCCATTCGCCGCGCCTCCTTTGACTTCGGCGCAGGGGCGGGTTGACCATGCCTCTCCCTGTCGTTGACCGACTGCACGACCAACGAGTCTGGGGTCGGGTGAGTATACAGGTACTCATATCCCGTGGGGGGGAGCGAGTACTTGCGCTCGACCCCGCGGGCCTTAGGAGGGATGGACGCCGGTGACTGCCAGAGTGTGGTGGCGTTCTTTTGGATTGTCCGAATGAACGGTAAGACCACCCGTACTGGAACCTCCGCTCCAATGACGTTTGTGACTGGGTCCTCATCCTCCTGGACCTCTGCCACGGGGAGATCTATGGCCTTCGCCACGCGGCGAAGCAGGTCTTGATGGGCCCTTAGGTCTATCGGTGGAGGATCTTTGGCAGATGCTCCGGCCACCGCCTCATCTGGTGACGACGACGAGGACAAGCCCTGGACGACAGCCTCCGTGGATGGATCTGCTGACGGTTGCTCGGCTGGCTCGGGCTGCGGGTGCCTCTGGGGGTCAGGCGGTATCGAAACCGAACGCGGTGGCGAAGGGGGTGGTGGACTGATGGTGGCCTCTGGTACCCTGCGCTCGGAGGCAGGTGCTCTTGGAGGAAAAGGCACCCCCTGGGTCTCGTATTGGGCCCAAGGGACCCAAAAGCCCCACTGCTGTGCCCCCTGAGGTTGGCCCTGCGGAGTAGGTGGCAGGTGCCCGTTGCTGTCTGCCCCGGAAGCGACCGACGCGGGGCGGGATGGCCATGGGGGTGCCGAGGCGCTGACGGACTGTGCCATTGAATGAGGCAGTCTGGCCCCGGACGGTGCCGAGGACCGGTGCCGGTCATCACGGTACCGGGATGGTGACCGAGACCAACGTCCGCCACGGTGCCGGGAGCTCGACCGGTGCCGGGAGCTCGACCGGGATGGGGACCGGCGGTGCCGGGAGCGGCTGCGCGAATCATGGTGCCGAGAACGGTGCCGGGAAGCAGACCTCCGTCGGTGCCGACGCGAAGGCGATCGGGACCTGGAGCGCCGCCGGGAGTGCGACCGGTACCGCGATGTCGAACGGTACCGGGACTGCGACCGGCATCGAGACGGCGACCGGTACCGCGATGGTGAGCGGTGCCGGGATCTTGATCGGCGGGACGGTGACCTGCGTTGGGACCGGGAATGTGACCGGGACCGGGAGCGCCGTCCATGCCGTCCATCTGGAGAAGGGGGCCGGATCATCATGGCCGGCTTTCCCGCTGACACAACAGCCCGCACCGGCGGTGCCGGGGGCCGGAGGCTCGGTGCCTCTGTGAGCTCTATGAGCTTGCGCGCCGTACAGAAAGTCTCAGGCGTGGATGGCAGCCGGAGCTCAACCGCGGTCGGAGCCGGGGAGCGTGGCGGTGCCGGACTCGACGGCCCTTGCGGCGCCGGAGTCAACGGCACGGTGCACGTCCTGTGCACGGCCACCGCCGGTACCGCAGGTGGCGGTATTGGCTTGGCTGCTGGGACCTCAGTGTGGGACTTGGCAGCTGTCTTCGCCGGCTTGCGCTTCTTGGATGGCGATAGGGAGCGGTGCCGGGCCTTCGGTGCCGCTGGCTGAGGTCGCGGAGCCTCGGTGCCGGAGTGGCTCGGAGCCGCCGGTGCGCTCCGCACTGATGAAGTCTTCGGTGCCGACGCGGACGGTGCCGGGGGCTGGAGCGACGCCTCCATTAGGAGCTGCTTTAAGCGAATGTCCCGCTCCTTACGCGTTCGGGGTTTAAAAGCGGAACAGATAGGGCACTTATCTGTCCTGTGACTCTCCCCGAGGCAACGGAGGCAGGAGTCGTGCGGATCCCCAACCGGCATAGGCCGCTGGCAAGATGCGCAGGGCTTAAAGCCCAGTGCCTTGGGCATGAGCCCGCACCGGGAGAGGAAAGGGAGGAGAAACCCCCCCTTATCCTTATCCTAAAACTAACTAACTAACAGAACTATCTACACTAAGTAATGAACGAACTATATACAGGAAAAAGTAGCAAGAGCTAGGGTTGTGGAGGACAGAGAGCACTCCACAGTTCCAACTGGCCGTCACGGGCGGTAAGAAGGAACTGAGGAGCGGACGGGCCGGCTGGGCTATATAACCGGCGCCATAGCGGCGCCACTCCAGGGGGCGCCAGCCGGCTTGCCGAAGTTGCTAAGGTAAAAATGTTCCAAAGAGCCGTGCACGCGCAGCGCGCACACCTGACTGGAATGCATAGGAGCAATCACTCGAAGAAGAATGTATATTCCTTCGCATAATCATGGTTCGTGATTTCTTATTTCACAGTATGAATTCCTTGTTCCCTCAAACACTTTACACACACAACGAAATGCAATAAAGGCCTTTCTTAAATGATATACAAGGTTGTTTTAATTAAAGTGTTTGCATCAACAAAGCACCATTTATGCTAATCTACAGAATTAAGGTCTTCTGTATGAGTTGAAGCAATGTGTGTAAGAAGAATAGGCAGTTTAGAAAGAGATATTCAATATAATGAACTGTTTCATTAAATGTCCTATCATGATTCATGACCTTAACCTTTTTGAAAAATTTAATGCCAACATGAGACTGAATATAGATAATTTACAGCATTGTGAATCAGAACTTCCATGTGAATTAGTGTTTTCTGGAATTTCAGGAGATTTTTATTTTATTTCAGAAGCAGCAGGCTACTCAGGAAATGAATCTGGAAATGGAGAAATGTTTCATATCCACAAGAGAGATGTGGAATACGGTATATGTGAGGGGGGAAAAAAGAAGACACAAAATGCCTACACATAAAATTGCTGTCTAAAATAGGCAGATTCTACCCCAGTTCAGCAAAGCACTGAAGCACATGCTTAAGTTGAAGCACATTCCTGGATCACATTGAAATCAATGAGACTTAAGCATGAAATTAAAATTAACAGTTGTGGTTAAGCATGTGCTTAAGTATTTTGCTGAACTGAGGCCATGGAGAATTCTAGAAACCACCATGACCATAGTAATTTATGGCCAAACGAAGTTGCATATATGAATGGGTGGACCAGAATTTTTCCGTTATTCAGTGCCAAAGACGATGTACAATTTGTTACCACTGGGATCTGGAATCTCAATAGAATCCGATATTATGGTATCATTTGCAAGAAACGCTTTGATATGTAAGGGGCTATGTTCATTGTATCTAACGGTCAAACAAACATGTTGTTTTGTCTTTTAAGAAGCCAGTGCAAAAGGTAAGCGTAATTGCCCTTGTTCTCTGGCAGTGGGTAGTTTGTAACTACCAGCAGATAACAGGCAACACCGCTACTATCAGATCTGTGTTCTACGGGCCAGACCCAGAGCAGGTGTAAAGCAAAATAACTCCACTGATTTTACCAGACAAGGATCTGGCCCCAAATCTCCCATAAGCAAGTTTTTTTCCCCCCATTGTTAAGGAAATTCAAAGGGTACACATTAGTTTGATACTGCTTCCAGGTAATGTGCTTAGGCATCTGCACTGCCAAATGAGAGGCATGATTCTTAGGTGTCACCAACTCATTTATATTTGCATATTTTCACTTTCCAGAAATAGATTTGTTTCTTTATAACATCCTATGGTTGTAAAGTTCATTCCTGCTGATGGCAGGAGTACTGTAATTTCCATGTGGAAAATAAACTCTATACCACTATAGAAAGGTAGGGAGAGAATATGGCTTTGGTTATTTTATTGGTTTCTTTTATTGTCAACAAGGAGAGAAAAGGCAAATGATCTTTGGAAATCCACATTTCTGCGCAACTAATTCAGCATCTCTTCGAGCCTCTGCTTTGGCGGCGTGGATTTGATGGTGTTCCATATGGGTACATTTAATCATGTTTATCGCCCCGTTGCCTCTGTTGGCAATAACTTTTCTAAATCAAATGTTTTAATCAAAATCCATGACCATTCAGAGATGGGTGGAGGAGCTAACGGCTTTGCAGTTTTTTTGCCAGAGTGTACTTTATTGCTGAAAGTGTTAGGTCCAATTGCTTTTTCATTCATTTCTTTCTTTATAGCTGCAAGATGGGAAACAGAACTATCCCCCAAGCTGTGTGTAACGATGGCCAGCACTTTGCCTGCCACCAGTGTTGCATACTTTCAAAAGGCCCCAACCTCACAGGGAACTCTACTTGGGCAGAACTTTGTGTCCATTGAAAATTCTATTGAATTCAACAATACTTCCAGCCATCTGATTTCAATAAGACAATTATTGCTAAATATATGACCACAAATATAATTTTGCCCAGATACGTTACTTGTTCATCTATCCTCAAATGATCTCTGCTGTGGTGGATTCCTGAACCTGGAATATGTCTCACCGAGAGCCCTTCCAACTGAGATTGGGACCACCACTGTGCAAACACATAGTAAGGGACAGTCTCTGCCCTGGACAGCTCACAATCTAAATAGCCCAAGGTCACAGAGCAGGTTAGCAGAAGAGGCAAGGTTAGAATCCAAAACTCCTGATTCCTGGTTCAGACAATGTTAGAAATATCCCCCAGGTTATGTCTGTCTCCCCTCTTGTACAAAGCTTTGACTAATATGTAGAGGTTGCTCTTTTATCTGTAAAATATAGGCGAGTAAATACTGGATAGCTCTGTTTCTAAATTGGTAGCGTTCCACCAGGGCAAAGGTTTGCACTGGAAAGGTGCTCACTGCCGGACTGGGGGGGGGTTGGACATACCCAATGAGGCACCTCTGGTTTCTCCTAGGATGAACATCTTTGACATTTATCAGTTACATATGAAGTCATATATTTATTATACATATGTATCCTACCGCCCTTCCGTCCTTCTTGTTCATGATTATAAGATTTTACACAGCCCTTTAAGTGTGGCTCATGCTTAAATCTGCTTCCTGAATACCGATAGTTCCTTCAGTCAAGGCCACGGGAAATACCATCGCACTTTTAATGACCTAACATAGTCAAAGCTCTATTTTCTGGCTTATCGGAGAGCAGAGCATGAATACTCACTGATCTGGGGTATGTCACTTGCTGACACACCACGGAATTTCCTTAAGCAGATGGGGCAAGATTTCAAAACCCCACTAGGTGCCTATCTGCATGTAGGTGTCTCCATACCTTTAAAGATCTGACCCCCGGGTTCCCAGACACATATTGGTCCAATCCCATACCCTTTAGCTTAGGAGGGCTAATGACAGCACCTCCCACGTAAGCTTAGTGCAGCGCAATGACTCACCCAATCTATTGCTGTCCATATCAAGTTAGCTACCTCGTCCCACTTCTTTTGCAAAGGTATCACCTCACATTTATCCAATAAATCCAGCATAAATGAGATAAATCATAGCGTGTTCATTTTGGTCCCATGTCCCACTAAAGTTCAATGCTCCATAATACTTCCTAATTGCACAGCTTATTTGCAGAAACTTTTTAAAAAATGCCTTTTGCAGGGATACTAGACCACATCTGTATGGCTTCGAAAGGGGATTAGAATCAGTTTGGGGTGGAGGGAAGATGGATTCTTTTCGGGGTGGGGGGCAAAGGAGAGGAATTTAAACTGTCATCCACCTGTGTCTTTAGAAAGGTTAGAAAGGGGGATGCCAGCAATCCTGGGGGCTTCAAATCAGCATCCTGCTCTGTGATTAATTATTATTTGTATTAAAGCAGCATCGGGAGGCCCTAAGGTGCTGCACAGATGCAAAGTCAGAGACAGTTCCTGTTCCAACCTAAGACCTTGATTCTGCAAAGGCTTACACACCCTTGCTTAACTTCAGTTGAGTTCAGTGGAACTACTCAGGCACATAAAATTAAGCAGATGCAGAAGTCTGAGGCCTGTAATTATGAGGCTGGGAGTATAGTACTTTGCTAACTATGGGCCCTTCCTTTATCTGCAATAGCCATATAGAGAGGATACTAAAGAGAGCTCTATTCAACCCATCCTCCAACTACCCCTTGCCTCTTGCTGTTCACTCACCCCATTGTATACATTGCCATTAAATATATGGCAATATCCTAAACAGATTGAACAAATCATTAGAACCTACCTTTTTTTGGTCTGTTTATTCTACATTTGTTTTTCGTCTTAATTTATGCAAAAGTGTCTTTGATTAGTCACGAAGAATCTTAAATAAAGTAAATCTACTCTTGTTGTCAGTGGTTAATCCTTCACCAGCTGTGACGATAGTATGAGTAAATCCCCAAATTTCCAATGTTTACTTAATTAGCTGATGTATTTGTAAAATGTGTTCTTTTTTGCTGCCCGAATCAGCAAGCAGAATAGATGGCAAAAGTTCATTTTGAGTCATTTGTTAATTAAAATCACCAAGACTGTCAATGCTTCTTCACTTCATTAAGAACTGCAATCACAATGGAATAAAGGTTGGGCTCCCTCTGGGTGGTTTTGGAAAGAATCAGATGTCTGGCGAGGATGCTGGGCAACTCATGTTTTGGTATGGAGAATGCAAGGCCATGAAAGGGTTAAGTTAGAAGAGACAGTGTTCAGGAAGTGCTTGGGTTTGATCAGCCCATGAGATTTGTTCTGCTGATGTGATGCCTCAAATCTGTATTTTTATTGGCCAAACATTGTCTTTTCATATCCTGCTGGAGCTCTTTGTGGGTGGGGCATTTTGGAAGCTCGCAGAACATTCCCGCTTACAATAGCTCGTTATACCCTTATTAAACCCATTAAAAATAAACAAACATTCTAAATTCCTCTCTGAACTCAACATTGCCAAACCCTAACTTTCAAAAATTATGAACCAGGCCCTCCGACTTTCGCTTAAAATAATGAGATTTTTAAAAAATAATAAATTTGATGTTTGGGGTTCTTTTATTTGTCTTCAGCTTTCTGACTCTTTAGGATGCACTCACTTCATTTTTTCAAGCTTTTCTCTACAACTCTGAGGGCTAGAAACTTACTATTTTTGTTTAATAATAGTTGAGATTCTCATGCAATTTCGTGATGCCAGCAGCTAAGGGCTTTAAGAAAAGCACTCAGTACTGTGAGACTCACAATGCAATCACAAGAATTGGCAACACTGATTTTAAATGTGATTGCTCTAGAGACAAACATTGGGAAATGCACTTCTTCAAAGATATCGAGTCTGGCAGGGCATCATAATATTTATGTAGCTGGGAAGCAAAGAACAGAAAATGCATTGACAAAAGAGCCTTATTTTTCTAGTTGTTTTCTCCTTTTCACCTAGCCTTTGCCTGAATAAAGACTTCAGCATTGATAAAATTAATCAAGAGACTGTAAGAACAAGCATACAAAAGGCCTGTAATATAGAGCAGAACCTCTCTATAGTGAGCCCTTCGATGATGGAATTAAATTTGATAGTGAAGTTGAACAAAAGTCTCAGATCATGCCAATGCATTGCAGTATGCACATTATATTTCTGCTTACAGAGTAATTTTTTAAGGCCCAGTTCAGGACAATCCTCCATTCAGCACTGCCACTCATTAACAGAGAGACACTTAAGCACATGCTTAAGGGGTTTCCTAATTTGGGACCACGCTAATGGAATCTTTCAGGGGTGGGAAGTGGAGGAATGGCTTCACAAGAGAACTAATCTCAATCACAGTTTCACTAGGACTCTTAAATGTATTAAGCATTAAAAGTAATAATATGTATGCAAATGAGATGTTAAATATCAGTTAAACTGCTGCTCTAGTAATCCTTATATTAAGATGCGAGGCATTGCTGTCATTTATGGCGCCAGCCTGAATTGCTGCGTAACAAAGAGTTTAATTGAAAAGTTCTGTGAAACAGAAAGTCAGTCTGGCTGGCAAAGTATTTACACTTCAAATGAGCTGTCACAAATAAGCATTTAAATTAGGTATAATAAAGCAGTTACTAAAGGTTAATTACTACTTAATAAAATATATATATACACTTTAGCAAGCATGAAAGAAAGGACAAACCAGTTGCTTTGCTGTTATCTCAGAATTATACAGGCAATAAAGTTGGATTTGCATTTTAATATATTTAAAGTTTATGGATTTAATGGTAATATTCTGAAATAACTTGCCAATCATTAATTCATCTGAAATGCATTGCAATGACATTTATTAAGATCAAATCTTTTGGCAATAATATGGATATGAGATGATAGATAAAAAAAGTAGTAAAATTTGCCAGCATGAAAATCCAACCATATTTAAACGCTAACAATAAACATAAGAGAATCTGAAAAGTTGTTTCAACTAGTCCTGATAAAATAAGAACTGTCCTGAATCTTCACCCGTCTTTCAATTGAATTATTTGAAATTGTAAGATGCTCATATAATTTTTAAAGCATTTTTAGATGCTTCTCTATTTTTTCCTGTTTCATCTCACAGTGGAAGCAGATGTGTCAATCGTCTGCACACACACACCTGTTCTCAGATAATTTCTGACTCAATCCAAACCACAGAGTACATCATAGGTCTTGAAAGAAGCTGGTCCTTGCTCTATCTGAAATCTATCTGTAGCTTGAGATTCTTTTTTCAGAAAGAGGAAAATGAAATCGATCCCTGGGGAGTTTGTGCTGTTTAGCTTAGTAGCCTTCAAAGGGAAAGATAACCCAAACAACATTGGAGAGGAAATTGAGAATGTATGTGCTCAGGTGTGAGAGAGAGATAAACAGCAAGATCACTTCTGAGCAGATACCTGCAGGGAAAACAAGTACTTTAAGAATGATAGCTTGCGACACTGGTGACATGACATCACAATGGGGGGAAATGGGGCAATTTTGGATGGGAAGAATATTTTAATTTAGATTTTTAGATCTCTTCAGCATAAAATGGGAGGAGTCAAGGCCCCCAAATCCCATCTTTAGGCACTGCTATGAACCACAACACTCCTACCCAGCAGTTGCCTAATCCTGTAGATGCCTAGTCTCTTGGCACCTATTTTTTTTTGCAATAAAAGGTCCCTATGCACATGTGTTTCACATTCTGAGCATGCACACTGCTGCCTTGCTCTAGGCCTCCCGGGGCTCATCTCCCACCTAAGCCCCAGAGCAATCCATGAGCTGGAAAAAGATACGTTCATCCACCTAAGTCATATGTGGGGCCCAGTGTGGTAGGTTTGTAGACAGGCAACCTACCTCCACAGCACCTCCCTTATAACATGAAACCTACAGGTTAAGGTACTCACATGCAATGTGGGATACTGCTCCACAGCTCATGTCCCCTCTGTATCTCATTAGGAGAAGGGACCTGAACAGTAATCAGCCTCCTCTCAGGTGAGTGCCCTACTCACTGAGCTAAGGAATAGTTTGATACTCAGTCTCTCCTATTGAAGTTGTTCCACTCTAATTAAATAATTGAATAGTTAAATATTAATTGGGCCAGATTAATAGCTAGAATAACTCAATAGCCTAGTGGGTAGGGCACTCACCTGAGAAGTCACAAATCAGGTAGCGGGAGCTTCCATTATCTCACCAGAGTACCCTAACCAAAGGTTACACGGAAGGACCTGGGCTGTTCTCTGTGGAGTTAGGCAGCCTCTGATCAGGACCCATATGCAACTTATGTGGCTGAATGCCTGTGTTCCCCCAGTTCATGAATCACAAGTGAAGACAGCTGCCTCCCTGCAGCCTGGATGTAGATGCTGAATTCTAAGAAAGGGACGGGGCTTAGCACACACCCCTTTTGTCAGCATCGCCCACTGGCTAGCTTAGGCGGCTTTCTGCCTAACACACTGGATTTGTGGATCACTTTCTAAGATGTCTCTCTCTGGGCATTCATGGTATAGGAGATTAAGCACCTAACTCAAGCTTTGTGGATCACAGTGTTCCTGTGATTTTCTGGATGCCTAAAGGATAGGTTTTGCAATACTGAGAGTCACAGGACCTATTTCCCTTCTGTGGATCCAGGCCTACATGACTAACCCCATACCATGCATGTTAAAAAGCAAATAGTCAAAGTGAACACAGAGCTGACTGAAAAATGTAAAAAGAGTAAATAAAGCCCCTCTCGCCTCAATTTTTACACGGAAATTTCAAATTTCACCATTTTTGGTGGGGAGGGGGAATTACCAGAGAAAGAACTAGAATGACATTCGTTCCAGTTTCAGGTTCTTGCAATCTAGGTTAAGAATTGGTAACAAAGATATTTCTTCCTATGCAGTTAAAGTGTGCATTATGAAAGGAGTGATCCGACTGGTTTGCAAAATTGACTCTGCAAGTATCTAGGCAGTAAATGAGAGGAAGGCTGAAAAGGCATAGATTCAGAGATTTTAAGACCAAAATGGTTCTTTGTGGTGATCATGTAGACTGATTTCCTGAATAACACATGTTGTAGTCACATTGGTCCTAGGATATGAGAGAGACAAGGTTAGGTGAGGTAATATCTCTTATTGGACCAGCTTCTGTTGGTGAGAGGACAAGCTTTCAATCTTCTTCAAGTCTGCACTGTGTCAGCTCAAAAGCTTGTCTCTCTCACCAGCAGAAGTGGGTTCAATAAAAGATATTACCTCACCAATCCTGTCTCTCTCCATAACATAAACCAGATATTTTTACCTAGTTATTCCAGCATCAAGCTCAGTAACTTGCAAGGTAATAAGAACACATTTTTTATAAAGATATACAGTCTTTAAATCAATACGAAGTCAGGGAGAATCCGTCAGCCATCTTGGTAGCTGTTTCTATGATTAATAACAATTGCTATTAAAAATGTGCACCTTATTTCCGGTTTGAATTTGCCCACCTTCAACTTCCAACCATTGGATCTCGTTATGACTATGCTACATATACCATCAAATTTTTTCTTCTCATGTAGTTACTTATTGGCAGTGATCAAGTCACTGCAAATATTGTCTTTGATAAACTCAGGGCCGGCTCTAGACCCCAGCGTGCCAAGCAGGCGCGTGGGGCGGCCCTTTCCCGGGGGGGCGGCATTTGGCTTCGGCGGACCTTCCGCAGGCATGCCTGCAGGAGGTCCACCGGCGCCCGGGACGAGCGGACCTGCCGCAGTCATGCCTGCGGCGGGTCCGCTCTTCCCGCGGCTCCGGTTGAGCTCCCGCAGGCATGACTGCGGGAGGTCCACCGGAGCCCGGGACAAGCGGACCTGCCGCAGTCATGCCTGCAGCGGGTGCCGTGGTCCCACGGCTCCGGTTGAGCTCCCGCAGGCTTGCCTGCGGCAGCTCAAGCAGAGCCGCGGGACCACGACACCCGCCGCGGGACCGGGGAAGGGCGGCGCAGCGCACCGCGCTGCTTGGGGCGGCCTAATTTATAGAGCCACCCCTGGATAAACTCATTAGATTGAGCTGCTTAAGTTTCTGGACTTCAGATCATTCTTGCGGCTCTTCTCTAAACCCTCTCCAATTTTTCAGTATCTTTTTTGACGTGTGGACACCAGAGCTGGACACAGCATCCCAACAGTAATCTCATCAGTGCCATATACAGATAGGAAATGGAAGCTCTAGGTTGTAGATTCCATTTACTGGATATCTACAGAGGCCTACAAGTGTCTGTTGGCCAAGACAACCCCCATTTTTTTCAAAGAACAGTCTAATTTTCAGGTCAGATCTTCTCTTAACAATATAATTAGAATAGGTTTACCCTAGAAAAAATTGATTTTGTGGAAACTACATTTGCGATGGAAAATATCATTGACAGAAAATTCCAAACCAGCTCTGTTCGTGAGGCTACTTTAGCATGCAATCGGAAGCACAAAAGGCATGCATGCCCCTGAGCAAAGAAATGAAACAATGAAGGAGAGAAATAAAGCAGTATGGTTCCATGGCAAGTTACAAGAAGCCACAGCCAAAGAATTTGCTGTCCACTACCCTCCCTCCAGAATAATAATCATTAAGCCCAAATAAAGTCACTAGGAAGGCACAAACTATGGCAAATGCATATTAGTTATGAAATGAAAGGTGGGATCATCAGGAAAGTTTTCTCTAGCTTATCACTGGATTCCCATTATAATATTTTAAACACACGCTTTTCAAATATAACAATGTATCAGTTTGATTATAGAGAGTATCAGCTCAACCAGAGAAGAACATGATGAGTTTCCTCACAGCTTTATCACTGTGATTTATGATCTTCTGATACATGGGAAGCACCTACTGTCCCTCTTTTTAGTGGAGCTACTTGGCAAGTTGTCTGTGGAAGAGGGTGATTCCCCACTGTTAACAATTTCTTCTCCTGGGGACAGAAGCTGCGCACGCTTAACTGTCTCTTCAGCTTTGGACCGAATCAATTCAAATATAACTGGCTCTTCGGTTTTGGCCTCAATCTGCTTGCTGTTATCTATTTCTTCTGCTTCTGACTGAACGTGCTCAGTGATATGGACAACTTCTCTTTCAGGCTGAATCTGCTGTGGTAGGGGCAGTGTATCATTTCTTTGATTATCAAACTGGCCATCACTGGAAACAGTCAAACATCCAGCACCATGACTATTGCTAGAGTCGGGGTCCCTTATAGGCTGCATCTTCTCTTCCTCTTTTTCCCCATCATGTTTAGTCTCTGCAGTATTGGAGAATGAATCAAAAGTGTTGGCCTTCCTCTCAGCTAGTGAATAAAGGATGCAGTTGTCTGAAGGAGAGCGATTATTAGCCTCATCAAAGTGTGTCTGCATCTGAAACAACCTCTGCACATTGTCTCTCCTGACAAATTCTCCATCAGAGGAACCAAGCGTGGAAACCAAGTCATCAACAGCCTGTTCTAAACTGGAACAAGTTGATCCTGGGATTTCATCATCCCAAGAATCCTCATCGTTAGTGGCTATTGATTCACCATCATCATCATCTTGGGAATCCTCTTCCTCCTCTGAAGTAGTAAGTGAAGAATAAAACTGGTATCCCTCTTCATGAAGAAGAAAGGGAATATCATAATTGGCTCGCCAGTCATATGCCTTAATGTTGAATGGAGATCGGGCAAAATTGATGAATTCATGAAGGAAGTGATTAGTATAATACAGCAAGTGAGGTTGTAGGATATCAGCAAAGGCCTGACTTTCCAGATCATAATGAGTCATGTTGTGCAGGATGATATGCTGTATATCATTGACCAAAGACACATGAGTGCCACACAGTACTCTTAATTCACGCTTGAGCCATGGAACTAATCTGTGGAGGCGGGAGGGATTGCGGTGGAAAAAACCTGCTGAAATATCCCGGTAGAAACCTCCAGCTTGGACAATCCTCACCCACACTCCAGATTGATACAGAGCTCTCCTGAACTTAATTGTAACCTGCTCCCGTATTTGCCCCAATGATATTCCCCCAGGGTGAGATGGTCTTCTGATTGCAAACTGTCTCATCAGCTCATCAATTGCTCTCTCCCTCACTCGAGATGGTGGACCTGAAAAGCCATCATGCAGGATCCCATGGTCTGGTGGAGATTCAGGCCTTTGAGCAGAAGCTGATCTTACCTCAAACATGGCAGAGGATCTGTTCTCCACGGGTAGAATATATTCCTCAAAATCATTGTCAGCCTTGATAGTGTGGAAGAATGAATGGAAATGTTGCTTACAGAGTGGGCACTCAGCTTTCCTTTCTGACCATTCCTGTATACAAACAAAACAGAACCCATGGAAGCAGGGATTTAAGTAAGACACATTTCGGATTCTCTCCAAGCAGATAGGGCATCTTGAGTCTGAAGATCCCTCTCCTGCCACTGGAACATCCTCACTGCTTGTCCCGGCTATGGATGAAAAGCTGCCATCAGATTTAAATGCTTCTTTTGAGGATGCCATGATCTACTGAAAGAGAAAAAAAGAGGCTGTCGAAGAAAAACTCAGTTCTCGCTTTTTGTTTGGGTGCAGCAAAATCAAATACTTTATTATTTCTCCAGTAATTACAATGGAGGGAGAGAGTGCCATAGGACACAGGGTCGCCCCAGTCCTGGACAGGTCTCTCAACTGGTAAACAATCACAGCAAGCCTTTATACCTTTGTTACAGACAATTTCTAGCAATAATACAGACAGTAAAAAGCAACAAATACATTTTGTTTATACATAGCAGAAAGGCTTATCTTATTTGTCTCACTCCTAGAAAAAGCAAGCCTGCATTTTTGGTTAGACTGTTGCAAGGTCGTAATAACTTTTCACACAGTTCACTCTGTCTCACATTATTTTGCTTCTACAAATCTCACATCATTAGGGTCACAGCTAGCCTAACTCATGCTAAGTAACTAACATGCATTAAGATCCCTTCAAATCCTTGTTAATTATTTAGTGGCCTCCACAAGGCCAATCAGTAGGATGAGTTTATGGTAGACTTGTTTGACTCAATTTTTTTTGGCCAGAATAATGGGCTGAATTGCTTTATTTTGTATTACCACTGCACCTGGCCTCTAAGTATGACATAGTCCAGAGACCACATATCCCCTTCATCAAGCCCTGCTGACTTAAAGACATCTAATTTATCAAAATATTCTTTAACATGTTCTTTCCCTATTCAGGCTTCTCTTCCCTCTTCTTTGCTCTTAATATTAATTGTGTTAAGCATCTGGTAACATTTTTAGTGATGACAGAAGCAAAACAGGCATTCAACACCTCAGCCTTCTTGGTCTTGCCTAATGTTAACTCTCCTTCCTGCTAACTAGAGGACATATACTTTCCTTCATCTTTCTCTTGCTCTTAATATATTTATAGAATCTATTCTTTTTGCTTTCTATGTCGCTTGCTAGGTGTAACTCATTTTGTGCCTTAGCTTTTCTGATTTAATGCCTACATGTTTGTGCTACTCTTCTGTATTTATCCTTGGAAATATGGATGAATTGCTACTTTTTGTATAATTTAATATTGGCATCTATTCTTCCTATCTTTTCTTCACATTGGGATAGTTTGATGTTGTACCTTTAATATGGTCTCTTTCAGAAATGGCCAGCTCTCCTGAACTCCTTTTTCTCTTAGATTTTCTTACCATGGGACCTTACGGATCAGTTCTCTGAGTTTGTTCAAGTCTGCATTGTCCTTATTCTGCCGCCTGAACTCCTTCCTTTCCTTAAAAAAATGAAATCTACCATTTCATGATCACTTTCATTCATGATCACCTTCATGTCTGCAACCAATTCCTCCTGTTTGTCAGAAGTAAGTCTAGAATAGCTGTCCGCTTGGTTACTTACCTGTGACTGCAGCATAGACATGCCTTAAGAATTAATTCACCAGTACCACTAGAGACTAATGCCTGAGATCTTAAGAGGGGACAGAAACAGTAAGCAATGATTTATATTACATAATGCTCACTAGTTAGAGTGAAGGATCAAGCCAACCCATATTATTTGTAAGTTCTCCAAAAACTGGTTCTGTACTCAAAGAGTAATTCTGTGGAGGCCACATTATACTTTTCTTACATGAAAGAGAGAGGCTGAATCTTTGATTAAAGTACAAAACTCAATTCATCCTTAACTACGGAGTCACTACCAACATCTCTTTACTAAGGAGACTTAAACAAGTTGAAAGGTTTTTTAAATGTTTTACCTAGAGGTAATTTGTAAATGTTATTTCCTTTTCTTTTCTTGTCTCTCTTTTCCACTCCACTCTGTGATTTTTTCCTTCATAAAGTATGTCTCCTTTTTTTCTCTCATGTCATCATCTCTCTAATGATCTCTTATTATAGGCTTAAGGATCCATGTTTCATGTGTTGCCCAAGACCAACAACATTCTGATTGGATCTTTTCGATGATGTCACAACCACACACCAGCTCACAATGATGGCATGGCTTGAACCTTGTTGCTAAACATTCATAACCACAACATAAGGACTTTTTTTGGAGAGAGGCAAACTGGCAATTAAAGAGGGAATGGAGAGAGGGTTTTTTTTATTTTTACATTATATTATTTCATAGTATATCAGTAGTAGCATGCAATATGACATGTATGTCATGTCAAGTCACATCAAAATATGGCATGTCCTGTGATGCACTGCTTCTACTGCCATGTCATGAAATACAAAAATAAAGGTATTTTTAAAAGGGGGGGAAGGTTTGAAAGCAAAATTGTTTTTATACAACATTTCTAAGTTTTTAATTAATGTACTTGAGCAGGAATTTTCATAAATATTGATCCAATTTCACACACACACAGACACACACCAGATTTGTTAAATGGAATTTTCTGATCAGCTCTAACAGTGACATCCCACTGAACTGATGGAGAACCCTGGAGAGGAATGCTTCCTCTAACTCTGATACTGTTGCAGCAGAGAAAGGGACAGTAAAAATTTCAGATATGGCCAGGGGAGAACCCTCCCTCTCCCCCCATACTTCAACACAGAAAGTAGGTTGGGTCAGGGTTGTAACAGATCCTGCTGACTGTAGGTGGCTCAATTTGGGTAACCCAGCATAGAATCGCAAGGTTGTGATCAGGGGCGGCTCTAGCAATTTCGCCGCCCCAAGCACAGCGGTACGCCACGGGGGGCGCTCTGGCGGTCACCAGTCCCGCGGCTCCGGTGGAGCATCCGCAGGCACGCCTGCGGGAGATCCACCGGAGCCGCGGGACCAGCGGACCCTCCGCAGGCACGCCTGTGGGAGGTCCACCGGAGCCACCTGCCGCCCTCCCGGCAACAGGCAGAGCGCCCCCTGCGGCATGCCGCCCCAAGCACACACTTGGCTCGCTGGGGTCTGGAGCCGACCCTGGTTGTGATGTTGGCTCAAAATCAACAATTAGTCCCTTCTCCCTCTGGTCTGTGAGTTTTGCGGTTTACCTCAGAGAGACAAAGCAAAACCAGAACAAACAAAAAACCACACCCTTGATCCAGTTCTCAGGGATAACAAAGGATCTTGCTAAGAGCACCATGTTGGTTCAAGGCCCAAGGGAGACAGGGTACAGAGGGACTCTGCAGGTAGCACGAACAGCCCTTAGAGGAGTCATCAAGAGACCTGGCTTTCTCCTCCTCTCTTGCTAACAAGGAACAAAGGCAGACTAACTGACTTGTTTCCTTTATTCTGAAAATAGCACCTCAGCCCTCCACACACATACCTCAGTTTTCAAAACCACAACCTCAAAGTGACTAGTTCAGCCAACAATTAACCTTCTGAAATTAATTAATCCTATGATCAGGGACTGCCCTATAAGAAACTCAAGAGGAAGTCCAGAGGTCAAAAGACAGAGTCCATCATGGAAAATGTCCTGCAGGCTTGATGGTACAGTTGGCTTTGCATTCTCCGGAGAAGCAAGTGATGAGCAGATTACACCTAGACTGATGATGAGCACTATCACTGTTTAGCAACACACGTGGGTAAGGAAAGGGAATTGATCATTCTATGAACACAAGTTGTAGTTGTCTGCGAAGGCTTCCGCACTGTAGTGGCATACAGGAAATTGTAACAGATTTATATACATACATTTTCAATACAATTAGAATAAATCCTCTTTTATTGTAAATCTTTACAATACTTTAAAAAAAATCACTCTAGAGGAGAAAAAAATCGGAGAGGAGGAACAATTAATTCAACTGCCACCTTGTTGGGAGCATGGCTCCTTCATTCTTGAGAGGCTGCATGACCTAGCAGGGGAGGCAAGAAACAGGAGTCAAGTGAGCTGTTCTCAATTCTGCCCCTGGCCAATTCACTTTCCCTCTTTGTGCCTTTGAGTCTCTCCCCACACCCCCATTTATTTGCCTTGTTTATTTAAGTTGAAATCTTTCCAAGACAGACCATTTGTAGAACGCCTAGAATGATGGGGCCTCCCAATGCGAGTTACAGCCTCTATCTATTACATGCACATAGTTTTCCATCGCTCCAAAGGGTAATGTGATAGAAGAGAGGAAATCCATTTAACATTGGAGAGCCCACTTCATTCATCATTCTCAAAACCAGATAGTTACAGTGGGTTTTCCTAGAAGCCCCCACAGCTTGGCCTATCTCCTACCCTCACCAAAGGGAGAAAGTTACCCAAGAACTGAGTTCTTTTGAAAAAAATCCACCCCATGTAAAGGTAAAGTTAACCAAAGATTAGGAGCATAAGGTATCTGAACTCTCTCCTGCATGAGTCAGTGCAATACCATTTTTGGTTTTGGATGTTCCGTTTTTCTATTAAATATCAAAGTTTTCCATGAAAGGAGATGCAGTCTGTTAAAAATTCCCTCTCAAAACTCCAGATTTCCATTAAAAGAGATTGAGAAGAAAGTTTTCAGTAGGCCCTAAGATTGAATGCTTTTGATTCTGAAGAACCGGAACATCATGCGGGACACAAGTTTGTTAAGCAGTCTACTTGCTGCCACAAGTGCCTGTGTTTGACACCTTTGTACTAGATCTAGAAAGCAATCAGATGAACAGGATTTCAAATGCATTTTAATAAATAGGCTGCAGCCAGAGACAAAGTTTAGAAGATAAAGTACTCCTACCAAGTCAATTGTTTGTTGAAGCTGGGAAAGGGCTTGCTGAGCCATTTGCTCACCATGATCCATCTTGGCCAGGGAATCCTGGTAAGCTTGGTGCTGGAGCTCAGCTGGTTCTGCTGCTCTACAGAACCCATTACTGATCCCTCCAAAGAAGCTGCAAGTTTAGCTGAAGGAAACAAATAAGTTTAGCCATCTAATCAAATTAAAAGGAGAGGCTATCTGCAGGAGCGGCGCCAGAGTTTCTGGCGCCCTAGGCAGAATTCAGGGGGAGGCATTTTGTGCGCTCCTCATGGGGCACACTGGAGCTTTCAGTTCCACTCCCATCACGTCGCCGAAGAAGGACCCTCCGCCGAAATGCCGCAGGCGACAGCAGCAGTCATTGAGCTGCTCAATTGCCTGCCACTGTTTTCCGCGGCACGTTGGCAGAAGGTCCTTCTTTGGCGGCGGGACGGGAGTGGAAACAGAAGCTCCCGTGCACCTGTGGGGAGCGCACAAAATGCCGCCCCCCGAATCCTGGCACCCTAGGCGACCGCCTAGGGTTGCCTAATGGAAGTGCCGGCCCTGGCTATCTGCTAAATAAGTCAACTAGACTAAAATGTGGGTCAGGCTTGGAATTTCTTTAAACCAATTATATAAAAATCTGCAATCGGTTATTCAGACTTAGCAGAGTGTGCATTACATGGCTGAGTCTTGAACAGTTTTGCTTTATGAAACAAAGAAGGTTGTCATTTGCTGCAAGCTAAAGGATGTGCTGTTAAATGTTGCAGTTTGATTTTTCATACCTCAGCTTTAAAAGGCCAAAGATAAAACTATGATTTGATGGGCATTTTGCCAGCTCAGAGCCTGAATCCAGTAGCCTACAGTTATATGATCAAGGATTAGCTTGTTTGTGTTCTGAAGTAGAGCCCTTTGCTATCTCCCTTACCTAGTGGAAACGCTGGGTTATCTAGCCCATCTGACACAGGAAGATGTTTAGCAGAACTAGGGAAACAGCAATTTTCACTTCCCACTTTTAACAAAGGTGAAAATGTATTCTTACCTAGACTCTCATCTGTCATTGGGGGACAGTGGACAATCAGCTCTTCAGGCTTCTTCAGCACTGCGTCAATGCCACTCATGAGTATCTGACCAATACTTGATCCCATTAGTTTGTTCACATTGCTGCCTGCCACAGCTGTGGCAGATTCTATACTGCTGTGGACAACCTCTTTGGCCATGTCTACTGAATGCTTTGCCGCACTGACAGCACTGCAAACTGTAGCCTGAATGGAAGATACCAGCTCCTTGTTATCAGAAGCCACCTACAGAAAGAGGACAGAGAAGAAAGTTGACACCAGCTCCAAGAACTGAGGTTTAATTCAAATTGGGAGACAAGACCAGCATGTGCTCATCTTTAAAAGAGGCATTTTAATCATTCCTTCAGGGCACTTTCTAGAGCTTTGACCAATACACTTCAATAATTTGTCTTCTGCCTAATTCTGACCAACAACTAGAATACTACTAGCCAACACTGGATGCTATTATCTTTGGAAACCTCAACTCCACAACTAATTCTCTATAGCTCAGGTGTACCATTACTCTTCCTCTTGGAACAGTGAAAGGATCACCCCTATGGAGACTTGTTATAAGGGTCATATCTGATGCATCAGTTTGAATATACCAAGATGCTTTTATGCTGACTAGCTGACTTTTGGCACTTTTTAAAAATATAAGCTTGCTTAAGTGATGTGTTTATTCCACACAGCAACTTACAAGAGTGATGCTTTGACAACAGGATGAGCTTAAATTGAAGAATAACAGATCTAGAAGATTTACTACCAAGAAGTTTGGAAAGTCCTAAAGTTCCCATACAGAGAAAAGGGTCAAAATCACCAGGTCAAATACACATGGCTAATGTGTAATCAGTAATAAAAGCAATTCAAAAAGAGAAATAACATAAAAATAGCAAAGACAGCTAACCAGTTATGACAGTTGAAGCTTACACATGCTTATTGTAGGAGTTGTGCAAGATATATAATACTTAATGGTGATTGGAAGAGAATGAATATGAATAGTCATTGGAAGAGAACTAATGAATATATAATTGGGATGTGTGTAGTATGTGTGAAATTGTAAGGAGTAGTCAGAGCTTCACAGGAGAAATCCATTATGATCAGCTTATGCTCCAGAAGAAGGCACAGTAATCATCCACAAGGAGTATTTTTTGGTTGAAATAGAAATTTGAATTAATAAACTTAAGCGTGTGACATTTTCCACCCAACATCATCTTCCCCTTCCAAAGAGACTCTTAAGGAGTTACTGTATCAGCTGGCAGCTTCTCCCCCAGTCCTTCACAGGCAGGTGTATTCGCTGGACCTACTGCAACTGTAATGGGATCACTTTGATTCCCAGAGAAACTTTTCAACCCTTGTTATGAATACATGCACTGGCTAAGCCAAGAGCTGCTTCTAGATATCCAGTTCTGCCATTATTCCTACATATGGCTCATATCTGTAGTTAGTTAAGCCTTGAGAGCTACATACTAAATGACCATAGTCAAGGTGTTACATCTACCTCAGCCTAACTCCCAGTTACAGTAAAAAGCAGCTATCATAAGTTGTCTAATTTTCCATCCCTGGAATACAATTATTCCTAGCAATAGGAACATTTTTGCTAGTTGGATGCTGTTGGTCTGGTCACTTCTGGAACTAGAGCCGATAGTTAAAGCTCTTCATTTTATTTTTATACTAATCCCTCCTCTCTGTGCTCTTTTCAGGACAGCGTCATTAATCCAGGTCTTAAAAATGACCTTTTTTTCCCCCCTCCAGAGGATGAAGAGAAAAGTACAGCTGCCAGGGGTAATGCAATCATAGGGCCAATCCAAAATAATTTTACTTAACTATGCAAATCACTTCTACCACTGAAGAGAACACCCCCCAGAAGATGCAATAGCTTTATGATACCAAAATGAGTTACACTAACCACATGAAATTTGCAAAAAGCTAAAACTACCATCTTCAAGTAACAACAAACTCACAGTTTCACCAAGACTACTTTAAATGCTAACAGCAACCAAGCACAAAACGACATCAGCCACTTCACACCATACCACCCAAAGCAACATAAACAAAACTAATACTCCAGCTGCCACTGCAAAAGATAGCACATCTGACTCAGAAAATAACTTAGCTCCGAAAACACGACAAGGCTCTGTTTGACCTCCCTCTCACCTGGTTTCATCCTTTAGACTCCGAACTGAGAGAAGTACACCACTCCACTTTTAAACCCCCAAGGATGTCATTGAAGGATGTGGCATGCTCAGGAATGCAATCAGAAAGCAGCATTGTCCTCTGTGACTAATGAGGGCTGCAAGCTGAGTGGAACAAGAGGAGAGCAGCAGGACTATTGGCCAGTTACAATACAACACTTCTCCACAAGTAATTCCAGCAGACTTCCCTAGAAGAAATCTTAGACCCTGCCTTTCTTAGCAAGAATTGCTGTGAAAGAGAAGATGGGTTTCTTTGGGACAGGGACTTTTTTGTTGTGTGTTTGTCTAGTGCAGGGGTGGCCAATCCATGGCTCTTTTGCAGTTGAAGCGTGGCTCACAAAGTCTATCACATTTCCCCCTATTCTCCACCTACCAGAGTTGGACAGGGGCGCGGGGGGGCGCTCAGGGCTTCAGCCCTGCTGGGTGCCCCTGCCTGGGCTCAGGATGTCAGCAAGCACGCCCCATGGGGCTGAAGTCCCAAGACCCTCCTCTCTATGTGGTTGAAGCCCTAAGTAGGGTAACCAAGTGTCTGGTTTTCAAGCGGAATATTTGGTCGGAAAGGGATCCTGGCAGCTCCGGTCAGTACCACTGACCGGGCCGTTGAATGTCCAGTTGGTGGTGCCGCACAGCAGGGCTGGCAAGCTCCCTACTAACCTCCACTCCGTGCAGCTCTCAGGAAGCAGCCAGCATGTCCCCTCTCTGGCTCCTACGCGTAGGACAGGGGTGGAGAACCTAGGGCACACAGGCCAGATCCGGCTTCATGGTTAATTTCATCCGACCTGCAGCTCCCCGTAGGACAAGAGCTGCAAGCGTCGGCTCGCCTCATTACGGTAGGGAAACCCTGAGTCTTGGCACCCCCCATGGGGCTGGAGCCATGGCTCCAGCTTGTCCCACTGCAAGGGGAAGCCCCGAGCCTCCACGCCCCCGTCCTTCTCCCCACTGGAGCCACAAGTGCCAGCTCACCCTGCTGTAAGGGGAAGCCAAGAATCTCTCCCCCACCCCCTGGTGGGTGAGTGGCCCATAATTGATTTTTTTTCTGAGGGCCAATGAGCCACCAGAGCCCCCACCCCCAGCCCAGAGACCATACCTCCTCTTACACCCCAACCCCCTGCCTCAGGCCCCATACTCTGAACCCCATACTTCAGCTCCATCCCCCAGCCCAGAGCCCCCTCCTGCACTCCAAACCCCTCATTCCTGGCCCCATCCCCAGAACCTGCACCCCCAGCCAGAGCCCTCACCCCCTCCCACATTTTAACCCACTGCCTCAGCCCGGAGTCCCCTCCTGCACTTTGAACTCCTCATTTCTGACCCCACTCCAAAGCCCACACCCCCAGCCAGAGCCCTCACCCCCCCCCGTACCCCAGCCCTCTGAGCCAGCACGGTGAGAGTGAGCAAGTGAGTGAGGGTGGGGAGAGTGAGCGAGAGGGTGGGGTTGGAGTGAACAGGGGCGGGGCCTCAGGGAAGAGGCGAGGCATGGGTAGGGCCTCAGAGGAGGCAAGGTAGGGGTAGGGGCCAGGGCAAGGGTGTTCTGTTTTGTGTGAGTAGAAAGTTGACAACCCTAGCCCTGACATGAGCACCCTGGCTCTCAAACTTCTGAAGGTCATATGTGGCTCGGAGGGTTAGTAAGTTTGGCCACCCCTGGTATAGTGCCTAGTGCAATAGTCTCCTGGTCCATGATTGGGACTCTTGGGTGTCACTACAATACACATAAACAATAATGACCTATGACTTTCCTTGTTTTATATAAATAAGCTGGTGGTTTTTCTAAAGCCCAAGCAGCAGGACTAGAGTTCTCCAGGGAAGGTAAATTTTAATAGATTGTGCTGGGGTGATAACATAAATAGACTAATTTAAAAATGACTAATCGTGTATCTGAGCGGCTAACACTGTTATGGAAATCTTTGTGACCAACAGCTCCCTCTTGTCATCAGTTAGTCTGTTTTGAATCAAATGCATTATATTCTTTACCTGCTACTCTACATTTCTTAGTAGTTCATCTTCACATGGTAATTTCATCTACACACTCCCTGGAGACCACAGCCTTCAGAAACCAGCAGCCTGATCCCACCACCTTCCCCGCCTCCACCTCTGAAGAGCTGCTTCCATACTCAAGGACAAAATCCCTCCTCTCCTACACATGGATGCTTCAGGGGCATAACCCAGAGCTAGCACACCTGGGACAATGGTCTGCAGAGTCAATTGCACTGCCCAGACTATGCACTATGCAAGCAACGTGGCAGTCATGGCCTAAGCAGAGATTTGCAAAGGTGCTGGGCTCCTCAGTGATGCATCCAAAATGTGTGTTGTGTTGAGATTGAAAGATGTGGTTGTCTGGCTACTTTAAGTGGATTGGTTCACCCATTTCTCATGACCATCTTTGGCCACTCCATTATTTTTATGACAGCAGAGCCTGGAAGCCCAATGGTACTAAGTGCTGTACAAACACACAGTGAGAGATGGTGTCTGCCTCAAATATCATAGACAAGATGGAGTGGGAGGAGAAACAGAGGTGCAGAGAGATGAAAGCCCAGATCCTCAAAGATATTTAGGCACCTAACCCCTATTGAATGGGAGTTAAGCACCTACATCCCTTTCAGGACCTGGGCCAGGTCACCCAGCAGAGATACCCACATTTCTTGACTCCCAGGTCAGTGCCCTGTCTTCTAGGCTACATTGCCTCCTATTTGATAACTGATTGTAGTTTCTCTCCTCTTTGGTAGGTTTGAGAAGACTGTTGCCAACATGCATGACAGCCAAACAGAAGTGAGCACGGATTGTTTTCATTTAATTTACAGGAGAGACCAATACTAGACTCCTCGCAAAGTTCAATTACTCTAGAAGTGCATATGCACGGGGAAGACCTGATAGGTAGCAAAAAATCCTTTGATGTAAAAACAGCTGAAGGGGCATTTGCCTATAAAGCTGACTTTCAGCTGACAATGGAAGCTAATGAGGAATGTTAACTGCCATCTCATAAATACCAACTCATAAAATTTTCCTCTGCCTCCAGCTTCTGTATCTAGGGATAAATCACTCTTCTGGACTACACCACTTATTAGTGCACTTCAAACTGGCTTCTTGATTCCACCATTACATTAATCCATCACTTCTTCTGTTGGCAGCATATTTGAAGTAACCCCCTTCTGACAGGCGGCTGGCAAATCTGCTAGGAAACGATTCACTCCTTGTGCAGTAGGCTGCATTTTTAAAACCGAACTGCACATCATCTGAGGTGAAGCATTCAGAGCCTCCTGCAGAGCCCCATGTATTCTATGAGAGAATGGATCATCTCCCCAGGTGTATCCCCCGATCCCTCATTTCTGTCATGCACCTGTGCTCACTCCGGTGGTACACAGACATCACGGTAGCAGCATCGAGCCAATTAAATAATGGTCACACATGTAGAGCTGGGATGTGAGGTGGGAGTAAGAACCCTTTACATGGGACACCCTGATCTGAATATGCAGGACTAGGCAGGGCAGTGTGCCCCTTGCCACCCTCCATGATGCAGGGGAAAGTGGGGAAATGGGTAGAGCCTTGGTTGAGGGCACAGGGACACGTGGGGCTAGCTAGCATGAGAGAAGTATTGAGCAGGAGCCAGACAGAGATGGGTTCAGCTGTTAGAATATGAGCCACCTAAACAAGTCTTGTAGGGCTTAGGGCCTAACTCCAGGAGAGGGCTTGTGGCTGAGCATCCTGTGGACGGAGGTACCTATCTGTGTGGCCTGGCAGCCAGGTACACCAGGGCAGCTGCTTAAGTGCCTAAGTCCCTTCTCCTCAGCACTTTTCTCCTGCCTAGCTCAGCTTGCTGGCTTCTGAAGATCCCTTTCTTAGGGTAGGTCTATACTTACCTGCCAGGTCAGCGGGTAGCGTTCGACTTCTCGGAGTTCGAACTATCGCGTCTAATCAAGACGCGACAGTTCGAACTCTGAACGCGCTCCCGTCGACTCCGGAACTCCACCACCGCGAACGGCGGTGGCGGAGTCGACGGGGGAGCCGCGGACTTCAATCCCGCGGCGTCTGGACGGGTAAGTAGTTCGAACTAAGGTAGTTCGACTTCAGCTATGCTATTCATGTAGCTGAACTTGCGTACCTTAGTTCGACCCCCCCCCCTTAGTGTAGACCAAGCCTTAGGCACCTCACTCAGGACTGAGGATTCTGCGACTAGCAGGCTGCTTAGGAGTTAGGTGTTGCACCACTGAGCAGAGGAACATCAAGTACCTTTGAAGATGTACCACTATGGGGGCATTTCTCTCAAGCACAATATCTCCGAGGGCTACTCCTGAGGTGATACAGTTGTGCACCATCCCCCCGATCAAGTCTAGGCCTAAATTCAGTGTCTACTCCTTAATAAACAAGGATCGCACCAATAGCCAAAGAGATTTTCAGTGCCTAATCAATTAACTCAATATAGAACCCTTTCCTCAAGGCTATTCTCAGTATGCTTTAGTTGGCTGTGTTTCCATCCCACAGAGCCTGTTTCCATGCTTCACGCTTTTTTGTGGGGTTTCCCCTTTAATTTGATATTTTGTTGTAAAAATATCTCAGGGGTGTGTAACCAAGCAAGAGACGGGAAACCCATATAAAAGCATCATTTTAAGTAAGTCCTTAAATTTCCTTGTTAAGAGCTTTGCCGGATTAGGGCTGTCAGTGTGATAGTTGCTTGAAGTTATGATGAGTTACTCATGAAAATGTTAACCTGCCTATATTGCGGTCACTTTATGCACAGTTTTATGATGTTGAAGGCTTCCTCTATTGTACACTGCTTACTACTGACTTTCTATGCACAGATTGCAGCCAGCTTCTGTACCTATAGATGGGTATGTAGGTAATTAACCTTGTGATGATGTGATGCCAGGCTTTTTTTCTATTAGCACAATTCTGTAGTTAAGAAACAGATTAGCCCATACAGAAGAGCTTGAATAGCTGCCCCTAGCAAGGGGATAAAAACAAAATCCATTTTTAATGTTTGGAAGCTTGTAGCTTAGTTCTCATTAAAAGGAAATAATTCTGTTTTCATTCTGCTCTCCTGTAAAGTGCCTGCTTCGGGGAGATATTTTTCTAAATGAGAGGTGGGATTTTTTTAATACCCTCAAAGGCATCAGTGACCCTGCTGTTCGAAAGAACCTAAGTCTCTGACTGGAGCGCAGCTTTGTTTCATTTTTAATGCAGTGATTTAAAATGAACTGCTGCAAAAATTCTCCTGAGTAAAATCCAAAAAGCACTTTATCCTCCTCATCGCTTCAATGGAGAAGACGAGGAAGCAGCACTGGACCTTTTCCGAAGATGTAATTTACCTAATCACGGAGCAGGCGTAGGTAGCCATAATAGAGCTATTCAAAGCCTAATAGTAGACGTGATCGGTGTTTGTCATAATGGGATAACCTCTTCTGAGGCTCATGTAAAGCTGAGCTGGACACAGTCAGCTTGGCAGGGAAAGCAGTATGGCCTAATTCAAAGTACTGAAGATCTTCAGACTACAGTAACTTCTTTATGTGACAATGATGGATGGCTTCTGTTACAGCTTATGGCCTCATCACACTTAACATCATCTTGCTTCCTGTTTTCGGACCATCTTAATTCCTCTGGGCAGCTGCCATCCATTTACATGGATGGGCCCAGACCAAAAAAAAAACAAAACAACACCGCATATTTGTCAAAATCCTTCCAGCTGTACAAACAGCTCCTTCAAAAGGAGCATGCCTCACATTTCACCTATATCTCACTTCTTCACCGGGAGTGTAATAAATAGTTTTTCCTGATGCCTAGCTGAGAAAGTTGATAATTTTTGGATTTTAATTATCTGTAGGAAGAATGATCCTGTGGGTGGGGCACTAGTCTAGGACTTAGGACAGCCAGATTCAAGTCCCTGCCCTGCCATAGACTTCTCATGTGATCTTGGGCAAATCATGTCGCTCTGTGCCTCAGTTTCGCCATCCATAAAATGGGGATAATAGCATCTCATGGGGTGGTGTGAGGATGACTATATTAAAGACTGTGAGGTGATCAGATACGACAGTAATGGGGGCCGTATAAATACCATACCTAGAACTACTGTACCTAGAATTTGATCAAAATAGTGAGGTTCAGTAAACATACTTTTGGGGTACCTCTTGGGGAGGTGCTGAGTTGACTTCAAAGGGAGTGATAGCTTCTCAGCACCTCCTCCTATTACACCATAGTTTCATAGGCGTGGAGGGCACTTAGCAGAGTGCAGGAGGTGATTAGCTTTTTGTAGGAATAGGATCTCAGTCTCACTCACAGTGATACTCGTTTTGGCCATATCTGTGCCACAGGAGCACAACTACGGCGCTGTAGCGATGCCGGCACTGTAGAGCCATCATGCAGACACTTCCTACCATGACAGAAGGGGTTTCTCCTTTGCTGTAGGCATTCCATCTCCCCATGCAGTGGCAGCAAGCTCAACAGAAGCATTCTTCCATTGGCCCAGCTGCATCGATGCCAGGGGTTAGGCCAGCATGACTACAGTGCTCAGGAATGTGACTTTTTCAGGAGAGTGAGTGCTGCAGCTATGCCGACCATACTTTGAAGAATAGGCCAGGCTTACAGTAAGGCCACTTCTTACTGTTCTGGTAGTGTAAATGGGACTTAGCGTGGATGCAGATTTAATTTATACCCACTTTAAGGCCCTCTACTCTGGTGTAAAGAGGACTCAGTATCAATGACAATCAGATCCCTTGTATTATTCTTCTCTCCTCTTTGGTGACTGTAAAACCGCACAATTTAGTATCCTACATGAATGCAGTTAATGTGCTTCTTTTATTAATGATCTGCTCCTTCTTCCAGATCATTAATAAAAGAAGAAAAGAAGAAGAATGGTCAGGAAAACAAGCAGGATATTTGTTGCCAAACAATTTATAGACCATATCCCAGGAGACAAGTATAGGCAAGTTTGGGATTTATTTTTATTGAAGATATTGTATTTATAATTTCAGCCATTAAAATTCATTTATATTAGCTGCTAGGATTAATGGACTATTAATGTTCCCAATAGAGCTGATCAGAATTCAGAATTTCCATCCCATGGGAAATCCAAGGCCCCACCACTTGAGTTCATCCCAAATTGGGACAAAAAGTCAATTTGGAATTTTTCATGAAAAGAAATATTCTGGAACTACTTTGTTCCTTATTAAAATGTTTTGTTGGAATAATAATAATTTTGATGTTTACATTATAAGTGCAATATATACAGTATGTATAGGCACACAATTATAATATAACACATGTCAAAATGATAAAGTTGAAACACAACGCTTTGCCCTTGTATCAAAATGAAACATTTTGATAATTTCCCATGAAAATGGACTAAATTGATGAATTCCTGTGAAATGTTTAGACACCATCAAATCAGCATTTTCCAAAGAAAAGTTGCTCAACTGGAAAAATTTGTTGTTAGTTCTACATTCCACTATAGGCTTGTCTACATTTAAAAAGTTGCCAGCCTAACTATGTCAGTTAAGGTTCTGGGGTTTTTTGCTCAAACAGTTATGCCCATAAAAGCTCTAGTGTAGATGCAGTTATATCAATATAAGGCATCTCTATGCTGATATCGCTTATTTGGATTTCCAAACTGAAATAAGCTATACTGGTCTAAGCACATTTATACCGGTATAACTGTGTCCACACTGGTAGAAGGGTCACTTTAATTATACTGGTATAGTTAAAGTGGCAAAACTTTCTAGGGTAAACAAGTCCTTAGTCTCCCATAACTTAATGGGCCAAGTTCTCAGCTGGTGCCTATGGGTGGAGTTGTATTGAAGTCAATAGGAGGCAGTGTTGTCTAATGGATAGAGCATGTACCTGGCACTCAGGAGGCCTGGTTTCTATTCCTTACTTTGCCACTGGCCTGTTTGGTGCCCTTGGGCCTGTCACTCCATGCCTCAGTTTCCCTACATGTAAAACAATACTGACCCTCTTTGTAAAATGCTTGGAGATCAACTGATTAAAAGCTAGGTATCATTATCATTTTGCCAAATGGAACCAGCTGACTATCTGGTGTGTGCTTATAACTTGTACATGCATTGCTCCTGGTCCGGTTCTCATTTCAGAACAAGACAATAATTTCACATTTTGTGTTAATAATTACAGTGTTAATAAGTTTTAGATTACTTTTTTCCACTCTTGTAATCAAATGGCTTTGTTGGTTATCACAAGCTATCAGTTCATACACTACTGTTATGGTCTTAAATTCAGATCTGCAATATTATGTATACATTGCTCTTTGTGATTTAATTTCCATTACTAAATTGGTGAGAATGAGAATTCTGAAATAATTACTTTGCCCCAGGCTTCCTTGATCAGGTATTTTCAGAAAAAAAACTAACACTGTTACCTCACTTCATTTCTTCTCTACTGGGTGTATAATTATCCTTAACTCTTTTGAGCTAAGGTGAAGCTGGAAGTCTACGCACATCCAAAGATAGTCATATTGTCTCATCAGATACATCTCCAAATAACTAAGATTACAGAGTGTAATTATTCTCTAAAGAGACCTCCTTGAAGATCCAATTATTACATTTTACTCAGCATAGTGTGTAAATTGCTGGGGAACATGTATGGATAAATACACAGATTTAAAACCTATAGAAGGCTGATTCTTATTTACAGTACAGTCCCTTTACACTTAAAGTGGGGGTAATTCAAACTCATTTTGAGGCCCCTTTAGTGGTGTAAATGGGCCTTAATTTAATGAGAATCAGGCCTATAATATTTCAGGAGATGCAAAGGTACAGGACCCTTTCCCTTCAAGTTTCTTTTCTTTTTTTAATTAAAAACTTTGAACCTGATGCTCTTCCCTTAGAACTCAGGATATGTCTTCACAGCACCTAACAGGTCTGATTCCCAGCACAAATGGACAGATTTGCACTGGCTCAGTTCAAGCTATTGTAACACGGTCTGTCAGCAGGCAGGATCAAACCTGGGACCTCTAGAGCTAAAGGCATGAGCCCCTACTGCATGAGCTAAAAGCTGCTAGCTAAGGCTGTAGCGCAGACATATATATATATTAAAATCTCTCTCTCTCCTCAGTGCCACTAGATGGGACAGAACCCCACACCCAGGCAGGGGCGGCTCTACAAATTTGGCCGCCCCAAGCAGTCATGCCCGGGAGGCGCCCCTGAGCCGCGGGAGCAGCGGACCTCCCGCGGGCATGACTGCGGACAGTTCACTGGTCGCGCGGCTCGGCTGGACCTCCCGCAGCTGCGGGCGGTTCACTGGTCCAGCGGCTCCGGTTGAGCTGCCGTAGGCATGCCTGCGGGAGGTCCAGCCGAGCCACGGGACCAGCGAACCGTCCGCAGTCATGCCTGCGGGAGGTCCACTGGAGCCGCGGGACGAGCGCCCCCTCCGCAGTCATGCCTGCAGCAGGTCTGCTTCTCCCGGGGCTCCGGTGGACCTCCCGCAGGCATGACTGCGGAAGGTCCGCCGGACCCGCCTGCCGCCCCCCCCGGGAAAGGGCCGCCCCAGGCGGGTGCTTGCCCCGCTGGGCTCTGGAGCCGGCCCTGCACCCAGGAAGTGTGTGGGTTACACTATTACACTAAAAATAGCAGTGTGGATGTTGTGGCATGGGCAGTGGCTTGGGCTAACCACCCAAATCCAAGCCAGCCCAAGCTTGCATGGCTAGGCTGAGTCACCACCCAGGCCGCAGCATCCAGTCAGCTATTTTTAGCTTGCTAGTGAGAGCAGAAATAGCACAAGCCTGTCTCCTATGCTGGGAATCACACCTCCCCGCTGCAATGGAGCCATACCCTTAGTAGCAAAACATTACTTGACTTCAGTGGAGCTCTGCGGATTTACATCTTCGATTCAGAGGCCAGGAGGGACCATTGTGATCATCTAGTCTGTGTAACGCAGGCCACAGAACTTCCCCCAAATAATTCCTAAAGCATACATTTAGAAAACAAATCCAAATCAGCTGATCATCTGGGCCAAATTTAGTTCAGTGGAGGCAATATCAAGCCTATTGAAGGGTAAATTTTAATTCCCTAAATGACATTACATTTTCAAATTTGGCTATAACGAAAAAAGGGATCAAATCACAGCAAACAAAAATTGTTTCAAGTCAACCCAAATTGTTTCAGTCATTTTTTAATGAAAAATGAAAAATTCGGGGGAGGGGGTGTTTTGTTTGAATCAACCCACTGGGTTTTGTTTGTTTGTTTGTTTTGTTTTGGGGTTGTTTTTTTGGTTTGGCTTACTGAACCGAAAAAATCCATTCTTTGCTCTCAGCTCTATGTAGGGGTGTGGGCCCTCAGTTTTGGTGGGTCTAGAATCTGAGACTGTGGAGGCCCTTAGTCTCTGACACTTCCCTTGTCACCACCAAGAGAGATACACAAAGCAGCACCTCACCAATCCTGGAAGATCAGTCCCCACAGGAAGTCATATCACAATGTGTGAGGTCACCTGATTGCTCTCTTCCTGGCTTAAGTAGTGTGTGTGAGCCAGAGTGGGCAATCCGAGCAACTGCGCAGACAGTATGGTATGCTCTAGTCCATCTCCTGCGATCCGCGCCCAAGCCCTGTTCCTGTTCCTTTCCTCTCCTGTTGCTGCTTCCTGTCTCACTCCTTCCCTTGCCTTTGGTTCTTGCCTTGCTCCTGCTGCATGCCTGACTTTTCCTGGTCTCTGACTCCCACCCCTATGCTCTGCTCTTGACCTTTGACTACTAGTCCTGGCTCCGCTCCCAGCTTGTCTTTTGGCTACCTGCTCCAACTTGCTTCCTGACCACTTATCCAAGCCACTCCCATTAGGCCAGGCCGCCTATGCCCCACTTCCTAACGCTCTACAGCTTAAGCTAAAGAACCATGGCTTGTAATAGACTTACATCCTCTGTCGACTGGGCCCAGAACGGGATGCATAGCACAACTGACTAGTGGGTTACATACTTCCTCTGAACAAAGCATGTCTCCGAGGCCCACACCAGAATCCTTGATGATCCCCCACTTATCTGTACCTTCCCTTTTGGCCAACAAATGGGGACTTCCAGAGCTAAAACGATGAGCACTACAGCTTGAACTAAAGAGCCAGGTTTTGTACCTGTAGCTGCAACAGACACATATTGTGATGTTCCCCTGGGTGTTATCTGGATCGGTGATCTGCTAGGTCACGCCAATCCTTGACTCTGGGAGCCAGCCTTACCCTGCTCCGCTGTGAGAACCCCCACTCCTGGGCTGTTCACGCACAGCTTCTGGCATGTAAGCTGCTCCTTGGATTGTGCAACTGAATGACACTAGCCAATATTTCCGGTCCCAGACACAACCCTAGGAACCTCTATCTTGCAGTATCCAGTTATTCCCGCTGGACGCTGCAAGCTTATGAGTTCATCAATTTAACAAATAAATTGATATGTACCAGGCTTGTTATCCCAAAGGGAGTCTCTGACATGCTTCAAACCAAATGCCCTGCTTCAGGTAGAACAAACAAACAAATGTATTAACTACAAAGATAGATTTTAAGTGATTATAAGTCAAAGCACAAATTGTCGGATTTGGTCAAATGAAACAAAAGCAAAACGCATTCTAAGCTGATCTTAACACTGTCAGTGCCCTTACAAACTTAGATGTTTCTCACCACAGGCTGGCTGGTTGCCCTTCAGCCAGGCTCTCCCCTTTGATCAGCGCTTCAGCTGTTTGGTGTCTGTAGATGAAGGTGGAAGAGAGAGGAAGAGCATGGCAAACGTCTCTCCTTTTTAACACGTCCTTTCTTCCCTCTTGGCTTTGCCCCCCTTCTGAGTCAGGTGACATTACCTCATCGCAGTCCCAAACTGACCAAAGGAAGGGGGGGTGACTTACTCGAGAGTCCTTTGCTCCTGTGAGGCTGGGCTGGGTTTGTCCCATACATGCCCTGATGAGATGTGAACTGCTCCTCTGCTCTTGGAAAGTTTTGCCTGGGCTTGTTTTAAGCCATGAGGACACATTTTCAACCTCATAACTACACACGTGAAATTACAACCTATAACATTACTATAGCAACAATGCTCAGCGCATCATGAACCTTCTGAAGATGCCCGACATAAACTTTGCATTGGATACCACACAATCATTTTACAAGGATGAACATGGGGGTGTAGGGTGTTCCCCCGAGGTACAGAGCATCACACATATCCCTCGTGAATCAGGCACACAGTGGGACATAATACACACTGACTGGTGGGTTATAAATAAATGAAGGCTCTCAGCATAAGAGAGGACCTATTTCTACCCCCTATTCATAAACTCATTATCCCAGTAATTTCAAAGATACGTGCTGTCAAACATTTCTCACTAAGGTCAAAATAACTTCTCCACTCCACACAGCTTTCCCTAACACTTTTATTTTCTCCTTCTGTCTGCAAGTAGCCATTAGATTCCATTAACTCAGACACTTGAAGACCTATTATTTGAGCTTTCTATTTTTTTTGGTAAAAATGTCTCTTGTGTTTGACTAGCAGGCAATGCTTTGCCTTTACAGACGCACTGAGAGAAAGAATACAGGGAGAAAGTGGCATCATTATTTTAGGTTTGCAGTACAGTAGCAATGGTTACCTTTTCTAATAACCCAGCTCCCCAAAAATGGCAACAAATTTTATCATCTGGCCATTTCCTGAGACTGTTCTATGTACAGAGTGAGTGGGTTTCTGTGGCAACTTTTACAGGAAAGGCAGCACTTTGTGAGAGGATCTCTGTAGTTCAGTTGCATTTCAAAACTTGTTTCAGAGGCAGTAGAAGTCTTGTTTCTGGTCTCAGGGAGTTCATTTGCCACAAGACCCCAGCTTTCCTGGCCATTCCAGCTTCTAAATGAAGATATTAATTAGCTAAAGAATAACTTTATTTCTTTGAGTATCATGTTCTTTCTTCCCTCTTGGCTTTCCCCTCCCCCCAGAGTCAGGTGAGCATTACCTCAAAGTCTGAAACTGACCAAGGGAAGGGGGGTGACTCACTCGAGAGTCCAACAGATCCTTTGTTGCTGCCTAGGCCAGTGTCCTTTGTTCTTGTGAGGCTGGGCTGGGTTTGTCCCATACATGCCCTGATGAGGTGTGAACTGCCCCTCTGCTCCTGAAGAGTTTTGCCTGGGCTTGTTTTAAGCCACGAGGATGCATTTTCAGCCTCATAACTATATACATGAAATTACAACCTGTAACATTACTATGACAACAATGCTCAGCGCATCATGAGCCTTCCAAAGACATCCGACATGACAAACTTTGCATTGGATACCACACAGTCATATTATAAGGATGAACATGCGGGTGCAGGGCATTCCCCCAAGGTACAGAGCATCACACCTCACCCCTTAGTTTACTGCAAGGGGGTTAGTCACTGACTAGCTCGAAGTCAGTTTGTGTTATAGTTCTCTTGGCATCCAGCCATCAAGGCTATTAGGCAACATGCCTCAGTTTCCCCTTTTACACACAGCAAACCAGGTTTGTTATGATTTCTCTGCTGCAATAAGCTTTAAATCTGTTTACATGTATTAACTGAGAACTAGCATTACCGTACCATGTCACAATTCTTATCCCCAAAACTTAACATTAATACCAGACTTTTTAGTATCTTTATGATACCACACCCTCTGTTCAGATAGGTTGGTTTGTTCATTACCCATGGTGTCTTTGACTTTCTCCCATGTAACCAGTCACTGGCTTTTCTTTCCCCTCCATTGTTCCCCTCTGTGTGGGCTCTTACTTTAATCATGTTTCTGGAATTTTGGTGCCTCCGGGTCTAGCAGCATAGGTGTTTAGGGGGATGCTGCATATTGGCTGGCCCTTTGGGGATCTGTCTCCCAACCCCAGGACTGTACATATGCAAAAAAATCCAGTTCCCTTTTTGGGGTTCCCCTGTGTTTCCCCCTCCCACCACTGACTCCTTCCCTGCCCCCTAGAGGGCTGTGATCTGTGTTCTCTGGGCTAAGGGTGTTTATCCTTTGACCACATGCACCCCTTCCCAGCAGCTTTCCGTGTCTCACCAGTGTGGGGAAAGACGCTCCTTTCTCTGCCAGTTGGGTCATTTGTATTCTCACAAGCTACCACCTGGCAACTTCCTGGTCTCAACTCCTCTGTTATTACAGGCGTTGGAGCTGCATCTGCATTTAAAGAGACAATTACTTTCCAAAAACTTATCAGAAATAGCATCTTGAAAAACTGGGACCTGGATTAGGGTACCCTCCACTACCCCTTTCTCTGTGTCTGAGAAGTCAGCTGGGTGACTGCTCCCCTCCAGGAAGTCAGTCACTCAATTCCCTCTCAAAACCTGGGTCACAGGCTGAGTGCCTGGGTGCACAGTTGCTGACTTAGCCATTTGGTCCTGGGCATCCTCTCCCAAGTGACCAGTGAGGAGACATTCCTGTACTCCTGCCAGGGGCGGCTCCAGGCACCAGCACGCCAAGCGTGTGCTTGGGGCAGCAAGCCATGGGGGGCGCTCTGCCGGTCACTGAGAGGGCGGCAGGCAGGCTGCCTTTGGTGGCTTGCCTGCAGAGGGTCCGCTGGTCCCGCGGCTTCGGCAGACCTCCCGCAGGCTGCCACCGAATTCGCGGGACCAGGGACCTCCCGCAGGCAAGCTGCTGAAGGCAGCCTGCCTGCCGTGCTTGGGGCGGCAAAATGCCTAGAGCCACCCCTGCCTCCTGCCTCCTGCTATTTCTTCCCCAGTTTCCTCCTTTGGGCCCCCCTCTAAGACACATTTCTCTGTGCTCCCAGAGAAGGGGTCTGTCCCTTGTTCAGCTGCAAAATCCTGCCAGCTAACACCTGGGACAGTTTCCTTAATCACTGCCAACACCTCTCCTGCCCCTGATCCTGAGTGCATTTTGCCTTCTGCGGGAAAGGAGCAAGTCTCAGCCCTTCCCATACTTGGAAGCACACTGCTTCCCTGGGTTACAGAGTCACAGGAATCCTCATCCACCTCAGTGGTTTCTGAGATCCCCTGACACTTCCTTGGGCTCTCCTCTGGGACACATTTCTCCATGCTCCCCAGCAGGAGCAGATGGCTCCCCTGAATAGGTTGAGTGCAGATGCTAGAAGGCCCCAGTGGAATACCCTCAATCTGACTTTTTGCAGCATTCACCCAGCTCTCTATAAGAACAAAAGGTGAAAATAGGATTTTAAAAGCCACTTAAAGGCTTTGGATGTTTTCATTTCCATTAGAAGTTAATGGGAATTGGGTATCCAAATCACCTACACAGCTTTGAAAACTGTCTGTAATGTTTCAGCCAGAATATCCTGATATAGTGTGCTGATGCATCACAGTTTTAGCCACCATGGTTATGTTTTACCAGTACACAGCACCGCCAGACCAAAGGATCTTAAAGCGCCACTAAAGTTCAATCAGTGTAAGAATAGGAGATTGGAAACCAGACTGGCTAGGAGAATGTTTTGGCTAGGATAGTAGTGTGCATACCTTGGTTCTGTGCATATTTACCCGTTTGTTAGCGGGCCACACAGCTCCAAAACGAACAACATTGATACGTGCACAACTCACAGGGTATTCTGGGGACCAAAATACCCTCTCTTTAAAATGTGATTTCCTCTACTGATTCCCTGTGATGGCACCATTAAGCACCGTGCTCAAAATGGCCTGGGCTTTCTAATTGCTCACTGCCTTTTGTATGACAAAAAACCAACAGGACTGGAGTTCTCTCATCCTCCCTATATTTTTGCACAACTGTAGCCACTATTTCCTGATTCAGTGTCAGGCCTTGGTGGGAAAACAACAGAGGGATCTCAGCCTTGTTTTAATTGCCCTCTTCTCAGCAGGTTCATTACAAAAGTTTAGCTCTATTTCTGCTTCATCAACCCTTTGGTAACTCAATGAACTGGTGGAAAGAGAGAAGAGAAAATGCTTTGGAAAGTATTTTCATATGCAAACAGAGTTCCTTTTATTCTTTCCACTCTTGAACACATGTCGTTAGGATTTGGATAATGGGTTCTAATTATTGTGGTTTGCAATTGCTGCTGTCAAGCTGGCTTAGGGGTGTATGTGACTTTCCCAGTTATCTTTTTTCCTCGAGTTATTTGTGTGGCACCAGCTGCGTTACAAAAATGGAGATAGCTAGTGCTTTGGACTGCGAGATAACGACTGTTTTCCATGGTAGGCTAATACCCTGATGCAAGAGTACGGAGGTGGCATCATATTATTTATTAACAAGGCTCATTCTTCAGCCTTTGAACATGCTTCTTTTCATGAAATCACAGTCCCAACAGTAGTGTATTCTGAACTGTTGAATGAAGGCTGTTACACTCCATTACCTGCTATGGGAACCAGGACAGAACACCTGAGCCAGAAGTATTGCTGCAAATCCTTTACTCTACTGCAACGTTGCTTTAATGTTGTGCCTCAGGACAGGTCCCACTCAGTAATTCATAGAACGGTGCTATGTGGCACTAGTGTGGTAGCCAAAGGTAGCTTGAGCTTATCCACAAAGCAGATTTAGAGCAGGAATGTAGGGCTAAGAGGATAGAGCAGATGTCTAGATGATCTCATGGGGTGGGAAGCCAGAGGAGCCTGGAGTCAACTCACTGCTAATGCCCAAGGCTTGAATGGCTCTGGAATCTTGCAGGCCTCAGGGGAGCTAATTAAAAATAAGGGCAGAATCACAATTAGTTCTGCAGGGGAAGAGGTGACCCTAAGTGCTGTTTTCCTCCCCCAAGGTTCCCTTTCCCTGGGGTCTTCCAAGAGCAGGTGGGATCTGAGTCTGAGGTTCCAAAATGGAACCCACCAATATTTTAAATCTCAATATTTCAGCATGCTGTTTTGGACTTCCCAGTCCTCCCTGCCTGCCCCAGATTCACTCTCCGCATTGGTATACCCGTTACATTAGATGGGACTTTAAGGGTTGGTCTACACTGGGGGGAGGGGGTATCGATCTAAGATACGCAACTTCAGCTATGTGAATAGCGTAGCTGAAGTCGAAGTATCTCAGATCGATTTACCTCAGGTCCTCACCGAGCGGGATCGACGTCTGCGGCTCCCCGTGTCGACTCCGCTACTGCCGCTCTCTCCGGTGGAGTTTTGGAGTCGACGGGAGCGCGTTCGGGGATTGATATATCGTGTCTAGGTGAGACGCGATATATCGATCCCCAAAAAATCGATCACTACCTGCTGATACGGTGGGTAGTCTGGACGTATCCTAAGTCGGCACTGCTTTTAACTTTCATAGCTAAGAACATTTATTGGGCAATGCTTACGTTCTTCTGTATAGAGCAAAAGTAGGAAAATCCTAAATACGACCCCAGGTAAAATCAGTCAGGAGTGCTTTGCTCACAGAGCAAGTAACTGAAAATGTCAGTTTGTCAATTAAAGCTGTTTTGTCATATGCAAAAAAGGCTCCTTTAAATTGATTTTATAAAGGGTTTTTGGGGGAGATGAAGTATTCTTAGTGATCCAATTTGTTAAAATGTTGATAAAAGATCTGTCTTCTCTCCCCTTTGCTGATAAAATAACTTGTTAGCGTGTATCCAAGGACAGCTGGTCCTGGAGAGGAGACCGGGCCCAGTGCCTCTGTGTCAGAGCAGGGGGGAACTGAGCCAATTCAAAGGGGGCCAGGCTACATGTAGGTCTGTTATGGTCTGTCCCAGGGTAGGAAGAGGAGGAGTGTTTAGAGCACTTGCTTGGAAAGAGGAGCCACAGAGGCAGAGCCGTAACAAGGAATTTTTGCACCCGAGGCAAGGGCCGGCTCCAGGCTCTTCGGCGACGGGTCCCTGAGTTTCTCTCGGAGAGAAGGACCCGCCGTCGAATTGCCGCCGAAGCGCCACTGATCGCAGTAGAGCTGCGCCCCTCCGCTTTGTGCACCCTTGTAACTCGCCCTTGTTACAGCACTGCATAGAGGAGTGGAGTTCACTCCTGTGATGGGGCTCTGGAGCCAGGGCCATGTACCCAGGAAGGTTGCCCTGGGGACCTGCTATTCCAGAAGAGCAGCAGAGCTGGCTGGGGAGGAGGAGTTGAGGAACTGTTTGTGTTTGGACAATGAACCTATTTCAAGGAGAATGGGTGGAGCAGTGTATGCTCAGAAGCTGGGCAGAAGTCATTCATCAAGAATCATAATTTGCCATTAGTGTCAGAACTGGGCTTTTATTCCAACCTACACTGGAGCAAACCACCTGCTTAACAGTGACTGCTCGGTAGACTAAGTCAATTGGTATGAAATGAAGTACATTTTAATGGGGAAAAAATTTAGTTCACTGTGACCATCTCATTTCCACTGCAGTTAACACGACAAAGTGACACATGTCCACACTATTGACTGATGATAGAACATTTGTGTTCTATTTGAAGTCTCGCTCATGGCAATGCATGCCAAATTGCTGCTCTCCTTTTCCGCTCTTTTTTATTGTGTGTACTTAGTGTACCAGGCTGTTAAGAAAGGTTGGTTCTTCTTACAGCAGTGGCTGAATCAGCTCCTTAATACTTCACAGACTTTATAGGCAACAGGCTGGTACTCTGAAGGGGACCTGTTACCTAAGGGCTTGTCTACATTGGCACTTTACAGCGCTGCAACGTTCTTGCTCCGGGGTGTGAAAAAACACCCCCCTGAACGCTACACGTTTCAGTGCTGTAAACAGTGTAGACAGTGCCCCAGTGCTGGTAGCTACTCCCCTCGCAGAGGTGGGTTTTTTTAGAGCACTGGGAGAGCCTTGACTATACGAGCCACATTAAAGCGCTGCCAGTGTCTCTCATTAAAACACTATGGTCAACGGGCCTAATTCTCCACTACCTTGCAATTTGTGAAGTCATTTCCAACTGTGCAAAAGCTGTAAAATCCTCCCCTTTTAATCAGGGGCAGGAACACAAGCCAAAATAGGGAAAGAACAACTTAAAGGATATTTAGATAAATTAGATGTAATTCGAGTCGGCAGGGCCTGATTAAATGCATCCTAGGGTACTAAAGGAACTAGCTGAAGCAATCTCAGAAACATGAACAATTATCTTTGAGAACTCATGGAGGACAGGTGAGGTACCAGAGAAACCAGAGGACTGGAGAAGGGCAAATATAGCACCTATCTTTGAAAATGGAAACAAAGGGTATCCAGGGAATTACCAACTTGTCAGCCTAACTAGGATACCTGGAAAGATACTGGAACAAATTACTAAACAATCAATGTGTAAGAACTTAGGGGATAACAGGGTGATAAGGAATAGCCAGCATGGATTTGTCAAAAACAGTTCCTGCCAAACCAACCTAATCTCCTTCTTTGACAGGGTTATTGGCATGCTGGATATCAGGGGTGATGGGGAAGCAATAGATGGGATATATTTTGATTGTAGTAAGCCTTTTGACAGTGTCCCACATGACATTCTGATAAGCATGACAGAAGTTCACCTACAAGGGGAGACATCATAGAAGAACGGTAATATTTCAGTATAAGACACCTACTTCATTCATAAAAATATCCAATTTCGGGAACTGTACCTCACACAGTATTGGCTATACAGACATTGTCAGTTACGATATTTTGCACTTGGCAGGATAGATCTGGATTTGGGTTTGAGTAGGTAGTGGAAGGAGCCATCCATTAAATCTTGCATAATCAGTTTTAATTTTCAGCTCAACGGTTGGTGTTTGAGAGAAGGGTTTAGTCTCATTGTGCTTACTTCAGCAAAACCAAAGGCTAAAATGTAGCATAAAATAGCTTGTGAATTTTAAAATATCTAGACCTTCAATTTCAGTCAAAGATGGCATAACATACTAAGACATTATCTTCTAGCTCCCAGACAGTTAACTTAGATCTTTGAGTAAGTTTAAATGTTTGTATGTCATTTTTTTTTCTTCATTTGTTTTGTCTGCAGGGCTGGTTTGTTTGTTTTTTTAGGTAAGGGAGGTGTTGAAGTAGAATTAAGTTTAAAATATTTTGTGGGTTTCACAGTGCTGCTTTAGCTAGCTTGCATTTTCTCCTCTATTCATAAACAATTAATAAAAGATACTGCTTTGTCAATAGAACATAAACATTGTAATTATAGTTGCTTTTTACTTTTTCCACTAATCTCCGGTTTGTAATTTGTTACACACTTTAGAGCACTTTCAATCTGAGAGCATTTCCCTCTCCTTATCCCTCCCTCCTAACTGAGTTTGAACTGCAGGTGTCAGTTACGGATGAGTTTCGTTAGTATCATGCCAGACCACCACGACATCACATGAAAAGCAGCTGTAGCACTCACCCACCAAGTAAAAACTAAGATAATTGGTTAATTCTCTTTCACAGCTCTCTCAAAGTTAAGTACTGAGTTGGTTGGAAATTGAGTTCCACCCACATATTAAGTTTCAATTTTCGGCAACAAGGTGGGGGGGGAGAGATCATAAAGCTGGTTTCCCCCCCCACCCCCCCGCCATATTAAAAATATTTAAATACAGATGTGCTGCTGCAATGCCTCACACTCTCATTCTCCTGTATATGCTAGTTTCCCTGGTAGAAGGACATCTCCCATGATGAACCATGGTCTGCCCTCTCTTGTTGATGGTAGATAGTTGTAGCAGATTGAGCACTCACCACTGTGGCGCCTCCTGCTGGTCATCCAGGAATTAGCTCCTCAGCCTCAGAGCTCCCCTTGCTGGCCGGTGTCTCACCTGACGCAGGCCGCATGTCCTTCCCGGACCCCAGTGCCCCTTTACCTCGGGGTTCTGCCCACCACAGCAGTACCCCCACCCTCTGGGTCTCCCCTCCCCGGGGAACCCCCAACCCCCTATCCCCACCTTGCCTCAGTGGCTACTGCCAGCCGTCATCTAGCCCCCTTTCCCTGGGGCAGACTGCCCTCTGTCATGGCCACTCATCACTGGCGAGGGGGTTGGACCAGCTGCCGCTGCCTATCCCAGGACTGCACCTCTGCAGCCCCAGGGCCTGCCTTGAGCCTTTAGCAAGGCCTCAGCCTGGGGAGTTGCCAGGCTGGAGCTCCCCAGCTCCACTTGCCCTTCCCCAGCACTTCCCTACATCAGGTACCCTGTGCTCCGGCAGGCAGCTAGGTCCTTCCCACCCCAAGGCTGGAATGAGACTCTCCCAGCTCCTCCCTTAGCCCTTATATCAGAGCCAGCTATGGCCTGATTGGTGTGGCCACAGCTGGGGCTGCCTCCCCAATCAGCCTTGAACCTTTTTTCCTAGGAGCGGGGTAACTGCCCTGCTACAATAGTACATAATGACACAGTCATATAACTACAGTGCATCATGGGAAATTAAGTACCGCTGGGGAGCTTGGTCCATATAGGAGAATGGGAGCATGACGCATCTGATCTATACCTCCTATAGGACACCGGGGCAGCATTTTAGAATTGAAATATTTGAGTTTTCAGCCAAAATATTTTGAGGTTCAGGCAAGTAGTTTTTCAGAATCTCCTAAAATGTAGGAGTAATTTAATGTTTTCCTTCCACTGTGCATTGCTTTGTATTTAATGATACTGAACATCATTTGCCATCGCATTGCCCATTCACCTAGCTTGGTTAGGTCTTGGTGAAGTTCTTCACAGTCCTCTCTGGTCCTGACTAACCCAAATAACCTTGTATCATCTTCAAATGTTGCTACCCCACTACTCATTCCCCTCTTTCCTGATCTGTTATATATTAACATGGGACGTTAATATATATCCCTTTGGTATCCTGTTGTCATGATGAAAAAGGACCATTTAATCCTACTTTTTTGCTTTCTGCCTCTATAGCTGTTTTTTGATCCAAGACAGTGTTGTGCCTCTTACCCCATGACTACATATCTGTAGTCTGGCCAAAGGTGGTTTCAAAGTCTAAATCATGTCAACTGGTTCTCTTTTATCTACAACTTTATTGAGACATTGAAATATTTCTAAGATTAGTGAGACATACTTTTCCTTTTCAGAAACCACACTAGTTAGATCATGGTCTTTCAGGTATGATAGGGATTTTAAGGGGTCCCGCGTGCCCCAGACTGTGTCCCGCTTGCCCCAAGCTGAGTTAGCTGCTAGACCCCCACCCATAGGGTCAGAAGCAGACTGCATCCTAACCCCTGCCTTTCAGGCCTAGGCCTGTTAGCAAAACCCAATTGCTATATAGAACAAAGGTTAACTTCTGCAATTCTTGTTTGTCTATATAACGGGCACGAGGGGGGGTGATGGTGGTGAAGAAACCAGAGAAAGGGGAACTGAGGGAAGCTCAGCTAGAATGCGACAAGAGCCTTATCCAATGCAACCGCAAAGGAGGGGTCTTAAGGCAGACAGACTACCAACGAAAACTGTCAAAGAACAATAACAGGAAAAACCAAATATGGAAAAATACTGAACTAGCTTGCTTAATTTGCCACTGTTAATCCCAAATAAGGAAATCTAGGTAAGTGTTAATTTGCGGTTTTAGCCTTTATAAGCTTGGTGAAAATCTGTTAAAGACAAGGCAGCAACCCCCTTCTTTGCATGGGGCCATGCTAGCCTTCCCTGTATTCATACCTGTATTTCAATAAAGGTGCCTCAGTGTGTGTGACACAAAATCAACGGTGTGGTCAATTTTTCCACAACAATTTGGGGGCTCGTCCGGGATCCACAGATGACATCCCTGGACCGGAGGACCGCGGGCAGTTCCCTTCCAACCCCAGGGCCCATCTGAGAGATAAGAGACCTTTTGAAATCTCTGCTGCTAGGGGCTTGGCAGAGGACTGGCCCGTAGGCTCTGGCTGGGGTAAGTCGCAAGCTGCATCCCACCTTGGGACAAAGTCAGACACACTTGACGCCCTTGTTTCGGCCTTAGCAGGGCCCGAGGTAGAGTTTCCGAGGTAGAATCACGTATCACGTTTCTGAGGTAGATTCAGGAATCAGGTTGAGTTCCGTCTCAACCCCGGGTTGAGTTAGTTTCGTCTTAACCCGGAGTCTCATGTTGTGCCGGCAGCCCCAGACCTCGGACCGCGCTCTTTTGGTCCGGAGGAGACTGATCGCCTAATAGAGCTGGGCGTTCGGGGTCCCGGAGCCACTAGGTTGGGAGGAACAAGGGGCAGTTTTCGCCCTGGCAGCTGTGCCAGGAAATGTGCCTGTGTGTGTGAGGCCGTGCGGCCTGTGTGTGTGTGTATAAGGCCGAGCGGCCGGAGTGTGTTGGTTGTGGAAAGACGCCCCAGACCCCCTGCGAAGCAATAGCTCGTGACCGGGGGTGTTCTGAAAGCAAGCGCCACAACCCGCTTGAAGAGAGATTGAAAAGCTTCCCTGACTGGCAGGCCTTGGTAAGTGGCTAACCAGTCGGGGTGCTTGTGCGTTCCCCATCCTGTTGCCCTTTTACCCCTCCATATCCCCATGGCCCTGTGACCGCTCTTTGAGCACTGCCTTGTAAAAGGCCGCAGAGTCCCTTTTGTTCCCCCCGGAGCCATAAGCTCCCTTCCCTTCCTCAGAGAGGAGGGAAGCCCCAGGAAACCGTACCGTCGGCTCTGAGGCTTCTGCAGCACCGTTGGCTCGAAGGCTGGTGCCCAGAGCTGCAGAGGGACGTGCGGGGACCACGGGCTTTTTCGTTTAGCCCGCCCCCCTTGCCCACTTGCCCGCAGGTTCGCCAGAGGACTGTTGCCTGAGAACCTGCTCCCTTGTGTTCCTGCCATGAAACAAGGGCAGGCCTGGTTGGGCCATTAGTGTAGAACTGTGGTGACCCCCGAGTTAGCATCCTGGTGTGACTGGCTTGAGTAAAAGTGAGCTGTGGTGAAAATGGGGGCCAAAGGATCTAAAATCCTGCCGGTCCCACCCAAAGGCACGCCTGCTGCTTATATGTACGTACATTATGGGTCGTCGATGTGTAAATATTTAGAAAAATGGAATTGGTATACCTGAAATGATCCAAAACTGCAGTTTCCCCTGGAGGGAAGTTTTGACCTTGACAGGATTGTACACCTCAGGGGTGCACTCCTTGTCAACGCCATGCCTGTATTGTGAAGGTTGTTTTGTGTCAGTTATAGGTTTGGGGTTAGAACCCCCGAGGTAGAAGCCACTATGAACCCTGGGGAAGTGAGTAACCCCGGAGTGGCCCTAGAGATAAGGTTGGCCAAGGCTCCCGTCAGCAATAGGCAGACAGTGGAGGGGCCGTAAAACTAGCTGCCAGTAATTGGAGCTAACAGCCCATAGGTGTGCCAGTGAATGCTGAAATAATTAAGAGTTACACCCTGACTGATGGTGAGAAGGGCAAAGGGGTGTGGTGTGTTTTGTTGTATGTTTTGTCCACTGTGCTAGCCTGTCTGTTAAGTGTTTTATATTTAGCCCTTTAGGGATGCCTGTCAGCTAGGTTGTAATTGTCTGCCCAGTATCCATAATGGGGGCAAGGGGGAATCTAAGCAGATTCCCATGCCAGAGAAGGGAATTTTAAATTGTGCAATCTGCTGTACCCCAAATGGTATGTATCTGGATGTGTCTGATCCCGCTCACAATGAGGTCCTGGCAGGTTTTCAGAAGGACACTCTGAAGGAGCAGACTGACCCCAGCCCTTCCTCGTTGCAACAGGAACAGCTGGTTAAGGTCTCTCCCTCCCTGTGGGCATTGTGAGCCGATCATGCCAACCAGGTTGGGCACATTGGGGCTGCCCAACTGGCTGAAATTTTGCCTAAACCCAGCAAGACCATTTCCCAAAGTGTAGTAAACCCTCTCTCAAACTAGACCGAGAGAGGAATTTTACTGTGCTGTTCATGCTGTTGTTTTCGGTGCTGAGGGGTTGTCACCGCCTCAGAGGAGGATTGTATTAAGTTCGGACATAGAAAAATGTTATTATTAAATAAAATGCATCAAGATGTAATGTGTGTATATAAAGGGATAAATGGGGGTTAAGTCAAAAGCCCGCCCTCCTTGCTAAATTGGTAGTGAAACAATGCCTGTGCCCATGAAAAGAAAAAAAAATGTAGCAAGAAAAAAGGATTGGGCCCAAACAAGCAGGCAACCGCAGTTTGAGGAAGTTAAAAGAAGGAAAGTTACAAGTTAACTCTGTAGTTATTGGAGGAAATTAAGCGGTACAACTATATACAATTATTAATAGAAGGTGTTATGGCTTCTTTGCAGTCATTCCTTTGGGAGTGTTTGTGAATAATCCAGACAAGAGGTTATTTAAGTAAAATCATTTGACTGTAAAACAAAATAGTCAATTTTGTTAAAAACACGTATGGTGAGTACAATCTTTGTTTTATAATAAATTGATGTTGTTTTGGGGTTGTAAAAACAAACAAAAAGAAACTAGTGTTAATTTTGGGATTTAGTATTTAATCCTTAAGGTAATTTAATGTGTTATAAAATTTTAGTAAGAGATTTTAAATCTGGTTTGGTAACGACTAGCAAATAGAAGCTGTAGTAAATACCCCACACTAAGCCTTAAGGTGGCTCTATGCAATCAATGATTATGTTGTCAAAGGAAAGCCAAAAGGGATTGTGTTTTCCATTTAAAAAATCAACATGTATTTAAGAACAGAAGTTAAAAGATAGAAACCATTAAAACCAGACCTGTCTATAAAACAAATACAGGAAATGTGGGGAGTAATTTAAATAATTCCTCAGTTTTGCCTGCAATCAGTAAGGGTATTTATAAAGGAAAATTATTTAGATTAATTTTATGTTTGAATGTTGTAATTGTAAGTGTGTGTTAGTTTTAGTAAAGTATTTTCTTGTAAAAAGACAAGTGACAAAACTGCTGTAAAACTTTGGCATACCTGTGAGTAGCAACAGTGATTGTGAACTTAATGTACTGAACAAATTGTAATGAGTTATGTGCAGCTTCACAGATCTAGTATGGTCAAATGCCCTTTGAAGGCCACTCCCAACTGAAAGGCCAGATTAAGCTTTTATAAAATTTGTATCAGGGCACCTAATGCAACTACCAACAGTGCCCTGCTGGCTTTGGCTCAGATGGACATTCATTTAATAAATAACACAATGCTTAATTAGTGCAAGAGACTAATGAAATGTGTTAGGTCTTTTTATCTACAGTAGCTCTGCTGCTTGCTGAAACCAGAAGGCTGAATCTACATGGAGGTCTACCAGTGAGAAACTACTCTGGCCTCATTCTGAAAGACCCTTATCATATCCTGTTAATTGCCAACACCACTGTAAAGTGTCAGGAACTGACTACCTGCCCATGTTTCTCACTGTAATGGCTCTCCGACTGATGATCGGTCTCTCTTTCCTTCTGGCGTTGTTGTTCCTTCTAGAAAGCAGGAGTGAAGGACAGGATACAGATGTGGCAACCTTTCCTTTGTCGGCTGACAGACCTACTGTGCCTTTGAATCTTACTAAGAAAACAACCTCTCCACCTGAGGACATAATAAAGCCTCCAAACAAGCAAGGTGATTGTGCTGGCAACCTCTCCCTTGCTGCCTCACTGCCGGACAGCGAAGTGAATTAAGACTACGAAATCTCGAAGAATAGCTTGCGGAAGCTAGCCAAAACTACCTGAATATGAAACTTGTAGTGTTCCTCAAACTCTCTTCCTTAATGAACTTAGGGTGGGATGAGGCTGATGGAGCAACTGGATGGTCGCTCGGTGGCGCCCAAGACTTTGTTGTCTTGCTTTGCTCATGTGACCCATGGTTTGGCCCACGTGAGCAAAGGAGGGATGATTGCCCTGGTGTCACGATACTAGTAGTACACAATAGTGTAAGCCAGTCCGGACTAAACCGGCAGCTCACCTCACCCTGTGGGGCCCATCTGTAAATATCCAGATTGACTTTATGAACATGCCAAAAGGTTGCTCATATGAATATGTGTCTGTATAGTCTCTGAATGAATTGGAGCCTTACCTTGTGCAGAGGCTGCCTCCATCACAGTAGCAAAGAAATTGTTTAGGGATTTTTATTCATGATTCGGTCTCCCTGTTTCTATAAACAGTGACCGAGGTATCCACTTTACGGGTCAAGTCATGCAGCAAGTCTGCAAGGCTCTACACATTGAGCAGCATTTACATTGTGCTCATCACCCTCAGAGCGCGTGGACAGTGGAATGGGAAAAAGGGAACTTGCAGACAAACTAGCCAAATTGTGTAAGGAAACAATCTTTGAAATAGATGCGTTTATGATAGGTAGATTAAATGCTAGTTTCTGGAATCTGCCACGATACTCATGAAAGGGTCCCCTTTGCTATTTGGTTACCTATTTGGTAAATAACCAAACGTATATCCACAGAACTTGTCTGTTTTCCTGCCTAGAGTCCATCCCTGTAGCAGATAACAACACCTGTACCTTATTACAGTATTCTCCCTCTCATACTACGAACCTAGAGGCATTGCAGGAAAATATCCACGTATATAACCAACAGCTGTGGTATAGCCCCTATTGAAAAGATACCCAGAGGGATTCAAATGAACTATACTTAATGCCACGTTAGGGACTATCAGGTTTACTTTACCGTTGACTCACTTTCAAATTGCCGCCATCTATCCCAGTTGTTCCCGAGGGGCGGCTGTTCAACTAATGTTGCAACACCTTTGGAGTCACAGGTCCAGGAAAAGAAGGAATATCACTGACACATTGTGGAAAGGGGCCAACAGTGCTGCCTCCGCTTGGAGTATTTGTAAAATCTAACAACATGAAGATAGATTGGGCCAACTGAAAAAGTATACCCAGTCTTATTTCTGGGGCGCAGTTAACTCAGGTGTAGGCGGGAATGGGTGAATTGCACGTTATTTCAGCCCTTAGTTCTATGACCCAGAAGGTATTAAGAGGGGTGGTATTAAATATCACTGATGCTGGAAAGGAATTGCAGTGGGATCTGGCATGTTTGGGATTTCCTGGGTGACCAGCTAATGGCCATTCAGAGTGATCTTGAGCACCAGGCTTGGCCCACGGCCCTTACAGACATCTCAGGAGTACCATCTGACCTCTGGTCATGGATGTATAATTGGAAATTCTCTGGGTGAAAAGTGTGTGCATTCACAGTGCTCCTTCCAAGTATATGGACCAGTTAACGGAAGTGTGAGCTTCCACATACCGAATCCTGCCAGGCCCGTGGGAAGGATGCATATGAGATTGGGTGATTCAGCAAGACATTTGGGAAATCAAGCCACCTCATATGCCTAGCCAATTCATAGTCAGTGCTCCTAAAATAGCAATATTTGGATTGGGATAGGAAACCAATAGATGCTCTCGCCATTAGAACCCCCACAGCTTCAGTGTGTATGTAAACTGAAGCCAGGAGAAGTTGTCACAGTTAATGATGGCTTTTGTTGGAAGAATATAGAACAATAAACTATCCTGACAGGACACCTGCTTCTTTAAGCTAATGATAGTTGTGTGCTCATAGAGACCACTATTTACAAGACATACATTTAATCTCACCACTGCTGCAGACAGTCATATATTGAATTGGCCTAAAAAGATATCAAATTGCAACTAATGCTTTTTATATAGCCTATAGGGTTTCTATTTGTGTATTAAATATGATGTTTTGTGTTTTGTAACTAAACCATTTAGTAATCCCAACCCCATTGTTTTATTGCCATAGAAATGTTATTGCTTTTATGTTATTGTTGCCTTTGTAATGGATGCCTTTATCATTACTTGCCCAGTCCTAAACTGGCTAGATTTAATGCATAAGAGCGAGTGAAGCTAATAATTGTTAATGAACTTTATGGCAACAGTTGGGAAAGAAAGGAAGCCAGAAGCAGTGATGAATGTGTATAAGGATAAGCAGGACAAGAGGGAAAATACAGTGGGCTTAGAACTTTGACTAGGCTTTTAGGCCCGAACTTTGGATAAGTTTGTTTTCAGGCTGTGTTAAACTTTGGTTCAACTTGTCTCTGTGTATAAGGGTAAGAGAGGAGGGGGACAGAGTGATGAAAGAGTGATAGAAAGTTGCTTCTGTGTGTCAAAAGGTAAAAGGAGTCACAGTGGAAAGTTCCCAAAATGGAACAGTGGCTTTTCTGTACAAAGGGCATGTGGGGGCAGAAAGATGTGGTCAGGGCCCCAAAAAAGAGGAACTAGAATTGGATAAAGGGAAACCAGAATATCTGTTATATTATGACAGCTGAGCTTGCTTTTGGAACTACAGAAAAGGTGGTGAACCAGTTGAACCACCCCACGGCCCTAACTGGTTCTTAATCGGTACCATGAAAATAAGACCGGATCTCTGGATAGGACTAGGTAACCTATGGACATTATGGCCCTTAGAATCCCCTCAACTCCAGTCCATCTGAACGCTTAACCTTGGAGACGTTGTTAATGATCATATTTGTTGGGAAAATAACAGCCAAATAACGACCCTTGCTTCCCAACCTCTTATCCAGGCCAATGATAGCTGCATTCTTGTTAACTCAATTGTTTTACGGGACATTATCAAAACCCTCTAGCCCTCCATACCTCTAGGTACATATACTGGGGCCTTTCCAAAGGAGGGTTGTCATTAAATATTTTTTTTTTTGTTATTGTTGCTGTAAAACTTGTTGTCCCTGCCCTATATTTGCTTTGTTTATGCCACTTTACTAAGTGGCCCTTGTTCCCTTGGGGGAATTAAATCCCTGTCTGCCTGAAACCCTGGAAGCATCCTACAAAATGGGCCTACAAGTTCTGAAGTCCAGAACTTAATAAATATTCACATTAAGGAGGTTGATGCCAGTGTATTGGCATCAAAAGGAGGGAATTGATAGGGATTTTAAGGGGTCCCGCGTGCCCCAGACTGTGTCCCGCTTGCCCCAAGCTGAGTTAGCTGCCAGACCCCCACCCATAGGGTCAGAAGCAGACTGCATCCTAACCCCTGCCTTTCAGGCCTAGGCCTGTTAGCAAAACCCAATTGCTATATAGAACAAAGGTTAACTTCTGCAATTCTTGTTTGTCTATATAACGGGCACGAGGGGGGGTGATGGTGGTGAAGAAACCAGAGAAAGGGGAACTGAGGGAAGCTCAGCTAGAATGCGACAAGAGCCTTATCCAATGCAACCGCAAAGGAGGGGTCTTAAGGCAGACAGACTACCAACGAAAACTGTCAAAGAACAATAACAGGAAAAACCAAATATGGAAAAATACTGAACTAGCTTGCTTAATTTGCCACTGTTAATCCCAAATAAGGAAATCTAGGTAAGTGTTAATTTGCGGTTTTAGCCTTTATAAGCTTGGTGAAAATCTGTTAAAGACAAGGCAGCAACCCCCTTCTTTGCGTGGGGCCATGCTAGCCTTCCCTGTATGCATACCTGTATTTCAATAAAGGTGCCTCAGTGTGTGTGACACAAAATCAACGGTGTGGTCAATTTTTCCACAACAGGTATTTTATTGTTCTATTTTTAGCCATATTAAAACACATAGTTTCTTTATGCCTCATTCACCAAGCAATCCAGGTCACTCTGATTCAGAGACTGTCCTCTCATTATCTTCCTCCTCCGCAATTTGAGTGTCATTCACAAACTATATCAGTGATGATTTTATGTTGTCTTACAGGTCACTCATAAAAATGTTAGATACTGTAAGGACAAGAACTGATTCCCGTGGGACCTCACTAGAAACACATCTTCTCAATGACAACTCCCCACATACAATTACATTTTGAGACCTTTTAGCTGTTTCAGCTGTGCCAGGTTCCTTTTATATCATTCATAGTTTTTAAACAAAGTGTCATGGGTACCAACTCAAACACCTTAGAGAAGTCTAAGTATATTATGTTAACACAATTACCTGGATCGACCAAACTTATAATATCATTAAAATACATCACATTAGTTTGAGGAGGATCTATTTTCCATAAATCCATGTTGATTTACATTAATTATATTTCCCTCCTTTAATTTTTTATGAATTAAATTCCATATCAGCCAATCCATTACCTTGCCCAGGATCAATCAGGCTGACAGGACTATAATTACACAAGTTATCCAGTTTACCCTTTTAAAAATAGGCACAACATTATTTTTATCCAGTCTTCTGGAACTTACAGTGCTCCAAGACTTGTTGCAAATCAACGTTAATGGTCCAGCAAGATCCTCAGCCAACTCTTTTAAAACTCTTACAGACAAATGATCTAGACCTGTTTATTTTAGAATCTCTAACTTTAGTAGCTGCTGTTAAACATCCTCCAGAGATGCCTGCGGAAAGGAAAGGTGTTACCTTACCTCTGTATGTCTCTGATTCCCCATTCACACAGGGGACACCAGACCCTCAAAAGTATGTAGACTTCTATCTGGGCTTCTAGACCTACAAAATGAGACCACTTTATCTATTAGGGCATGGGTTGGCAACCTTGCAGAAGTGGTGTGCCGAGTCTTCATTCATTCACTCTGATTTCGCGTGCCAGTAATACATTTTAACATTTTTAGAAGGTCTCTTTCTATAAGTCTATAATATAGAACTAAACTACTGTTGAATATAAAGTAAACAAGGTTTTTAAAATGTTTAAGAAGCTTCATTTAAAATTAAATTAAACTGCAGAGCCCCCTGGACCAGTGGTCAGGACCCAGGCAGTGTGAGTGCCACTGAAAATCAGCTCACGTGCTGCCTTTGGCACGTGTGCCATAGGTTGCTTACCCCTGTATTAGGGCCTCTAAGTGCTACTGTAATACAAATAATAAGTTATAGAGCTAATGTTTCCTTTTCTTCATATACATGAACAAATTGTGAAATTCTCATGAAATACGATAAAGCATTCACTGATTTCTTTAGGGTCTAATTCATGATCTAGAGATTGTAAATGCTGTATGCAGAAGACAATTTGAATTGTCTTAATTAATTACATGATTACAGTAAAGGACCAGATATAATGCCAGGAGACTTATGTCTCTAGCAGAACATATTTCAGATTGTATATGTGATTGTAGCATTGACTGTTCACCACTGGCAATGGCTGTAGCACTGGGTTTGTAAAACCAATATTCAAACCATTGAGCTTGAAATTCATTTTAAACTAGTTGGCTCAAGTTCTCCAAACCCGTGGGGAGTTGACATAAAAAGATAAAATAGTCCAATCAGGATCCGCTTTCTAATTTGAAGTCAAAATTTGCCAGATAATCATTTCGACTATCCAATCAGCTCAAATTATAACCCATATGTGAGTGTAACTTGTTACCTACACTAAATACTGCAAACAGGGCTGTGCACAACCCCTCCATCTCCTGATTCACCACCACTAGACTTGATTTAAAAAAAGCAGTAAAAAGCCAGCTGTTCTTTGAGGGAAAATTTGAAAAACAAACAAAGAAAAAAAGGTTGGAGGAGTTGATTAAAAAAAAATCAAGGGAAATTATGTTTCCTTTAAAAATGTTTTTGACACAATATTTTGGACCAGCACTAGCAGAACTAGATGATTAAATCAGAATTTTACACAGAGGGGTAGCTGTCTACAAATATATTTTTAAATCACTTTTATTGCAGGAGGATGGAAAGGAGAGGGAATAAAAAAGTCCATCAGCTTTGCTAGTAGGGGTGGGAGACCAAGGGATGGAGAGAAGAAGGGTCTGAGCAAGGGGAAAATAGCTTCCTAAAAAGGCAAGGACGCTTCTGATTACAGAGGGCCCGCTTTTTACAGGTATTTAAGCATCCAAATACCTTTAAAAATCGAGCGCAGAATGACTGCTGGGCTCAGATATCCTGCCTCAGGACGTAGACTGAATTTCACCAAAGCACAAGGGAGCAAGTCAGACATACATGTGCATGCACACACAGTCTGTCCTCCAGTAACAGCTTGATACCTTGTTCAAAGAGAACACATAACAAAAACACACAAACACACGCAGAATTCCTTACCTACATCCGCAAGCCCTGGAGTCAGGAACTACTTTTCTTCCATACAATCTCCTCCCCTCTACTCCTGGAGCAGCTGCATTAACAGAAAAGAGTTACTCGCCGTTGTAACTGTTGTTCTTCGAGATGTGTTGCTCATATCCATTCCAGTTAGATGTGTGCGCGCCGCGTGCACGTTCGTCGGAAGATTTTTACCCTAGCAACACTCGGTGGGTTGGCTGGGCGCCCCCTGGAGTGGCGCCACTATGGCGCCAAATATATACCCCTGCCGACCCATCCGCTCCTCAGTTCCTTCTTGCCGGCTACTCCGACAGTGTGGAAGGAGGGCGGGTCTGGAATGGATATGAGCAACACATCTCGAAGAACAACAGTTACAACGTTGAGTAACCGTCTTTTCTTCTTCGAGTGATTGCTCATATGCATTCCAGTTAGGTGATTCCCAAGCCTTACGTAGGCGGTGGGGTCGGAGTGAGATGTTGCAGAATGCAAAACTGCTGAGCCAAAGGCTGCATCATCTCTAGACTGTTGAACCAATGAGGCAAAGGTGTCGACCGAGGACCAGGTAGTTGCACGACCTATCCCCTGGAAGGGGAAGTGAGCCAGGAAGGCAGCAGAAGAAGCCTGAGCCCTGGTGGAATGTGCAGTAAAGTGGCTCGATGGAACATGGGCCAAGTCAGAGGAGGTGCGGATGCACGACGTCACCCAAGGTGAAATCCTCTGGGAGGAGACAGGTAGGCCCTTTGTCCGGTCTGCCAGTTGAGAAACACAGCATACCATGGGTTTACCATGAGAGCCTGAAGCTCGGAGACTCATCTGGATGATACAAAGGCTACAAGGAAAAACTGTCTTTCAGGACAGGTATACCAGCAAGCATGTTGTCAGTGGCTCGAATGGGGCAGCCATAAGACTGGTTAGAACCAGGTTGAAGACCCAGGTTTTGACGGGCCAGATACGTTAACGGAGTGGAAGGTTTCCTACCACCCAGGAGAATCCTGTAGAACCGAGGCAGAACAACGTAACTCAGATCAGTTTAGCCACACAGCAGCCATGCTGTGAGGTGCAGGGATTGTAGGTCAGGGTGGTGAAGTTTGCGAGATCCTGCGTTATGAGGTTTGGGCAAAGAAGCAGGGGAATCGGGTTGGCCACCGACAGGCCTAGCAACATGGTGTACCAGTGCTGCCTGGGTCACGCTGGAGCGATCATGATGAGGAGCGCTCTGTCCCTGCGGAGTTTTAGCAGGAGCCTATGAACTAGCGGGAACGGTGGAAAGTGTACAGCAGACGGCTCGTCCACGGCCTTAGAAAGCCTCCAAGATCGAGCCCGGGGAGAAGTCTTGGAATGAGCAGAACTTGCCTCTCTTTCCGTTCTCGCGAGAGTGAAGAGGACTATGCGGGGAAAACCCCACTTCCGGAAAACGGAATGTATAACGTCCGGAGGAATCGACCACTTGAGAAACCGGAAGGATCTGCTGTGGCGATCCGCCAGAGCGATCCGGACCCCTGAGAGAAAGGACATTACCAGGTCTATCAATTGGGCTGTGCCGAAGTCCCGGAGTCGGATAGCTCCCTGCAAAGAGGGGAGGACCGTGCTCCGCCGTGCGTGTTTATGTAACACATGGCCGTTGTGTTGTCTGTGAACACCGAGACACAAAGCCCTTGCAGGTGCTGCTGAAATGCCTGATACACAAGGCAGACTGCTCTCAGGTCCCGGACATCGATGTGCAAGGCCAGCTCTGGAGCCGACCGAAGGCCTTGAGTGCGTAACTGACCCAGGTGAGCCCCCCAGTCGAGAGATGAGGCGTCCGTCGTGAGGGACACTGAGGGGTGAGGTGGATGGAACAGCATCCCTGCACCCACCAGGGAGGGCATCGACCCCCAGTCGGGAGAGCCTAGGCCGCTCGGGGGGATTGAGGCGACCCTGACTATGCTGTCTCTCCCGGGTGGCACACAGAGGTGAGCCACGATTGAGATGGACGGAGGCGAAGCCTGGCATGATTGGTTACGAATGTGCAGGCAGCCATGAGACCCAGGAAACCTAGGCAAGTGCGAGCCAAAGTTGTCGGGAAGGTCCGTAGACCTTGTATAATTGTTACCATCGCGTGAAACCGAGGCTGAGGTAAGCAGGCTCTGGCGAGACTGGAGTCCAGGATGGCCCCAATGAATTCTATTCCCTGTGTGGGAATCAGAGCGGATTTCTGTGTATGGATCATCAGGCCTAGACTCAGGAATAGATCCTTATCGACGCCCACATGACTGGTAACTTGGACTCCAGTGGTCCCTCGAATGAGCCAATTGGCTAGATACGGAAAACGTGTACCCGACGGTGGCGGAGAGAGGCAGCGACTACAACCATGCACTTTGAGTACACTTGGGGCTGTATAGAGGCCAACCAGGAGGACCGTAAACTGGAAAGGATGACGGTTGGCCACAAACCGGAGGTACCTTCTGTGTGGAGGATAAACGACGAAGTGAAAATACGCGCCCTTAATATCAAGGGCGGCATATCAGTCTGCGGGATCCAAGGATGGGATGACGGTCCCCACGGATACCATGCGGAACTTCAGGCGTACCATGAACTCGTTGAGTTCCCGCAGGCCTAGGATAGGTCTAAGACCTCCCTTCGCCTTGGGGATTAGGAATTAGTGGGAGTAGAACCCGTTGTTCTTTTCGTCCTTTGGTACCTCCTGTATAGCTCCGATGGTGAGGAGCGTGTGCCCCTCTTGCAAGAGAAATTGCTTTGGGGTCCTGACTGACGCCTACGACTGCGTCAGCGACGCCTGCCGGCAAAGCCCTGTCTTTGTCTAGGCGCAGGGTAAGGGTGGTGAGGCTGGGGGCAGAAAGGTCGGCGCTGAGTCACCGGCATGTGCATGCCGAGAGGGAGCGCACAGCGACCTTGCTGTCCTTATAGGCTTTGCAGCCTAGGGTCAATTTTTTTTTTCTCGAGAACAGGCCCTTGTCATTGAAGGGCAAGTCCTGTATAGTGTGCAGCAGCTGCGAGGGAAGGCTCGATAACTGGAGCCATGAAATACGCCTCGTGGCAACACCCGAGGCCTGGGTCGTGGCTGCGGAGTCAGCTATATCCAACGAGGCCTGGAGGGAAGCTCTCGCCACCTTCTTCCCTTTTTCCAGGAGGGCAGCAAACTCTTAACGGGAGTCCTGAGGAACTGACTCTGTAAATTTTCCCACCGCTGCCCATAGTAGCGGCTAAGCAGGGCTTGCTGGTTTGCTACGTGAAGTTGCAGGGCCCTTGCCGAGTACATCTGACGGCCCAGTAAATCCATTCACCTAGCCTCCTTGGGTTTAGGGGCTGGTGCCTGTTGGCCATGGCGTTCCGTCCCATTGACGGACTGGACGACAAGGGAGGGAGGGGGATGGGGGGGACATATAGGTACCCGTAGCCCCTGGAGAATACCATGTACATGCGTTCTACTCCCGTGCCCGCGGGCAGGATAGCAGCTTGAGACTGTCAGATGGTATCCACTTTGGCCTTGATCTTCGGAACGAACGGTAGGGCCACTCTAGTAGGGGCATCACCCGACAGAATGTCTATGATCGGACACCGTATCTCCAAGACTTTCCCCCACTTGGGGATTCAGATTGAGTGCCACCCGTCTCAGGAGGTCCTGATGGCCCCCCAAGTCGATTAGAGGAGGGCCCGAGGAGTACGCCCCTGCCACAGCCTCATCTGGTGAGGAGGAAGAAGAAAGGCCGGGGACAAGCGGGTCCTGTGTGGGCTCGCACTCCTGGACAACCTCCTGATCCGGTGGGACCGGTCGGAGGAGGGCAGCTAACTGTCTCCTGGCACCCAGTGCTCTGACGGAACAGAGTGAGATGGGATCACAGATAGGCCTTTGGCCTGATGGCACGCCCAAGATGTACAGAGTGACCACTGATGGGGTCAGGGTCCTGGGCCTGGGGCACCTGGAAGACATCTGGTGTTCACTCTGGTGAATCACAGTCCTGCGCGTATAAATTGCCTGCGCAGGACAACAGTGATGCATGTTCAGATGGCCATGGAGGAGCTAAAAAGTCCTGGGCAGAGTCTCCCTCTCTAGCTGACGTCGCCTGACGCGCATCGGGGATCGGTACTGGGCAGCATACCGGTACCGGGAGCGAGAACGGGACCTGCCACCGGAGCAGTGCCGGGAGGTCAACCGAGATCTCGAGGCTCGACGTCGAGAGTGGCGACGGGAGTCCGGTGCCTGGAGCGGTACCGGGAGCTAGATTGGCGCCGAATGTACCGGGCCGGCGAACGGGATGCTGATCTGTGCCACGAGTACGACCAGTACCGAAATGGAGAACGGTGCCGGGACTGTAAGCGGTGTCAGCACCTGGATTGGCGACAGGACCGAGAACATCTGCGGGACCGCGATAGTGAATGGTGTCGCTCCATGGTGCCGAGGGAGGGTGGTCTGATCAAGGCAGGCTTGCCGATCGACTGTGTAACCCGCACCGGCAGCGCTGGGGGTTGAGGCAGCGCATGCGCTGTCATTGCAATCAACTTCCTCGACATGGAAATGTCTCTGGCGTAGAGGGAATAGTGAGCTCAACCACGGCTCGCACTGGGGAGCACTCGGGTACCAGACTTGACGGCTCTTGCGTGGCCGGAATCGACGGTGCTGATATTGTCGGTGTCACGGCAGGTATCAGTGCTGGGCGGTCTGACTAGTATAGCGCTTGGGCTGCGGAGCAGGCGGCTCTGACACAGCTTAATAGTGAGCTCAACCACGGCTCGTACCGGGGAGCTTTCCGGCACCGGACTCGACGGCTCTTGCGTGGCCGGAGGCGACGGTGCTGATATTGACGGTGCCACGGCAGATATCGGTGCCGGGCGGTCCGACTTAGTATAGCGCTCCGGCTGCGGAGCAGGCGGCTCGGATGCAGCAGGAGTCCTGTGCCTCTTCATCCTCCAGGAGAGGGATCTGTGAGGAGCAGACGTCGGTGCCGGCGACGGCCGGTGCTGGGAGGCTTTGGCGGTACCGGCGATCCGGTGCCAAGGGAGCGCTTCTTGAAGACTTACCAGCGCTCGGTGCCGAGAGTGGAGGCGTAAGAGCTGCCTCCCTCAGGAGCTACTTGAGACTAAAGTCTCGCTTCCCTATTGTTCTCAGATTAAAGGCCTTACAAATGTGGCACTTATCTGTCAGGTGAGATTCCTCGAGGCACTTAGGAGAGGATCTCTTGTCAGCATCGGCTTATGGCCGGCCGAGCACGGTTTGAAACCCTGTGAACCGGGCATAGTACCCGGCACCGGGTGCGGGGCAGGGGATAAGCCCCAATCTCCTGTGACTATATACACAAACTATACTACAAACGAATAAAGTTAACTATATAAATCTGAACCATATATACAAGAATTAACGAGAGAAACTACGAGTAGCTAGGGAAGTGGAGGTCAGCTATGCCGCGATCCACTGTTCCAACGACCGACACGGGCGATAAGAAGGAACTGAGGAGCGGATGGGTCGGCAGGGGTATATATTCGGCGCCATAGTGGCGCCACTCCAGGGGGCGCCCAGCCGACCCACCGAGTGTTGCTAGGGTAAAAATCTTCTGACGAACGTGCACGCGGCGTGCACACACCTAACTGGAATGCATATGAGCAATCACTCGAAGAAGAACTTGCCAGAAATTCCTGCAGGTGAACCTAAGTTGGTATTAACCCCTTGTTTGTCAAGGCAGGGAATCTAACCCGCCATCAGGGAATTACTCATCCTGAGACAGGAAGATCAGGCCCCTTGTTTACAAATGTTTCTCCAGTCTTTCCAATAATCCACTTAATTATTTTTATTACATTAGCACTTAGAATCCCCAGCTGAGCCCACTGTGCGAGGCTACTCTGCACAAACCTAGGAAGTCCCTGCCTCAAAGAGTCTGAATGGATACAAGGACGTATTGTTAGCCCCATTTTACAGTCGATGAAACTAAGGCAGAGAGAAGGGAAGTGACTTGCCAAAAGTCAGGTAAGAAGTCTGTGACCCTGACAGGAAATGAACCAAGATCTGCTCTCCAGTCTGGTATTTGAAGCACACGATCAAGTTCCTCAGCACGTCTATACATTCATCTTAGCTATGTAATCTAGATAACGTTGAACATATCTGTGATCATTATTATTGTCAGTCATCTCATGCAGAATGAAAAGGCACAAAACACATTTTAAATGGCACATTTCCACCTTTAAAAATCCATTGCCCTTTTTAAAGCAAAGAAACCATTTGCTCATGAAAAGGCAAATCCCACGTACCCAAGCCATCGTTGGAGTACTACGCCTAATAGAGTTATAATTGACGGCAGGAACCCAAGAGGAGTTTAGCAACTTGCATTTCCTTGTTGAGAAACCACAGTGTGAAGCTAACGCTCCCCAGGGTGCAGCATTTACTTTCATAGCTCCCCAATGTACACAGAGCACAAATGGAGAACTGGGCTCCAAATCTGTTGCGTTAGAAATCCCTTATGTCATCTATAAATTTTAATCTATTTCCTTCACCTGCTATTGTACAAATAAGGATGCACTTCCCTGTTGGTATTTTCATTCCCATAGATACTTTAATAAAAGAATATCATTCTTGCTTTAGCTAATGCGTAGCAGCAGCAAGTTTTCGAGAAAATTTGTCCCAAACTCATACACACTGTCGGAGGCAGGAAGATTGGATTTCTTGTTTAATTTAAATCTACGAGTGGTTTCGCAGGCAAAGCTCGCTGAGCTGAAACACCTCATTAACAGGCAGGCCCTGTGGGCTAAATATGTCCCCTTAATATGAAGATTGATTTAACTAGCTATATGAAAAATGACTTTTTTTAAACCATTGAATTTTGTAAGACATTTGATAACACAGTGCCTGACCCAAAGCCCACTGATGTCAGAGGGAGTCTTTGTATCACCTTCAGTGGGCTTTCGAGCTCACCCTTCACGGCCAGCTTGTGTCCCTAGCATTAGGGCTGGCCCAAGAGCAAAAACAAACACTAGACCTTTTCTAAAAAGCGTGAATAAATACAAGACAGCGCCCCACCTCCATGGTTAAGGGACTTCCTTGGGCTGTGGTTGACCTCGGTTCAAGTCCTGTTCTGAATCAGGCAGATCCCACATCCCAGGACAATGCCCGGTCCAATGGGCTATTATAGTGTCAGTCTTGTGCTGTTGCCCAATGAATATTTCATTACATATGTAAGCAGAGTCTGGTTGAGCTCTTCCCTGATATCTAGTGGTGAGCTGTGGAAAATGACTTCAGAAACTGACCTTGTTTGGATGGACACACTCACCCTGCCTAGGTGCTCGGCATTGTGGGACTGCTGGCCCAAATGGTCACTCATGGCTGGCGTTGGAGCCCCAGTCTCCTTGTTATTGGGGCAGGAGTAATAAAGGGTTGTTATCCTTGTTGTGTGAACCGAGGGCTGCAGAACTGTACCTGGCATGTCCCAATGGAGGGACTCACCCTCAACTCAATGGCATTCACTAGCCAGGGGACATGGGTTCCAAAGCCCAATGAGTTGAGAGAGGGTGAGGACAGGCAATTCTACCCAGTGGTATGGGACTGTTTAAGGACCCTTGACACTATTTGACCTTTCTTCTCTCCATGGTATAATAAAAGATTGAATTTAGACTCAATTGAGAGTCTTGTTACATGCTGCAGAGTTAAAATCACTGTTATATTTGGGACAGTGTCTCTATTGCAAGAGACTGCACAGTGTGCACCAGTAGTGAGGCTCCACCACTAAGAGCTGTATAAGGATTGCTCAGTGGTTTGAGCATTGGCCTGCTAAACCCAGGGTTGTGAGTTCAATTCTTGAGGGGGCCATTTAGGGATTTAGTTGGGGATTGGTCCTGCTTTGAACACAGGGTTGGACTAGATGACCTCTTCAGGTCCCTTCCAACACTGATATATTCTATGATTCACTGAGTGCTCTGTTAAGTGTGTGTGAGTGGGGGCCTGAAAACATCTTGGTGAGCAGGCAGCTGATGGAGAGGTATGGCAAGCAGCCAGCAGAGAAGCTGGTGGAGAGGACTAGAGCAGAGTCCTGCAGAGGTGTGGCAATCGGCCGTTGGGGCCACGAGCAAGTGCCCGAGTAGTGCAGCATGTAAGATGCCTTCTTACCTCCTCCTGCCTTCCACACAGGGTGGGAGGTGAACTCTGCGGATGAACCTCTGAACTCTGGGGCTGCACTGGCCAAGGACAGCAACTGTGAGTGGGGTACAGAGAAGGGATGAGCATGTTAAAGGGACTTTTGGGTTGCTGTACTTAAGACCGAGGGGGAAAGGACACTGCCCAACTTACTTGGGGGTCGGTCTTTTGCTCATGGTTTGTGTTTAGGAATCCTAGTTGTGGTGTTTTCCCAAATTAATGCTGAGTTAATTCCTTCCTTTTGTTAAAAGTTTTTGCTACACTCAGACTCTGTGCTTGTGAGAAGGGAAGATACTGACCCTTGTTGCTGCTGCCTCCACCTGGCAGAATAGTTACATATACAAAAAGTGGAACAGTACCAACAGAGGAGCATTCACAAGAGGCTGATTCTGTATCCAGTGGCCCGGGCACTCGTCTAAGATGTGGGCAATCAAAGTTCAAGTTCTTACTCAGGTAGAACAAGAACTTCACTCTGGTCACCCTCATGAGTCAGTTAAGGGGCATATGTTTGAAATTATGAAGGGCTGTAGCAGCATTCATGCTCCCTGAGACGCTGGGGACTTACAGGAAGAATGGCTCCAGGTGCTCCCAGTGCAGAGCTCCCAGGGGCAGCTCTGCACTGCCTTTTGCTAGAGAGGTGGCATACTCTAGCCCAGAGGGATTACAGTGGTGTAACGCTAAAGTAGTTGAGAGCAAAGTATTTGTAGAGTAATCCCTTGGGAATCCCCTAGGCCTGATTCACAATTGTCGTGCTCTTTTCAGAGTCTCCCTGTGCAAAGTGGCCATAAAACACCACCAACCAGACTGGATTGGCATTCCACACAGGTACATGTCAGTATACCAGAGGCATGGAGGCGGAGAATCAGGCACTCCCTGAGATTTGTCAGTCTATGTCAGGCAGTTAACACAGTATCAATACACCAGTGGGGCTTTTGTGCTGCATTTAATATGCGCTGCTGTTTTGGAAGATAAGTAAAAGTAAAGTCTGCTGTGTAGAGTCCACTTCCCTTTCGATGCTGAGGTTCTCAGAGTTACAGTGCACTTGGAGAAACTGAAGGAGAAGGCTGATCCCTGAAGTGACACATCCTTTGGCAACAGCCAGCTACAGTTATTTATTGTAATGATGCCAAACACTTCAAGTCCGGTGTCAAATGAGTTCCACTGGGATGCATCCCCACCTCCCCCTAGTGAAATTTTGCCATATCCATGAGGCTAGAACCTCAGCAACCAAATAATCATTGTCTTTGTGGAGTCTGGGTCAGCTCATTCCTTCTGGCCAGCATTCCACTCCCAAGTGTGTCAAACCGTCCAATCGTTAAGTGCTTTACTTTACATTCTCCTGGCTCCCTTTCATTAAAAAGCTTAACTGTTCATTTCTTTGGCCATTCTCTTGCTCCAGGAAGAGATGAATGGTTAGAGTGGGGGCCATAATGAGACTCTCAACAACCATAAGGAGCCCTGGAGAGCTGTATATAAACAAGTTTGGTCCAGTCCTATAAAGCTGTGTAATTATTGTGTAAAAAAAAAATCCCCATTCTTCTGAGTTGCACAGCGGGAGCATGGAAGCTTAGGGGAGGCTCAGAAATAATCAGGGGTTGCTAAAAACTAATTAGTCACGTCTCTGTGGTCCCCTCTCGCTTCTGCTCCATCTCATTAATATTCATTATTAATGAATATTAACAAAGTTACAAGAGGAGCGGACAGTTGCTGTTTGACGGTGTGCCTGGAAGAAGACAATAGTCCCACCAAGTGGTAAGTTACTTTTATTACAGCACAAGAATTTCTTCCCTTGGTCTTTTGAAGAACAGGAGGAAATATATACTGTGGCACAAAGGTAGCCAGAAGGAGCCAACATGGAGCTGAATGAGCACTGCAGCCTCCTACCTGAGAAGGGGCAGCAGACTCAATAAAGCTGTTTTATTCATGGCAGGTGGAGGACTGAACAGTGCCTCCCAATTAACACACTGGCTAGTGGAACCCTCCATGCCATCAATGCAGAGTATTTGGGGACCTAATGGTTTTAAGATGAACCATTGGAACATGCAGAGTTCAGTATTTTCCAACCCCTCTCCACCTCCCCTCCCACCCCAGGCTAACCCTGGAGTTAAGAGAGAGAGAGAAATACAGGCCCAGATTGAGGCCCAGAAGTATGAACTGACTGTTATGGAGTGGAAGAGACAAAACGCTCCAGCAGCTGGCTCCACTTCCCCAAAAATCCACAAACGGGAGCGACTATGTTTGCAGTATGATGAATCCAGCGATATTGCCAAATATTTCATCACCTTTGAGAGACTGTGCACCCTCCATGCGATCCCTGACAATCAAAAAATGACTACATTGATGGCAAAATTGACTGGAAAAGCTCTGGACATATTCAATAAGATGCCTATTGGCGATGCTTCAAACTATGGTAAATTTAAGGAACTGGTTTTGAAATAGTTTCAGATTACACCTGAAACCTACAGAATGCATATGCTAATTGTTGTATCTTCAATAAACGCGGCATATTGCCTTTTCCCCTGAAAAAGATCCCATGTGCTTCTTATAAGCATAACATTTTTGGTGCAGAATTGCAAAAGGGGGAAGACATGCACTGTGATTGTATACCTTTTAGCAATATTTTCAACCATCTGTATAAAGTGATCAATCATTCAGGTGTGAACACCCCCCACCATAGAAGTACCGGGCAATAGGGGGAGGATTAGAGTCCTCGCTCCTATCTGTCTGCCGGGGGAAAATTGCATAGGTGAATATACCCTCGGTTGTAGCAGGATCGAGCCCAAAGGTAGAAGGCTTAGCACTCCCCACTCCTGCTCTATCAGGCAGAGTTTTTAGTGGATATAGACTTTTTGTGTTTTGTAAGTCCCAGCACAAGAGTGGGCAAATAAGGAGTAGATTTCTGTAAGACCTCACTTTGAAGGATATAGGACTATGGGATATTGCTGTGATTTCACAATTTTAAGAAACATATTTAAGAAAAGGGATGAGGAGGTGTGGGGGCTAGTTAAGGAGCCCACCCTCCTTGCTAAATTGGTAGTGGAACACAGCCTGTGTCCATGAAAAGGTACGGTTCAGTGAGGAAAGCAGGATCGGGCCCAGACAAGCAGGCAGGCAACAGATAAGGAGATTGGAAAACAGGTTGGGAGCCCTGAGGGGCATAGCGGCAGGAGTAAGGGAAGCAGTGAGTCCAGGCATGGGGAATTCAGATCCCTGGGACAATACTTGGAATGGTGAAATCTGAGTTGATGAAGGTGTCATTTGGGGAGATAAGCAAGTGACTTAAGGAAATAGAATGAAAAGTTAACTCTGCAGAGGCTGGGGGGGGGGGGAATTAAGCAGTTGAAGTTAGAAAGGAAAAGTGTTATAGAAAGAGAATTCTTGGTTTCTTTGCAGCGATTCTGAAGGGAAAATGGGCCCTTTTCCAAAGGAATATCTATAAATAAGCCAGGCAGAGAGACAATCAGATTTAAATCATTTGACTATGAACAATTTAGTCAAATTTGCTAAAAGAACATAAAGGGTTTCTATTGGAATTTAACTGCCCCCAAATGTATACAAATGAAATCTATGTACAGCTATGTATAAATATATTGTGTAAATATGTGGAGTGTTTAGAACCTAAACCAACACTCCTGGCTTGTAAAACTCTGTTTTGTAGGTTTAAGATAAATTGTTTTTTGTTTTGTTTTTAAATAATTCCACTAACAAATTCACCCTTTAACTCACCTGTGTGGCCAGTGCTAAAGGCAGACGGCCAATCCTGGCGTTTAACAATTGATTATAGAAGAATCAATAAGGGCACCATCCCTGGCTGATATGACACAGGTCATACAAAAAGTGCAAGCCACATCTAAATATTTCTCAGTTATTGAGTTGGCCAGCTGTTTCTTTGCCATACCCCTACATCCAGACTCACAAGGTCAGTTTGCCTTTACAATAAAGGAGCAACAATGGACCTTTTGTCGGTTGCCCCAGGGATATCACCTCCTATTGTCCATTGGCATGTTGTGGACTCAACTGGTCTAGCATATCCACAAGAAAGGCCTTTTGTGTTTTCATATGTAGGTGACATTTTAACATTTGGGGAAACTGAGGCACAAACTCAAACACTAACGGAAAAAGTTTTGGCACTAATTCAGGAAACAGGGTTCAGAGTAGCCTTAGACAAGGCTCAGTTGATGCTACCTCAGGTTACATACCTGGGTGCAGTTGTTGGACAAGAAGGGCGACAGGTAGATCAGAGGAAGGTCAGGGCCCTGGTAGAAATGCCGGCCCCTACCAGACACTCACTCTTTAAGAGAACTGCTAGGAGGATTCCGTTTTCTTAGCCCACACATTTATAAATATGCTGAAATAACTCACCCATTGTGGAAACTGCTCAAGAAAAAGACAAAATGAGAATGGGGAGAAGAGCAGGACCCAACTTTAACCCTGCTAAAACAGAAGGCTCTCACAACCCCAGCCCTGCATTTCCCTGATGAATTGCAGCCTTTTGTTATTTGTTTGGCGGCTTATAACATGGCCTTGGCTGCCACACTATTACAAAACAATGAAGAGGGAAAGCTAGTGCCAGTAGCATATGAATCCAGGAAATTACAAGGAGCAGAAATAAATTTTGATTCCTGTGAACGTTAGTGCCTAGCAGCCATCTGGGCAGTACTGTTTTTTCAGCCTCTTACAGGAACAGACCCTATTACTATCCGAAGCACCCACACACTCCTCTCCTTTTTTTCTGGATGACTGGAAAAAAGCTAATGTAGTGCCCATCTTTAAAAAAGGGAAGAAGGAAGATCCAGGGAACTACAGGCCAGTCAGTCTCACCTCAGTCCCTGGAAAAATCATGGAGCAGGTCCTCAAGGAATCAATTTTGAACCACTTAAAGGAGGGGAAAGTGATCAGGAACAGTCAGCATGGATTCACCAAGGGCAAGTCATGCCTGACTAACCTAATTGCCTTCTATGATGAGATAACCGGCTCTGTGGATGAGGGGAAAGCAGTGGATGTGCTATTTCTGGACTTTAGCAAAGCTTTTGATACAGTCTCCCACAGTATTCTTGCCAGCAAGTTAAAGAAGTATGGGCTGGATGAATGGACGGTAAGGTGGATAGAAAACTGGCTAGATGGTCGGGCTCAACGGGTAGTGATCAATGGTTCCATGTCTAGTTGGCAGCCGGTATCAAGTGGAGTGCCCCAAGGGTTAGTGCTGGGGCCGGTTTTGTTCAATATCTTCATTAACGATCTGGAGGATGGTGTGGACTGCACCCTCAGCAAGTTTGCAGATGACACTAAACTGGGAGGAGTGGTTGATACGCTGGAGCGTAGGGATAGGATACAGAGGGACCTAGACAAATTAGAGGATTGGGCCAAAAGAAATCTGATGAGGTTCAACAAGGACAAGTGCAGAGTCCTGCACTTAGGACGGAAGAATCCCATGCACTGCTAGAGACTAGGGACCGAATGGCTGGGCAGCAGTTCTGCAGAAAAGGACCTAGGGATTATGGTGGACAAAAAGCTGAATATGAGTCAGCAGTATGCCCTTGTTGCCAAGAAGGCTAATGGCATTTTGGGTTGTATAAGTAGGGGCATTTCCAGCAGATCGAGGGATGTGATCATTCCCCTCTACTCAGCACTGGTGAGGCCTCATTTGGAGTACTGTGTCCAGTAGTGTGGGGCCCAAAACAAGAAGGATGTGGATAAATTGGAGAGAGTCCAGCGGAGGGCAACAAAAATGATTAGGGGGCTGGAGCACATGACTTATGAGGAGAGGCTGAGGGAACTGGGATTGTTTAGCCTGCAGAAGAGAAGAATGAGGGGGGATTTGATAGCTGGCTGCTTTCAACTACCTGAAAGGGGGTTCCAAGGAGGATGGATCTAGACTGTTCTCAGTGGTAGAAGATGACAGAACAAGGAGTAATGGTCTCAAGTTGCAGAGGGGGAGGTTTAGGTTGGACATTAGGAAAAACTTTTTCACTAGTAGGGTGGTGAGGAACTGGAATGCGTTACCTAGGGAGGTGGTGGAATCTCCTTCCTTAGAGGTCTTTAAGGTCAGGCTTGACAAAGCCCTGGATGGGATGATTTAGTTGGGGTTGGTCCTGCTTTGAGCAGGGGGTTGGACTAGATGACCTCCTGAGGTCCCTTCCAACCCTGAGATTCTATGATTCTATAAGTACATTTTATCAGGGAGACTGACAAGAGGTAAAGTCTCAAAACCCGAATGACCCAATGGAGGCTTATTTTAGTTAACAGAGGGGTGACCACAGAAACAGTGTCCAAGCCAGACATGCTAACACGTGCCCTATTGAAAAAGGGAATTGACATGAATGTCACTCTTGAGCAAAGAATTGCCTTGGTAGAGGCACCCTCACTTGAAGAATTAGATCCCGTGGGCCAAGAAAAGCATGTCTGGTTTACGGACAGGTGTGCAGTGGTAGTAAAAGGGAAAAGATGTGTAAAATACGCTGCCATTAATTTAGAAGAGGAAGTCATTCAGGGAATTTAGACCCATGGATCGGCTCAGCATGCCGAGCTCCACACAATTTATCAGGTTTTAAGGAAATATGAAAATTCCCCACAGCCCATGTATATTTATGCTGATAGTGATTTTTGTGTGAAGGGGATAGTTTTGGTTACCTGATTGGCACAGGAACGGATGGAAAGCAGCAGATAGAAAGGATATTGCATATTCAGAGGAATGGAAATGGATTTACCAGTGGGTAACAAAGAACTCTAAACAGTTAAAGGTGCGACGTAAAGGCACACAGTAAAGGAATGGGTATGGAGGCCACCTGGAATAATCGGTAGATACAATAGCCCTACGGCATGACATAGCGGTTGTAACCAGAAGTCAGAAAAGGAATGTCTGTGTTGACACACCTAAGCCAACAGATGGCACTACAGACCACCTTAACTGAGTTCCAGGAAAGCTAGAAAGACAGGAGTTACTTAATGTAGCCCATCAGTTTATGCGTGAAGGAGTGGAATGGATTTTAAGAAGGCTAAAGCAAGTAGCAGAACGGGAGTGTATGGAAGATGATATTAAAACATGGGTGCGTAATTGTGTCTGGTGCGCTCAGGACAAGGCTCGTCCTCCACACTGGCAACCCATGATGTGCCAACCAAGGCTTGGGCCATGGCACAGGGTTCTAATTGAGTTTATTGATAAATTGCCAAGGAGTAAGGAAGGATTCCAGTATTTATTGGTGATGATTGATTCCTTTTCAGGATGGGTGGATAATAGCACCAGGGTAGTGGCCAAAAAGTTTAATGAGGTAGTAAGTAGATATGGCACCCTCAAAATAATAGATTCTGATGATGGGGGAGCCTTTGTAGGAGAAATGTTTACAACAAGGATACAAGCCTTGGGAATTAAAGAAAAGCTCCATATACCATACAGGCCTCAGTCCTCAGGCCAAGCAGAGCGCATGAATCGCACTATTAAGGAAGCTCTCCGGAAGGTAGTAAATCACACAGGGAAAGACTGGCCGGATAAACTGCCTCTGATTTTGGCTGCCATCCGCAGCAGTAATAGACTAAGGAGAAAAATTCAACTCTTCCAAATTCTGTTTGGACCTCCAATGCATGCAATGATTGATCCTAGTTACCTGGTACAGGGTCAAGAAGAGAGCTCTAATATAACCCAGCATGATTATTTTCAATGGCTTAAATAGTTACAAGAAGATTAACCCTGTACTGGAGGGTGGTATTATCAGGCCATCAAACACATGAACAACAAAATTCAAAACCAAAGACCCACAAAGGCAGCCCTGTGGGAAACAGGGGACCAAGTCATGTATCTTAAAATGGGAAAAAGGGGTCACTCATTGGAATCAAAGTGGATAGGCCCTTACTCCATAGTGGACCACCTTAGCCTATTGGTATACCGCATTGAAAAAGATGGAAAACTGAAATGGGTACATGTTTCACAAATTAAATTGTTTATATAAATAATCATGTTTAATTCTTTGCAGAAAAGGACATCCCAGAACCTGAGCATGAGGCACTGCTTAACCACTGCAATTTTAATCCACGGAAAATAAGACTCCATTGTAAGGTCTGGCTTTACCTGCTTCTGGGAACTTTTAGTGTCCAGATAATTAGAGCAATCATGGGAGAAGATGCAATCCTCCTTATATGCCAATATTTAAGGAATAATTCACTCCCCGCCAACCAATCATGGATTCCTACCCATGGAATGGTATGATAAAAATGCTAGCCAAATCTTAAAGCCCTTAGGCAATACCAATGTGTATGCCTGGGAAGGGGAAGAGGGACTTAAAGTTCACCTCATAAACACCACAGGAATACCAAACCACTGGGAAATAGGGGTTAAAATAGAGGGTCCCTATGGGGATACCACCTGGAGTTCCAGCTACCCATGATTACCTGTTAAGACTGGAACAATACTAACAGTTATTGGGGATGCTGTCCAATACCCCATAGTGAATTGAATTCCCGGACACATGCACCAGAACCTGGACCAGAGACTATGCATTCAAAAGAGGTACCCCAATTAAGATGAAGAAACCAAAATTGTTTGTGACTCAAAGTGATCCAGTAAAAGTCTTGCTAAATCCACTATTAGTAAAAATGAAAATTGGTCTGTATTGGACTCAGTTGAACGTGTCTAAATTGGAACCCAAATGTTTACCCTACTCCCTTCCTATTATAACAGCCTGGATAAAAACACATGAACACCCCAATGGCCGAGCAAAACGAGATGTAGTAGACACCACATTAGGAGGAGCTGGATTTGGAGCAGGAACTATGAACACTCTAGACTTGGAGGTAATTAAGAATAAGTTAAGTTTCTTGTCATAACTGCAAGATAGTCTAATTGACAAGCAGGCAGATAATACTGTGGATTTGGTACAAATAGGTCTGGGAAATCTAAAAGCAACATGGAATATGTGGCGGCGACTAAACACCACTTCCTGGCTGCTGTATAAACAACAAATAGAATTAGGGAATAAAACTGCCTTGGCCATAGGATGTACTGAGATGCAAATTCTTAGTTTAGCATCACTTGAACACAAAATGTTTTGTGTAATATCTGGGAATGTTGGGTATTAATGCATCTTTTCAAACAGAAGAGATTCTGGTTTGACACCTACAAATATGGATGGATGCAATATGTTTCCAGCATGGTTAAGCCTGATTTGTTATTAGGTGAAATTATTGTTAAAATTGCTAACCAACAGTCTGTGGAGACAGAAATATGGAAAGTGAGCCCGCACCCAAAATTGACCATGGGATCCTTTTGGCTACCCTGGGTTATGGGTCAGTGGTCTGGGAAAGAGAAGAAATTATTGGACATCCAAGGACGTACGGAGTGGAGCCCTCAGAAATGGGTGTGCTTGTCCCTACCTGTCACCACAGAACCATGCAGCAAGGACACATCATTGGGAATATGTGTATGAGACTGTGGTGGGGCGACTGCCCCCCCACCCCATGAGAGAGAGGGCCAGAGTGGCTGTGCAGGCTGGCAGCCAATTAGAGAAGGGCCTACTGAGAGCCAATCAGGGCCGAGATTAGAGCCAGCCAATCAGAGCTAGGCTAGGCCCTATATAAAGGCTGCCTAGGAAGCAGCCCAGAGACAAAGTCTGATAAGGGGAGAGAAGGAGGGCAGGGTGGCTGTTGCTAGAGGGTCCCTGGGTCAGGACCCAGAATAGAGGGTGGGCCTGGGTCCCCCCCCTTCCACTACACCTGGCTGAGGAGGAGCATGGCCTGATACAGGCAGTGGCTGGCTACTGTGACAAAGGGGCTAGACTTTGAGGCTGCAGATGGCTACTAGAATAGGTGCAGATGGAGGACTGCTGATAACACCAGACTCCCGGAAGGGGGTGAGACCAGAGCAGTGGGCACTGCTGGAGGACAGTGTCCTGAAGAGGATGCTGACAAACAGGGAACAACACAGGTCCAGACATCAACAGGGGAGCAGATGACTGACGGGACACCACCGGCAGATGGCGCCCTGCAGAGGACAGAGCTAATTCCAGACATGCCAGCGGGAGGCGTGTGGTGGTGAGTCCCAACTCTGTCACAGGGACGAACTAGAAAAGGTGACTCCATTTTCACAACGGACACAGAGGGATATAGGGAAGTGTGTCATTCAAATATTACATCCCAATGGAGACCTGCTAAAAATTGCAAAGTCTGAAAAAGTACTGACAGCCTATCATTGGTATGATGTTTTTACAGACTGGTTCCCAACCTCTAAGAGCATATTGGCTATTATGTTTCAGCCATTACCAGTTGTTAATATTGTCCTGTGTTTGCTTGCTAGGAATGTGTTCTATGTGCTGTTGGACAAAAATAATGCTTGTTAAATTGCAACCACAAGCTCAAATTGTCTCACAGTATATTGCTATGAAACAATTGTATAAAATATGACCCACTCAAGAATTGTTCTTAAGAGGGTCAAAAGGGGGATATGTAGTAGTAGGATTTTTATGTTGTATTTTGTATAATTTAGAATGAAGGATTAAAAAAATAATAATGTAGCATGTATTAAATGTATTGGTGTATGATTTGATCATATCCTGACAGCCACCCTTTTTGAATAGGGGAAAGGAATGGCCTAATGGGCCATTTGGTAAAAATGCATCAGCTGGAATCTGTCTGGACTGAATTCAAAGCAATTACAGACTTTTTAAGGTCACCACTTTGTGGGTTTAGCATTTTAAAATAAGTAAAAGAATGCAATGATTGTCTTTCCTTTGCATTGCAACTTGATGTTCCTGTTCAAAATGTTCTGTGTAAATCAATTCTGTTTTGTGTGAGAATGAGGAATGTGTGTATTAAGAGACAAGTGTGAAGGCTATCACTGAACCAGATGCTCTAGGGAGGAACTGGAGACAGATGCAAGGGTGCCAGGAGGCTGCAACACACTCCTGTTGAAATGTCAGAGGTGGGCAGATTGAGGACTTTAAACATGAGACAGGCACCTATCAATGGGGACACGATAGCTGTGATCAAAACCAGCATGGGAGAACTCCCTGAGAGACTTGATAAAGGATGAGAAGGACAATTTAAGAAAACAAACACTCGTCAAACAATTGATTGCAGCATGACCGTGCAAAACTCGTTGGTCCCAATGAAGGAAAATTATATAAACAGGGTGCCTTGCCATGAAACTTTGGCTTTGTCCTGCCAAGACTTCCCCGGAGCATTGTATCACGACCGACGGAACCTGGCTCCTTCCTACCTGTGATCAACCTAGCTGGCCCCGGATTGATCCGGACTCTGGACTGGTAACTATAACATCAACTGGCGGGACAGTGTGTGTGGTGTGATTGAATGCATAAGCTAATTATTTGTATGTTCAGTAAACACAGCATATGGCCTTTTCCCCTGAAAAAGATCCCATGTCTTCCTTATAACCATAACACTCTATCTATCCCCTTTCGCCCCCTCTATCTGGCTATCTATCCGTTTATCTCCTTTCGCCCCCTCTATATATGTATAAATCTGTCTATCCCCTTATGCCCCCTCTATCTGTCTGTCGTAGCAATGGCTCAAGCAAAACAGAAGAAGAGACACCAGAAAAAGCACAACCTAGCTGATGCTATTTTTTAAAATATAAATTATTTGCCAGCTATTTAATCACATTTTAGCAGAAACTCAATTCACATAGATTTCTTAGTGAAGGGAGCCTTTCTGCTAAATAGTACACCTGCACGTCAGCCAAAGCTCTCTTCTTCAGGATATTGGACAGGAGATAGAACATATAAAATGTCAGATTCAACAGCAACAGAGGTGACAACTTGCCAGTGTTACCTAAAATAACCAGATATGTCCCTCAGCATTTGCAGTACTTTCTTGTACTTCCCAAATGCCTTGAATACTGCAAATAGCAAAGTTATCTCATTGCAAATTAGTTATTTAAGGTCACTGACATGCTGTTAGTCCACAACCCAAACTTGATGGAATGAAGTATGCTGATTGACAATGTCTCCTAGTTCATTCTGCGAGAGAGGCATACTGATGTGGAGGCTGGCCAATTTGTGTTATTTTCTAGAAGCTGGACTCTCCATGACCAAATGACTCTTGAATTGATGCTTTTAAATTCTCTTCTTTAGAAGTGCCTACGTGCCCTTTGGGTCCCTCTCTCTGGTCTCCTTTTAGACAGTGTTGGAAATATGCCTGCCACGGCTGGGCTCTGGTACCTCTCACAACGAATAGCTCTTTAAATCAGAACAACCCGGTAATTCAAGATGACGCCTTACACTGGGAAATCAGACTAACGATCAATCAGCCAACCTCACACAGCCAGCTGTATTGCACGGGTATCCAAACCAGAAGACTAAGGTGCTTAGGTACCATGGTAAGAGGCCACAGAAGTAACTTAGAAACACGTGTAAAATTACTCGTGTAAGGGCTTGTCACAGGTCAGGGCAACTGCACTTGTATTTCTCTTCGGTGGTCCCTCAAGGGCACACACTCTAGGCTCCCAGCTGCCCAGCAGTTACCTCTTTTGGGCAGAGATCTGCATCTCTCTCCTTCCTGGCCTGGGTTTTTCCAGGCTGAACAGTTCCCTGCCTATACTGTGATATCCCCAGCAAGCCAGACTCCTAAACAGGCCAGCGTCTTTTTGCTTTCTCCCCAAAGGCTTATGAACAGTGTAATTGCCAGCATTTATAAGTTACCACATCGCTTTTTCTGAACAAGCACATTTATTCTTAAGGTGAAAGCATTCCAGAAAAAACATTAAAAACAAACATTCATACACGTATGCTAACGGTTTACCAGCGGTCACCCATCAAGACTTACTGGGCCTTATATAGGCTAAAGTCCTTCCAACCTCACTGTAACGGGTCGACTCACTCCTGTGGCGTCTCCTGCTGGTCGTCTCCGGGAATTAGCTCAGTCCAGTGTCCGGAGCGCCCTCTGCAAGCCGGTGATCCACCTGTTTACTACTGGCCCCCGTGTCCCTCCCAGGACCCCGGTGCCCCTTTAACTGGGTCTCCCCCTCCCAGGGGAACCCCCACCCTACTATCCCCACTTTGCCTCAGTGTTGGCTACTGCCAGTCATTCTCTAGCCCCACGTCCTGGGGCAGACTGCAGTATCAGCCTGTTCATCATTGGCAAGGAGGGTTTGGACCTGCTGTCTTGGCTTACCCCTGGGCTGCACCTTGCAACCCCCAGTACCTGTTAGCCCTCTGCTAGGCCGCAGCCTGGGGCTTTCCAGACTGGAGCTCCCCAGCTCCTCAGCCTTTCCCCAGCCCTGCTTCACCCTCAGGTACTTTGTCTCAGTTCCCTGCAGCCAGGCCCTTCTCCTTCTGAATGCAGAGAGAGACTGTTTGGGCTCCTGGCTCACAGCCTTTTATGGGGCCAGCTGTGGCCTGATTGGGGTGTGGCCCAGCTGCGGCCATTTCCCCAATCAGCCTAGCTTTGAGAGCAGCCGCTCTCAAGCCCTGCCAAGCCGCTTTTAAACCCCTTCAGCTCAGGAGCAGGGGTCCACCCTGCTACACACCTCCCCCCTTAAAACCCCCACCCCTGGGGATAGGGGGGCTTCTTGGCCTGGACCAGCCGCCCATGTGCCTCCAGTGCCACCCGCTTCTTTTCTGATTCCTCCAACCGCTTCCTCAAGCGGACCTCCTCATCTACAATGGCCGCATACTCCTTAGCGAGGTCCACTGCACCCGCTTGGGACTCGCAGAGGGCCCGCTCTGCTGCCTCAAGCCATGCCCATAGATTTGAGTCCCCCAGGCCTTCTTCCCTCAGGGTCTGGGTTCCCTTGGTGGTCTGTCCCACAACCACCTGGGTCCATTTTGTTTCTTGGACATGTCCCCCGTGGGCTCCAGCCTCTTGCTGGGCCCACTCCGTCTGGGTCTCTCTCTCTCCGTGACAGGCGGGGTGATGGTCTGGGTCCCAGCCTCCTGCGGGGTCCCCACGATTGCCACCTCCGCTGGTGTCACCTTCTCTGGATCCAGTGTGGCCCCTTCCGGACCTCCAGGCACCTCCATCGGCCAACCCTCAACTCTCTTGAGGGGGCAGTGCCTCCTAATGTGGCCCGGCTTTTGGCAGCCCCAGCAGGCTACTTCCCCAATCAGCCCAGCTTTGAGAGCAGCCGCTCTCAAGCCCTGCCGAGCTGCTTTTAAACCCCTTAAAACCCAGAGCAGGGGTCCACCCTGCTACACTCCCCTAGGAAGGATTGGGACCCTCCTTGGTAGGAAGGCCATTAAACTCAGGCAATTTATTTAAAAGTCCTTTCTCTATTGTTCTCTAACGTATCCAGCCTGAACTAGCATATGTGAGCCTCTCTGGGGGGTGGTACTTCCCTGGAAGTGTTACAATCTGAGTTAATTTGCCTAATCAACCCCCCTGCCCCCCAGTTCTTAGTTCCCGGAGGAGCTGTGGTCACCCTCCCCCATGGAATTACATACAGTCACTGGCCTAACTTAATACAATAAGTTCTCCCAAAGATATTGCAGGAAATTGCCATATCTGTCCCAGTCTACACTTGGAAATTTAGCAAGATAGTTATTTCATTACATTTCCAAGTGTAGACAAGCCCTAAGTGTTGGCAGGATTGGACCCTTAAAGCAAGATGTAAAACAGACAACAAAAGTAGAGGTGTTGGACAGGAGGGAAGGACAAAGGGTTTGCAGTACAGATGTGTGGTGATTTTGACTCTGGCTGTAGTTGCAAGTGTTTACAGTATTGCCAATCCCAAAAGTTCAGATGAGGTGATTATTTAAAAAAAAACAATTAAATCATTTTTTGCTTTCTTCTGATTTTTTCCCCCACTTCTGCTCATTACAATGCTGCCAACTCTCATCAATTTATAGCCAGCAAGGCAATTCTGGCCTTACTGGAGATCTCCCTAAAGGGCCCAACTGAGATCAGGGCCTCACTGTGCTAGGCCCTGTATAAAACATTGCGAAGGACAGTTCTTACTCCCAACAGCTTACAATTTACTGCAAACTATAGTCATGAATATGGGACATGGAAACTGGAACTGCAAGTTTCTCAATAGAGACTACCAAACTTCCATGAAGTGGGAACAATTTTTAATCCCTGCTGAGATGAGTCATATTCATACTGGTGACAGTAGGGGATCAGTGCGATTGCTCACTAGCAATGCTGTGATGCATCAGGCCCCCGTACGTTTTTACACCTGAGAGAGGCTTGCTTTCTGAAGAAATCAGTTTATTCAGTCAAGTTCTGACGATCCTGGAGCTTGCACTGGCACAGTCTTCCACTCTCTGGCAACGCAGGGAAAGTGTCCCACAGACAGCGCTTTCCATCTGTCCTTCAAGTGTCAGCCCAGAGCCCAGTGGGAGACACCACATTAGCTGGTACTTTGAGACACAAAAAGGAGGTAGTAAGCACTGTAATGCAGTCTTAGTGACCCTGCATCTCCACTCCCATTCAGCCCCTGCCCCAGTCGGTCCTCACCCACTAGCCCTTATGTCTGTCTGTGACCCCCAGCAACCCTTTGTGCCCCATGCTGTCTGTCTCTCCATATCCCCTGTCTCCTGACCTGGCAGGTGCTGTGAAGAAGGCAGGCTCTTTCTCATCCCCATGGAAGCTGGGGCTGGCTGGGAACTGCTGCTCTGTTCTAGTGCCACAGTATCCTCTGGTGGGCAAAAGGCGGAACTGCTGCAACTTTCTGGCAAAAGTTACTTTCTGCAGGAAAAAAAATATGCATGGCACATTAATTATGGATGCACACCGTGGCACAGAATTCCCCAAGGAGTAGCTTTTTTGGCACTTTATATATCACAGCTGCACCAGGTGGTAAAAATCCCATTCTTTCCTTGTTCCTCATGGCTGGTTACTTTTCAGGGGAACTGTACTGCCATAGCAAGTGGTATCCCAACTTCGTCTTTGCTAAATTATGTTGGTGCTAACGGATTTCACCCAGAGTCTCCAAGCAGCAGCAACAGAACTGCCTGTGCTAACTGAGCTGAGAGAAACTGGGAGTAGAAGGTGAAGTCTAGGATACCACTTGTGTCTAAAGGAAACAAAGGCACTTCCAATTAGAAGCAGTAGTATTTGAGACCTAAGGCTATGTTTTATACCTTTGGGTGTCTTTAGTTTATGCTCAAAAGAGACTAAGGTTGGTGACCATTGCAGGAATAGTAAGTCAGTCATACTAGCAGAGTAATATCACCTCTGGATTCTGGCTCAGAGGGAAAGATTTTCATGTCTGACAGGGTACTATGGGTAGAGAGCAATGTAGGTCAACTGGCATGGTGGCAATAAGCCTTGGAAGAAAGTAGTAGCTTACCACCCACCAAACAGATGGTCAAGACCCTTGCTGGTTCAACCCAGGAAGCGGCAGGTGTATTTCTGTACTGGCAGAAGCTCATGAGTGGTCACGTATGTGGCGCTAGAAGAGAAACTCAACAAGCATCATTTTCTGTAGAACCCTGATGATGAGATTAAAGGTTGAATTATGGGTCAGTGGTGAGGAAGGAGATATAGATGTAGTTGCTCCAAGAGGCATAAAAAAGGAGACCACTTACTCAGGTTTTTCACATATTATATGAGCCTAGTCTTTGTCTGAATGCTGTAGTATTTATTTTGGGAGACAGTGTTTAAATACAGACACTTCTGTGGCAATGGCAGACCATAAGACAGGGAAATCAGGGAGGTCTGTTGAACAATATTAAAACCTCAGGCCTACCTCCCTACCGTGCCAAGTCTGATGAGACTAGGAAATAGATAGTGTCACTGAGTAGGCACATCCCGTCACTGGTAGCTTGTTAGGATCTGTTGCTATAAGAGCTAATATTGTTGAGTATTCTCTTTTGGAAGGGCTGGTCTATCAAGATTTCCTCCTTTGGAAGTAAGCCAGCCATACTTCCCCACCTTGTTATATTTAACGACAACATCTGCCCTTAGGAGTTAAAACATCCCCCAAAGACAGTTAATCCAACTCCTTTGTGGTTTAGGACCTTAAGACTGAACAAATGATTAAGTTTTTCAGTTTACATAGAACTGACATTTGACACGTGATATCCAATCCTCGACTCTGGGAGCCAGCCTTACCCTGCTCTGCTGAGAGAACCCCCACTCCTGGGCTGTTCATGCACAGCCTCTGGCATGTAAGCTGCTCCCAACTACGTGACTGAGCACTTTTGGCTTGGATTGTGCGACTGAATGACACTAGCCAATATCTCTGTCATCAACCATTTCTTCTGTGAAACCCCGTCGCTGGGTAAGCTGTCATGTGAGGACACCTCCAGGCACAAAACCCTGATGCTCGTGGGGGGTGTTTTCATATTGGTGGTCCCTCTCTTCCTAGTTCTGGTGTTCTATGTTCACGTCCGGGTGGCCATGCTGAAAAACACCTCCACTGCTAGTGGCAGTGGAAGGTAAATATATGCTACTTAGTATGTTACATTGCCTAGTGTTATGTGATCGTTCAATGCATGCTTGCAAAACTATGATGAAAAATTAACAGGCCAGGCACAGAATCTACTCATCCCCCTTTCTTCAGAGGATTAAGCGACTGAAAGTGCTCGTGGTGTTTATTGACCATTAAAAGGAACTGGGTAAGTGACAGTGTCAGATTTTGCAAAGAAGATGCAATCACAGAATCATAGAAATGTCAGGCTGGAAGGGACCTTGACGAGTAGTCAAGTCCAGCCCTCTGCACTGTGGTAGGATCCAATAAGCCTAGGCTACCCCTGACATGTTTGTCCAATGTGTTTTTTAAAACCTCCAATCATGGTGTTTCCACAACCTCCCTTGGAAGCCTATTCCTGAGCTTGAGAAACCATATCCAAATGCATACACCTACACGGTGCTCAACAGCTGGATACTGGGTTTCCTGGCTTATAACGATTTCAAATCTCACTTTTGAAGGTCCTGAATTCATGTAACATGCACAGGAATTTTTATAAGGATGGGCGCAGACAGCATAGTTAAAACTTGATTCATTTCCCAGTAAGAAGCCTGGCAAAAACTAACCAATCGGTCTCTGCTTCCGTGACAGCTGGGAGAAAGCAGCAAACTTACTGGCCAGTAAATCAGGAAGAGGTCACTTCCTCTCCTTTAGAGTTACCCTGGAGTCAGTGTCTGACAGGATGTCTGCTTTCCTGCTGAGTGGAGGTGGGGAGGAGTTCTGAAGCAAGGCGCCTAGTTGCAGGCTGAGAGGATTGCAGTGCAGCAGCCAGGAAGAGTGCCCACCAAGTGCCAGCTCTGAGATCTGAGTTATTGCTCACGTCTGCACTCAGCAGCAGCACCGTGCATTAGCTCCTCGTGGAGCTCTCTGCTGCACCGCCAAGATGCTCTCTGCAAAGGCATGGTAAGTGTAAGCAGGAAAGCTGGGAGGATGGGCTTGGCTTTGAGGGGGTTAAAGTGCAGTTGCCCAGCTCCTGGGTCCACAAGGGCTGATTTTATACGGTACTTTCAACACGTCATTCAAACGAGAGGTGTGTGGTCTGCAGAATCTAGTCTCTTTTTCAATCTGAGTCACTGGATACTGCAATCCTGAGGCCTCCATTATTGAGGAACTAAAAGAAAAACCACAACTACAGCAAGGAGCAAAATGAGATACACAGCAGTAGCCCCAATTCTGATTTCACACTGCTTTTACACAATCTAACTGCACTGGCTTCCATAAGTCACTCCTGGTGTGTCCTGTGCCACAAGAGAATCAGTGCCAGTGTCAACAAAGGAGGTAAAACACTCACTGGGATTGGCTCTGTTACAGCTGGAAGCAGTGCACTGTGTCTGGGTTCTGCAGCAAAGTGCACTCTCAGCCAAATCCCTCCCACATGGACACAGGCAGGGGGGCCTGTTAATCATTTCTACCAGTGCTCCACTTGAGAGCCCTGGTCTAATCGATACCATCACAATCTGTAGAGATCCAATCTTTCTTCGGTGTATTTTTTCAGTAAATGTGCTACAGTTATTGGTAGTTTGTATTTGCCTTGATTTTCCAATAATTGTTAAATTTGTACAAAAGCAGTACATCAGATGATAAACTGGCAAATAGTCATGCACGAAAATTATCCCACACTGCTATAAAAACAGTGAAAAATGACTCTACAGCAAAGTAATTGTTACTGTCCTAGAACAGACTGTACATGAAATTCTTGAATCCGACGAAGTGGGTATTCACCCACGAAAGCTCATGCTCCAATACATCTGTTAGTCTATAAGGTGCCACAGGATTCTTTGCTGCTTTTACAGATCCAGACTAACACGGTTACCCCTCTGATACATGAAATTCTCCAACACCCATCCCATTTTCATAAAACACGTTCTTATCTAGCTGAACCATAAGTCATGGACTTCTTGCAGGAACCACAGAGTATAATTGTCTGGCCTGTGTTATATGGGAACTCAGAATAGATGGACATAACAGCCCTTTCTGGACTTAGAATCTATAAGTTAAAGGAGCATCCAGTACATACTATACATTACTGTCTCAATAACAGTCCTGATCACCAGAACATGATGGAAGAAATCAAAGGACATTCTCTTCATTTGCCAACCTATACCAAAATAGTCTCAGTGCCCTATCTCCCTAAAAGTAGAATGATGTACTAGGTCCCCCGGCTTAGGGATTTAGAAGGTCAGTATTACTCTTTCTACTACCTGTGACTCTTCGTCGTCTGTATGGCTTTATATGCAAACTAGAAGGAAGTGTTGATGTAAAGGCCAGTCGTGCTCAAACACAAAGTGCCAGGTCCCATTGAGCAGAGTTGAATTAAGATCAGGATTCCCCAAGCAGGACCTTTGCCTTTCTCTTGATTGCACTGTGCCAATGTTTAACTAGAGGGGGAAGTTTTCCATCTGTTGTTTAATCAATGAGATATGATACTCTACAGTGGACTCCTGTGTATGGTATAAGTGCAGTATTTTCTGAAGACAATGCTAAATTTGTAACCCACCTGTCCAACACAGAAGCAGAAATCCCCCCTCACCGGGATTCAAACTCACCACATTTCTGGAGGCTCTGGAGGCAAGGGTGTCCCCAGTTCTCACTTGGAAAGTCAATATAACAGGGCTAAAGATCCCAGCCCTCCATGAGCACAGCTTAGCAGGTCAGTTTGTTTCCACAGTTCAGATGCCAGTTTACCTGTGAGCGCTGTAAACCTGAGGAGAATTCTGGGTACTGCCATGCAAATGAGCACACTGCCTCAAGATTTCTATAGGAAAGGGGCCTTGAGTGATCTAAACTCCAGGAGCAGATTCCAGCAAGGTTGATTTATCCCCTAATCCTCCCAAGGCAGATAAAATGCATGCCATACAGCGAGCTCTGGGGAGGTTTCAGATGACAACTTAATAATGAAGGTCCTGTGCTGTTTGGACACTAAACCTCTCAGCATGGCACCTTTTGTAAGTGCAGAGGCTTTTCTCAGGGTCCTTGCCCAAAATGTCTTCATCCTGAGGTCTGATTCTGAGCTCACCCTGGTTTATACACTCTTGTATCTCCATGATTTCTGATGCTTGTCTGGAGTAAGTGAGATCAGAATCAGACCCCACTCTGTCCCCACACAGTGCAGCCTGCTTCATCAGTTGGCTGCTGCTCTCAACCTCTCAGAGATGGCTGCATTTCATTGGTGGTGCACACTGTATATGTAGCTTGTGAGGTGCTTTGGGACCTATCAGCATGGAAAGTGCTGTGCAGATGTAAAATACTGGTACAAATTCTGTTTTCAGTTATACTGTAGTGAAAACCATTTTCTTCAAAAGAAGCCACACCAGTGCAATTGAAAGAAAATTAGGCCCGCTCCTCAGCTGAATAAATCAGCTAAGCTCCCTTGATGTCAGTGTGAATCTTCCATGTTCCAGCAGCTGTGTGCGTGCCAGGCCTTGCTGCAATGACACAGAAGACAGTCACTCTGTCGTATGTTGATGAAAACAGTTTTGTCCTGAGATGCATTAGAGCCAACATCTGCCTCATATTTGCAGGGACCATGAATTGCAAACATTTCCTGGTGTCTATTTTTGGCATTGTGTCTGCTCAATCACTGTCTAATGCACATTTGAACTCCAGCGGTTGTGTGCAACTGCATGTGTTGGGTCGCATGTAGTGCTCACTCCTCCAGGCCCACTCCTTTGGCACCAAAGAGATATGTGGGAGCTATGCAGTAGAAAGAGAGCTGGCACTCTAGAAAATGCAGGGTTGGGTCAGACTGTGTTAACTTAGCTGCAGATTCCCCAGGGGCTGATGAAGGTCTGATGCTAATATGAGTTTAAAAGGGCTCCACAGGCGATCTTGGCAATTACAGGCCGGTAAGCCTAACTTCGGTACCGAGCAAACTGGTTGAAATTATAGTGAAGAACAGAATTATCAGACACATAGATGAACACTATTTGTTGGGGAAGAATCAAGATGGCTTTTGTAAAGGGAAATCATGCCTCACCAATCTATTAGAATTCTTTGAGGGGGTCAACAAGCATGTGGGCAAGGGTGATCCAGGGGATATAGTGTACTTAGATTTTCAGAAAGCCTTTGACAAGGTCCCTCAAAGGGTCATAAGCAAAGTAAGCTGTCATGGAATAAGAGGGAAGGTCCTCTCATGGATCAATACCTGGTTAAAAGATAGGAAACAAAGGGTAGGAATAAATGGTCAGTTTCCACCGTGGAGAGAAGTAAATAGCAGAGTCCACAGGTATCTGTACTGGATCTAGTGCTGTTCAGTATAGTCATAAATGATCTGGAAAAAGGGGTAAACAGTGAGGTAGCAGTTTGCAGACCATACAAAATTATTCAAGATAATTAAGTCCAAAGCAGTCTGTGAAGAATGACAAAGGGATTTCACAAAACTGGGTGACTGGGCAACAAAATGGCAGATGAAATTCAATGTTGATAAATGCAGAGTTATGCATATTGAAAAACATAATCTCAAGTAACTATACATACAAAATAATGGGATCTAAATTAGCTGTTACCACTCAAGAAAGATCTTGAAGTCACTGTGGATAGTTCTCTGAAAACATCCGCTCAATGTACAGTGGCAGTCACAAAAGCAAACAGAATATTAGGAACTATTAGGAAAGGGATAGGAAATAAGACAGTAAATATCATAATGCCACTATATAAATCCATGGTACACCCACACCTTGAATACTGTGTGCAGCGCTGGTCCTGCCATCACCAAACAGATATATTAGACTTGGAAAAAGTACAGAGAAGAGCAACAAAAATGATTAGGAGGCATGGAACAGCTTCCATATGAGGAGAGATTAAAAAGATTGGAACTTTTCAGCTTGGGAAAGAGAAGACTAAAGGGGGATATGATAGTGTAGGGATGCGATGACTCACCAGTGTGGCGCCTCCTGCTGGTCGTCCTGGGAATTAGCTCTTTTCCAGCTCCGGAGCACCCTTTGCTGGCTGATGTCTCGCCTGCTGCTGGCCCCTGTGTCCCTCCCAGACCCCGGTGCCCTTTTCATCTGGGCTCTGCCCCAGCAGTACCCCCACACTCTGGGTCTCCCCTCCCAGGGGAACCCCTAACCTTTTCACCCACCTTGCCTCAGTGGCTACTGCCAGTCGTCATCTAGCCCCCTTTCTCTGGGGCAAACTGCAGTCTGTCATGGCCACTCATCATTGGCAAGGGGTTCGGACCAGCTGCCTCTGCCTATCTCTGGGCTACTGCCTCTGCAACCCCCGTTCCTGTCTTGGCCTTTAACCAGGCCCACAGCCTGGGGAGTTGCCACGCTTGAGCTCCTCTTGCCTTTCCCCAGCCCTGCTATGTTCCCTGTACCCTGAGCTCCCGGGCAGCCCGGTCCTTCTCCCTCCAAGGCTGGAGAGAGAGTCCTCCAGCTTCTGGCCCACAGCCCCCTTATCAGGGCCAGCTGGGCCCTAATTGAGCTGGCCACAGCTGTAGCTGCTACTCCAATCAGCCTACCTTGGCTGTTTTAACCCCTGTTCTCCAGGTGTGGGGCAGCTGCCCCGCTACAGATAGACATCTATAAAATTGTGACTGGTGTGGAGAAAGTGAATAGGGAAGTGTTATTTACCCCTTCACAAGCCACAAGAACCAGGGATCACCCAATGAAATTAATAGACAGCAGGTTTAAAACAAACAAAAGGAGTCAACCTGTGGAACTCATTGCCAGGGGATGTTGTGAAGGCCAAAAATATAATGGGGTTCAAAAAAGAATGAGATAAGTTCGTGGAGGATAGGTCCATCAATGGCTATTAGCCAAGATGATTAGGGATGTAACCCCATGCTCTGGGTGTCCCTAAGCCTCTGACTGCCAGAAACTGGGACTGGATGATAGGGGATGGATAACTTGATAATTGCCCTGTTCTGTTCATTCTCTCTGAAGCATCTGGCATACCAAAATCCAGAATTATCTTCCAGCTGGCTATCTCGTAGATGTGTTAGTATTGGAACCACTTGGACTTTCTTGAGTTATTTTCTACACACTCACAATCAAAGGTCTGCTATTCAGAGAGCATACTCCAGGAGAGGGGTTTGTGTATGCTAAACTAATGTGTTTATTATCTGCTCACGTGTCTCCAGGGACTGGCAGACAAATGTCACTTGTGAGAGTTCGGTAGACATGGAGCTGGTTCTGCATTACTCTCTTATTCCATCGGTAAGTAAACCAAGTCACCAGTGGCCTAGAGCTGCCATGCTCAGCAGAAGTACTGTCAAATGTATCTTGATTATGTGCAATAATGGATCGATTCCTTGCTGCAATGACAGCTCTCAATTCAGAAACAAGCCACAATAGCATCAGGCACTGAAACACTGCAAAATGTTGGCAGGAAACTGAAAAATGCTTGCAACAATTTTATATGGGAAACAAGCCGTCCTAATATCCAGGGGTAGTGAGTGATATACACTCGTGGTGTCTGGGCTCCAGCCATTTCAGGGACTGGGGGCCTGGCTCCACCAATGTTTGGGGCCGGGTCTCTCTCCCAGCCCCGCCTACCAGCCCCACATGCCTCCCGCAGTGACCCCCAGCCCCCACTTGCTGCCCCTGGGCCCTGGAGCCTGCAGCTCCATGCTGACTCCGCTCTGCCAGCTCCCCACATCAACTGCTGCCGCAGGGTCCTAGTGCGCCCTAGCCCTGAGCTCCCTCCCACACCCCAAACCCCTCATCCCCAGCCCCACAGCCTTCACCCCTGTACCCCCTCCTATCCCCAAACTCCCTCCCAGAGCATGCACCCCCTCCCCCTTCCCACACACACCCTCCTACCCCCAAACTCACTCCCAGAGCCTGCACCTCCTCCCATCCCCAAACTCCCACCCAGAGTCTGCACCCCTCACCCCCTCCTGCACCCCCACACCTTGCCCCAGCCTGGAGCCTGTGACCCTGCACCCTAATCCCCAGCCCAGGGCCTGCACCCCAGACCTCCTCCCCCCACCCAAACTCCCTCCTTAGGCAGGTAGGGGGTGGAGTTTGGAGAGCAGAGTTTGGGCGGTAGGTTCTGGGCACCACCAGAATTTCTACAAACCTACCACCCATGCTGATATCTACAAACATACATGTGCCAAATTTCAGTGTTCCCTCATATTGATTTTAAATATGCTCTAAGATCTTATGTGTACACACAACTTGTGTGTGGGCTCTGGGGGGATTTACTTAACCTGTTTCCTTTCATAGAGTTAGCTTATTAGGCTTATTGCCTAGGGGAACTGATTCAGTCATGTTTGCAGTCATTCTGGGTGGGCAGGATCCTCTGGATCTTTGTGGAACCCAAAGGATCTCTGCTTTTCATACTCACACCACACCTTGGGCCCAATTGTGAGTTGAGTCTGACTGAGTCTGAGCATCAGGTTTTTGTGGTGGTGTACCCAGAATGAGATGTCCAGGCTGAGGAAGAGTGTGACTGTCTGTCAATAACTTACACACTAAGAGGACTTAATCACAGCCTCTTACACTCACCTTTGGATTTGGTCCCCTGTGCTATGGGCCTCTTCCTTACACCGAGAGCTGGATGGGATTCTCTTAAGGAGCATGTAGTTGGGTAGAAAAATCACCCCACGAGGGAGAGGCTGGGGAGAGAAGTCAAAGTCAGATTGTCAACAATCCAAGTGGGAGAAAAGATCACATACTGGTGCAGGAAAGGAAAGCTCCAAAGTGGGAAAAGGAAACCAAGGAAACCTGGAGGCCTAGCAATGTGTGATAGTATCAGCGTAACACCCGAGAGGGTGTGGCCTCAGGAAGGGGCTCTGTTCTGCATTGCCAGTGTCACGGAGTCTATGATTTAGTGCATCTTCCCCATCTCTATGGTCCTAGTAGGCTGTGTTCTTTCCTAGAGTCAATGGCTCATACACTCCCATCTCATAGTTATTCTCCTTTCCTTGTAGTTTGCCATCATTTTGGTGCTGTCCTTCCTTGAAAGAAGAATGAGCAGAAGTCAGATAGATGGAAAATTGCACCTTCTCAATGGCCGCTTTGGAATTGTCATGTGAGTCTGAGCATAACTCGTTGCTGCTGGTCCCGGCCGTTTCCAAAGGCATGGCTGTTCTATGCTCCCCTTAACTCTTACAGCAGGCTGCTGGGCTCTGGAGAGGTGGGAGGAGAGTGAGATGATGATGAACTTTTAATTCAGGAAGCTGAGTTTGGAGAGGAAATGCCTCTGCAGCCCCTTACCGTGTCCAGCTCTCGCTGCCGGGTTTCACCAGAAACAAGAAGGCTGCTTCAATCAGTCATTCAGATGCTCTGTATATATTCATCTGCCACAGAAATATCAACTACATTATGGGTTTGATCCCCCTTTCACTGACACCTGATTTACCCCAGGGCCACTCCATCCATCTCAGTGCAGTCACTCCTGATTTACGCAGGGTACCCGAGAGGAGACTCAGGCCCATTGTCTCTGAAGCAGGCCCAATGCCCCTGGCCTGTGGAGAGAGTGGAATGCACTCCCACATGCCTGGCTGTCTCCGCTAGTCACTGGGTCATTTCTGGAAAGGCTGAAATCCCTTCTAGTGCTGCAGAAAGCTCACCGCCCCTGTGGAAGATGAGGGAGGGACTCCTGGTGTCCTCTCCTGTCTCTGAGCAGCCCCGCAGTGCTAGACACAGCCTCCCCATGGGTCCTCACAAACCTCTCCGCAGGAAGGGATTTGCTAACCCACAGCTGCACTGGGTGTTTTGATAAGCACATGTTCCCCACAAGCTGCTTCCATCCCCTTGGTGTCTTATTAGCTAACTGATCTCCATAGTCCCCTTCATTCAGAATGTGTGGACAGGGATATAGTCTGCAGAAATCTACTCCATGAAGGGGCTGATGGCTGTATCTGGAATATACAGCAGCACCCAGTTAAAGAGAAAACTTGGGGCAGCCAGCCAGCAGTGCATCTGGCTGTGAACACTCTGTGAAGGGGAAGGTGTGAAGCACTGAACTACTACACACATGGGAACCTCCTTACTAGAGGGCCTGGCCATTTGTTACTATGAAGTGAGCTTCCGCTAGGCCCAGCCAACTCCCGTGTTTTCCCATTTGGCTCAAGGATGCCAAAGGACTCACTGAAATGTTTGAATTATCCCATGGAAAGGTGCAGCTGCCTGCCAAGAGCTGGTTACTGCTGCCCAGAGCAGTAGGACACCGTGGGCCTGATGCTGATACACAGAAAAAATGAACAAAAGGCAACCTGTTAAGTCTTTTGGGGTTCAAAGTATGCACAGGTGTCCAGAGCATGGCAGAGAAGAGCGGCAGGGCCCCAGGATGTAGTGTAGCGAGTGCTTTTCTTCTCACTGCCCCATATGCACAGCCATAGGCACCGACTCAGCACCCACCGGCAGCCAAGGTTTGTCTAGGGGTCAGGATTCCCAGGTAGTTTTTGCCATGCACATCCCATGCTGGCCGCAAGGGCCTACCCATCTCCAGCAGTAAGGGACGCTGATGCTAATCACGGCACATTTGACAGAGTCCTGCTATCTCCAAGGTCAGTGGTGATATCAGGGTCAGCCCAATAGGGCGTCACTCCACATCCAGCTAACATGTTCAAATTTTCAGAGCCAAAAGGAAGATTTTTCAGGAAGAGGACATCATAGATCAGGGAGATGGCTGGAGCTTTATTAAAGAAGTTGATGAAGGAGCCACAGAACTTCCAAAGGCTAGCACAGACCTTGACAGAGACAAAGCTGTCACAACACCACTTAGAATCATAGAATATTGGGGTTGGAAGAGACCTCAGGAGGTCATCTGGACCAACCCACTGATCCAAGCATGACCAACACCAACTAAATCATTCCAGCCAAGGCTTTTTCACTTCATGAAGAGAAACAGAGTCATAGATTCATAGACCAGAAGGAACTATTAGGATCAGCTATTCTGACCTCCTGTATGACCCAGGCCATGGAATGTCAGCCAGTGATTCCTGTATCAGGTTCATCACTTCTGGCTGAGCCAGAGCACACCCTTTAGAAAGAAAAGCAAAAGGAAAGGGGATCAGAAGAGGGACTGGTGGCGTTTGCAGTTAAATCAAGTCTGAGGAGCAGAGCAGAGTGGGAACCTTGGATTCAGCAGCAGGAATTGCTCTTTGTTCACAGACCCTTGGATTTTGTTGGGACATTCAGCAACCGATGGTCATTTGGTATTGCATTTGGAGCTACAGCCAATAAAGTTATGTTCCTGTTTTCAGAAGGTTACCTGCCACTACGAGTGCCCAAGTGGGCCCAAGGTATGGTGCAGATCACACAAACCACGCTAGAGAGGGGGGTATTCGTCCATCTTTTCCTTCTCTAGCTCTCCAGTCTGGCATTTGGAGCAACCTTAAACCCGGGGAAGGGGTTATCTTTGCATGGGCACTTCTGTGAGGCCTGGTGGCTTCCTCATGCAATAATGCTGCTGGGCATGTGGCCTTGGTCAAGCCTGGGAATGAGGTAAGGGCCTAGGTCTGGGAAGCGTTAGGGTGGATCTGAACATCAAGAAGATCTGGTAGCTTGGGGTGGCTGTGGCCTTTTCCCTCCACCCTCATCCCTACCCTATCACCATGGCAGAGACAGGCTGCCTTTGGGACACATCTCCTATTAGAGATTTAATATAGCTGTGGTCACTTGGCCAAAGATCATCATTCTTGTCCCCAACTCCAGTGGCCTCTGCCGTTTGCAAACTGAGTAACTCCAGTTAAGATAGGATTACTCTGGATTTAAACTGGTGTAACTGAGATCAGAGTCTGATCCTCTGTCTCAGGACCTGAGGACATGTGCACAGCTGTAGCTACCAGTGTAAATCCCAGTGTAGGAGTACTGCACCATTGTAAATGCAGGCTGGCATCAGCACGGGCTAGCAAGCCTTACACTGCAAGCCCCATATTGCACTGGCATATTGCATCTGCACTGGGGTTTGCAGAGGTGTCGTTACTCTGGTACATGTGTCCCAGCATAGATAGGTGACACTCCTAGGGACTGTCGTAGCCCGGGAAACAAAAGACCAATTTCCGTGGTGACTTATGTGGTGGGTTAGTTACTTAAGAGGTACAAATGGGTCAGCATTAATGGACTTATATCAAAGCTATACTCATTTTGCACACTCATGGCGTGATTCTCTGCTGCCAGGCACCCTGTGTCGTCCTTGAAGCTGGTGCCAAGCGAGTTCAAAGTGGGTGTAAAGTACCATTCACTGTCCTGTAACCAGCTGGCACTCACTGTGCATGGTGACAGGAGGCACAAGGCCTTGGAGACTCAGGCCCACACTCCTCCTTTACTAGGTATTGTTTAGCCGCTTGTGTAACTGCTTCCATTGGTCACCAGTAGATGTACCCCAGGGATTGCCAAAGGCGCCGTACTTGCTAACGTCAGGTAGGGGGGTAGCTGAGTAGGTTTTGAATTAGTTTGTTCTTTGAAGGAAACTAGAAGATACTGAAGGATTTCTCATTCTGTCAGGATTTCCTGTATTTTTGTCACCTTCCTGCTCTGTCGGAAGGTCACTTAGCTTCAAGGAGTCCTTGACAGTGAGAAGGTGCCCTGTGCATGTGCAGAGCTGCAGCTCGTTCAGTCGCAAGAGGAGACCAGGGCCTTGATTCTGGTCAGAGGGGCCTCATTAGAACACCGGTGTAACTCCACAGACCCCCCTGGAATGCATCCACTTTCCCCGCTGTGACACTAACCAGTGAGAGGAGACTGGGGCTGAGCAGATATTGACCGATGGTAGTTCACGGTTGGACAAGGATTTCAGAACTGACAATAACAGCCTGGCATCCTTTGCTTTCTCTCCAGCCATTGTGCTTCTCATAGGAGCCACTGAAGTGGGCCTCTCATATTTCCCTTTCTTCGCCTGCCTCTCGACGGAATTCCAGATCACAGGGTCTGTGCTGGGATTCTTCTACACGTTCACTTGGTAAGTCATGTTACCCTGAGATCCAGCCCCTGGCTGGCTGGGCTTAATCCTGCAAAGCACTGAACAATGACTTCAGTGGGACTCCTTGTGCTTAAGTGCTTTGCTGGACCAGGGCCACAGTGCTAAGAACCTTGCAGAACTGAACCCTGTTTGGGTCACTCATCACTTTTCTCCACCCACAGTGTAGCCTGATTTGGGGAGGGTTAGTAGGGACAGTGGAATTTATCCACTTAATTTAGTTTTATTTAATAATTAATTTTCTAAGTAATTAATAATGTTAATAATAATTAATAGATATTAATAATATGGGTATGGCTCGCCAATATGTGTGATCAGAAGATAAAGTTCGTCTTGAATCAGGCTTCACAGAATTTATACAAGGAGATTGGGATATATCTGACAGGAAATTTACACTGAGACAAAATTAGTCAATTAAGACCTTTTATTTAAAATCAATAAAACAAGAAGTAAATGTAAAATGTTAAAAGCAGTTTGAGATTACAAAGTTACAAATATCACAGTTCTAAATGCACTCTGCAGCAGTAGCACTAGAGTGAATTTCACACCTCTGATAGAGGAAGTTATAAAGAAACTGGTTATAGGTTAAACCCTTTTTTTAAACTAGATGTTTTAAAGTAAAACAGAAATAAGACTTATTTCATACTTACAGCTGTGAAAAGACTTAATACTACAACTTAGTATTGACAGCTTTCGTAGGAGAAAGAGGCTTCGAAGTAGGTTGAGACGATAAGAATAGAAAGATGTATCGCCCGCCTAATGGTGGAGATTGTCACCCTTTTTATAGGGAGAAATCCTTCCTCCTATGCCCAAATTTGTCTTTCCCCCATGGAAAGGTAAGGGTACCTGTTTTCATAGGTTGACCTTTTATGTACGTATTAATGACAGCTATGTACGTATCTTGTGGTGTACTTGTTAGATTTGTGGGCAGAAATACCCTCCTTTTCACCCTAACTAGGTGAAAGGTTAGCAGACATTCAAAAAGTCCCTAGACATTTTGCGTAGGTTTGTCTCCTATTATTACTTTTCTGAGTAAGGGTCTTAAAGGTTGCTGTCAGCGTCACAGAGGAAATTGGCCAGGATGTCTGGCCTAGAAGTTTCTAGGTATCTTGCATTACAGCTTATTGCAAATTTCTATTAATCTATGCAGCCTACACACTTTTATCAAAAAGATATTTTATACAGACCAACAGATTAATCCTCAGGGCTACAACAGCACTGTTTAGAGTACGTGTTCTGTGTATCTTTATACCGGAGAGCAGTGTGCCGGGGACACTGGAGGGCAGCTTGGGATAGGGGGACAGGGTACTGGAGAGCAGCCTGGGGTATCATGGCAGTACTGGAGAGCAGCACGGGAGGAGAGTAACACCAGTGTGTTTTCCAGGTTCGTAATCACGATCACAAACATTGTGCAGTGCCCACATGGACAAGTAAGTTTCTATTTCTGTCTGATGATTATTTTATTTTATATGTTACCAATGTTTATGATGCCACCTGGGGCACTTTAGCAACAGAGATTTAACTAGAAAGCCAAATAATCTAACCAAAAGTTCAATCCACTGCTAAGGAAAATAGATGTGTTCAACATCCTTCCCAGAAGATGCCTCGCCTGGGGTTTTGAGGGGCCACTGAGAGGAGTAAATGCCGCAGATGGGGTCCCCAACTGAGAAAGCCCTCATGCCAAAAGCTTCCAGATGGAGGAAGAGGAAGAACCCTAGAGCCATGCACAAAAATGCGCATGTAATTGCCCACCTAATTTGCACACCTAGTCCCGTGACTGCATGTGCAAATCAGATATCTACACAGGCTCTTGGACTGTCAGAGGTCAGATTATGCCCCCACATCCAAAACTACATGGTGTGCATGCCAGGACTTTGATTTCCCGAAGAAATTAGGGCTCCCACTCTTGGGCCTGATCAACATGGAGCCTCATTTACTTCAGTGGGGCTCTTCATCATTGTAAAGGGTTTGCTAGCATGGATCCAGTTGCAGGATTGGGGTCAAGGTGGGCACATTGTATGTGCCCGGCACTAGGAGTCTCAAGCTGAGAACCTGGCTTGGAGGGTTTAAACTCAGGCCTGAGCACACTTCCCATCTGGTCTGCCTGCTGTGATTTGGTAAGGTGGTGAGACAGCCTGGCAGATCTGGAAAATGGCTGAGAGACAGCCCTAGTGTTTTGAACTGAGCGCAGAGCCTGACAGAAAGCATCACAACTTTATAGAGATATGCATTTGCTTTGCCCAAATTCTGCCCACTATTTAGGTTAAGAAATAAGTAGTTGTGCAGCATCAAACTGTTGGTGTTTGTGATGGAGCCTTACTTCCTTGAGTGCCTGGCACAGGGGACAGGCTGCCCTGCCTTCTGGGGCTGAGAGTACAGTGGAACTGCAAGACACAGAAACCATGGCACTAACAGCTGAGAGCCCAGTTCCAGCATGACATACAAGGATTTCCTTCTGAGGGCCAGTGCCCTGTCATGGACTAGTCCAGCCTAGACGCTGGGGAGGCCCTCAGTGGTGAGGCGAGGCCTCGCTAGTTGGGTTAGATACCTGGGAGCTGGGGAACTGCAAAGTCTGACTGTGTCCAGTACACTCAGTAGAGAATTCCCATCACAACAGCGTCCTCAGTCTCATCTCTGACCGGAGACATGGTACTGGGCTGACTGCAAGTAGACTGAGATTTACAAATAAATATATTTACACTACAACAAACAGGAAGGGCTTCTCCCCCAGGACAACGCGTGCTGTGCTGCCAGCTAACCCTTGACCTTGTATGTCATGGTTTCGTAGCTTTTAAGGCTAGAAGGGGCAGTTATGATCACCTAGTCTGACCTCTTGTATAGCCCAGCTCAGGGACTTTTACTTGGGAATTCCTGCATCAAACTCAGAACATATGGTTGAACTCAAGCAGATGCTGTAGAAAGAGACTGGCAGCCTTGATTTAAAGACATCAAGTGATGGAGATTCCACTATGTCCCTTGGGAATCTGTGCCGATGACTAGTTACCTGCATTGTCGGAAATTGTGCCCCATTTTTTAGACAAGTGACCCTTGCTCCCCATTCTCCCTCTTCCCTTGTCCTGTCACAGCAAACCCTATGGGCACAGAGGGAGCAGCAGCGACTTAGGTCCTGATCTGGCAAGGCACTTAAGCACATATGTAAGCCCAATTCAGATCAATGGGAATTGATATGTGCTTAAGTGCGCTGCTGGATCTGGGTCTTATGGCCACATTTTTTACAGGTATTTAGATGCCAGAAAAGGGAGAGAGTGGCATTTTCAAAAGCACCTAGCACCCCAAACTGGCCTTTAGTGCTCTTGTCTCCACCTAGCAGTAAGCACCATCATGGGATGTAGAGGAACAATCAGAGCTCTGACTGGGGGAAAACCTGCACATCGTTGCTGTGCTGAGCACTCGTATCCCATGGCGATGAGTGCGGTACGAATGCGAGAGAGAAAGAGAGAGAGAAGCAAGGAGACAGACAGGCCTGCTGACATCTCGCTCTGGTTTGGCGGTGGTGGTTTTGTATACCAAAGATGGTGATGAGCCACAGCTTGTGGAATGCGACTCCACACTCACACAGACCACGAGGCAGGAGGAGATAGCAGTCACTCCACAGGGGCACATGTTCCTCTTTAAGGAGGCACCCTGATGTCCAGCTGCACATTGCTCTAGAGTGTCTGTGCCTGTACGTCGCTCTCTCCTCCATACTCTTTGGACTTATCCCACCATCAGGAGTTCTATGACATTTGTACATTTGGCTTTCCCCACCCAGGTGATGGGAGACTATGAGAAGATCATATTTTATTGGCCTTCCCTGCTCTGTCTGGTTTTTCTGCTGGGCCGCTTTGCCCTGATGTTTGTGAAAGGACTGAGGGTTCACTTAAAGATGGATGTGTCAGATGTGAGTATTCCTGGGTAACTGCTTCCAGTTTATTAAGCTCTCTCTCCCCATTTCCTGGGAAAACTCCTTCGCTGACCCCTGGGGTTAAGTAGGATTTAACCAGTGCATAGACTTTGTGCTGGTGCACCTCTGCACCAGGGTGAGTTTTACCCTTAGCCAGTAACAAGAATTGATTTCACACCAGAGATCTTGGCACATTTCTAAAAATCACCACCCACCTGACTTAAAACATGGCAGAGCACCTCCCCCTGCAAGACCCCATGATGGACTTCAGTGCTGGCTAGCCACTCAAGTAATTACCCAGTGTGCTGGGTAGGCTAGTATACTGCGTTCCATGATTGCAGTGGAGATATACCCGGAGTTACATGGGATGAGCATCCCAGGAGAGTCAGGAGGCAAAGTCTAGAACAAGTCATGTTCAAAGCCAGGAATGCAGGAACAGTCATAGCAACTACACAAGAGCCACACACTTGCTTGGATGCTGCCTGGAATGGCCCTTGGGTTTACATAGGGCAGGGAGTCAATCAGGAGCCCTGAGGCTGTTGTCTATCAAACCCTTGAGGAGGAACGTGGTCTGTGTCCACAGCAAGTCATGGGAAATGGAGCGCAAGCTGGTTACAGCTGCTGTTGGGTGGCAGCCTGGAGATGCCAACTGCCTGGCAGCTCTGCAGGCCTGGGCTTTAGAAAGGTCCATATGTTCTGCCCCCTCGGCCCCCTCAGAACTTCACTTAGTCTCCCTTGTGGCTAACACCTTCACCCAGTCCTGGATTAATAACAGGAAAGGTTCAAATAATCCTCAAGGTCCTTAATAACAAAAATGATTCAGAGTCCCCAAAATAAAGTCCATAACACAAAAGTTTATAGTCAGCCCTTGTTTTTCTGCCACTCACAGAGCTCTTCTGCTATCCCAGTCTGCTTCATCCAAACAACCAGCCCTAGCCCCAGCTTTGTTGTCATGTCAGCCTCACCAGCATCTTCCTGCTGCTCTTTGTAAGGAATCCCCTGATCTAACCTAGGTATGCCTCTTCAGTAATCAGGCTGTCTGACCCCAGGCCCTCCCACCAGCTATTAAGGGGTGAGCCCCCTGTTAGCCACACCCCTCTCCCTATGGCTGCCAGTGTAAGCAGGGTGGGTTGCACTCACCTCTTGAACACCGCATTGCCAGCTGAGTCTGGTGCTGCCAGTCTCTTCGGCTTCCAGCACCCCTGCAGGTGTCAGCCTACCCCTACAGGTCTTCTGTGGCTCAGCCCTCCAGCCTCACACAGTCCAAAATCCCTTCCGGAGGGTAACAAACTCAAAATAGAAGCAGTTCCTTGCCCATCAGGGCCAATTACAAACAAACTAGTTTCTGGCCCATCTGGAATTGAATTGGCAGGGTCCTTCTGAACTCCTGCCATAGCTGGTGGGCAGCAGTGAGCCCTGCCTGGCCTGGCTCAGGTCCTTTTGCTGCAGCCTAGAGAGCATCCCTCCTCATTCCTCTGGCTCAAGCAAGGAACTGACTTGCTGACAGTAGGCAGCAACTTGGTTGGCTGTTGTTGGTCCCCAGCCATTCTGGCTGATGCAGAGCCAGATCTCCCTGGTTCCCCAAATGGCTGCTCTTTTCCTCTCAGAGAACTGTTTCTTGGGGTGGGGTGCAGCAGAGCAGTGGGGCCACCAGTAGGAGGCTGCAAAGGCCTGATGTACCCCCATCACAGTAAGGTATCCTCATAACTAAGATCATGAGAACATAGGAGCAGCCATACTGGGTCAGACCAAAGGTCCATCTAGCCCAGGATCCTGTCTTCAGAGGGAATAAACAGAACAAGTAATCATCAAGTGATCTATCCCCTGTTGCCCATTCCCAGCAGAGGTTTAGGGGCGCCCAGAGCATGGGGTTGCATCCCTTCCCATCCTGGCTAATAGCCATTGATGGACCTATTCTCCATGAATTTATCTAGTTCTTCTCTGAACCCTATTATAATTTTAGGCTTTGCAACATCTCCTGGCAATGAGTTCCACGTGTTAGACCGGCCTAATACAGCACCCACAAGGCAGCACTGGATCTATATGTTTGAATCTGCTGTCTTTTCTCTAGTGGAATGAAGAACATTCTTTGATATGCTGACAATCCCTGTTCCTTTAAAACAGCAGGAAAATCATTTCCTGGAGGTGCATCAGGCTCAGTATGTCAAACGTCTGGTCAGGAAGCCCCCAGAGCGGTGAGCATGGCATCTTCATTTCAGATCCGGAACACCGAGCCAGAGAGAGTTCAGATTTGGTTCTGATGAGCTTCTAAATCTGCTGATACTTATTGACTGACATGCACACTGGGGCCCTGCCTGCTCACCTGGGGTGAGCCAGGGACAAGGCATGTTCTCTGGCCACTGGGAGGATCCCTGATCATCCATGACGGGCCTGCCCCATCTCTCCTCTGAACGGCATCCATAAGCAGTGCACTAGAGCACTCTGTCTCCCATCTCCTTCACCTCAGACTTAGAGGCCGTGGGAGTGTGGAGGTTCCTGATGTGAGCCCCAAGTGGCTTTGTGCTGGAGAGCAGGTAGGCTGCTGAGAATGGGTGTGAAGGAGAAAGACTGACACCTGTTTAGGCCAAGTGGGGCCTCTGCAGACATGCCAAGTGGGAGGGAAGTTTGGGGTAGGAAGGTGTGCTGGGTTGTTTTTATGGAGAGAGAGGGAACGATGCTGGAATGGGTTTGGGGCCTTGAAATGCCTCTAGTGTCCCTGTGTCATCACCGAACATTTCAAGTCTGTTTATCCATCTTCATCCATTAACAGGCAGGCTCAGAAATCTTGGTTCCAGCGCAAGGTGTATGAATGGGACCCATGCTTTCAGTTCCCAGGCAGAATGATTGGCACAGCTGCGCTAGCCTTAATCTGCCTGTACATTGTAAGTAAACTGCACACTTGTTTCCTGAAAAGAATCACTGCAAATGGAGCACGTCACACAGCCCTTGTGTGCTTTGTAAGGATTTCAATCCAGGTTGTTGAAAAAACAACTCTCCCATAAATCTCTGCCATTAAACTAAAACAAGGACCATCTATGTATCTAACAGCGCCACTGGCTACATTAAGACCAGAATCCATAGTCTACTGGCTCCCTGACCAGGGTACCTTCCAACTAGGCCAATGGGTGTTTGATGGGAGTTTATCTTCTTCAAGATAGGATGCTTGAGATGCAAGCAGGAGAGAAAAGGCTGCCAAGTATGTGTGTGTCACATGAAATACATGATACTCATGTGTGAGTGGTTTCAGAGTGGTAGCTGTGTTAGTCTGTATCAGCAAAAAGAACAAGGAGTACTTGTGGCACCTTAGAGACTAACAAATTTATTTGAGCATAAGCTTTCATGGGTTTTAGCCCATGAAAGCTTATGCTCAAATAAATTTGTTAGTCTCTAAGGTGCCACAAGTATTCCTCCTTCTTCATGTGTGAGTGTATTTATGTTATGTTGTTCCCTGTGATACTTATGAGTTTGCTTAAGTCTAGGCATCCTGGTCTTCTTCAGTGTCTGGTCCAAAATCAGTGGAGATTAACTCCAACAACATTCTTTGAGGGACAAAATTTGTCTACATACACTTGCTGTCATTTAAAGGTTAAGATGAATCCCCAAATATGAAAGGCAATGTGTGTATAAAATGAAATGCAACAGGTCGGATTCCCATAGAGCCACACAAGGAATGAATGTGGCCCTGTGTGATTATATGGCATGTAGTGTTATTCTGTAGAAGTGGCCAATGACAAGATTGCTAAACTTTTTTATCTATTTTTCCGCAGTTTATTGTTATTGAGTTTTACATTTACAAGGAAGTCTCCGAAGAGCTGAAGATATTGGATCAGGGATTTGAAGGGCTTGTTGATTCTAGCAATGGCTCAGAAATACTTGTATCAGCTGTCCTGCAGCTGAAAGAGTTTATTAATGTCACTCAAGGTACAGACATGTCATTTTTTAAAGGTGGAATGAGTGCGATACATTTTAAAAAAAGCAGTATGAACTCATAGTTCTTAAGGCTGACCCAAAGCCCATCCTAGTCAATCGGATTCCTTCCAGGATTTTGACACATTAGTTCCAAATGGGAATGAAAACAAAAAAACATTTCCCATAAAACGAAATTCAAACAAAAATCATTTGGGGTCCATTGAGATGGAAAATGGCATTTCAAAACTGACATTTTAAATTTAAGGAAAATTTTAAAAATATCAAAAATTCAAAATGAAAAGTCATTTCAAAATGAATTGAAACAGTCGACTCTGAAAGTGTTGAAATGGAATATTTCAACACCATCAAAATGCTTTTTTTTCTAGTTTTCCCCCAAAATCAAAATTTAATGAAAATTGGCTCATTCCCACAAAAGTTTTGATTCAACAAAACATCATTTTCTGACAGAAAAAACTTTCAACTGGAATTTTTTTGACCAGCTCTAGCTAGATACTTAGTCCCTAATACTGAAGCAAAACAATATGAAGAAGCCTGAATTGTCACTGTACCTGATGCCTAGTGTGTTGGTAGTTGAACACTGAGTAACTTGGAGTTTGACAGTAGAGAGACTGCAGACCAAAGAACAGGAGAAAAATGGTTATGTGTATTCTTTTAAACATCTTTGCTCAGCTGGCCCCGGAAAGAGGTTTGGGTGGGATGGCTTCATTGAGTTATGGCTGGTGTCTGAGGAAAGCTTTATTTTTATTAAGTAAAGGAGTCTAAAATAATTGGTTTGAATTTCATAGCTTTAAAGGTCAAATGGGACAATTCAGACCTTGAGTTTGACCTCCTGCATAGCACAGGCCAGAGATTTCACCCGGTGATTCGTACATTAAGCCCAATAGGTACATGTGTGACTAAACTAGAGTATGTTTTTAGAAAGACATTCAGCTTTGATGTAAAGACTCCAAGAGAGGGCAAATGGTTAGGAGGACACAACAAAAGGGGTTCCCTCTAAATATAAATCTGACTCGGGCCCAAGAGCCTGAAAGCTGTCTATGGTTATTTGTAAGATGAATTGGAGATCACAGTCTAGTTTCTAGTGGACAATTTTCCATATTGCAAAAAGCTTCCTCACAGCTAACATGAATTGCAATAGTTACCTTTATCAGTTTGCTGTCTCAGCAGAGAAACCGAGGGCTGAATGGACATGGAGACTGAGCTGCATGTTAGGAGAGTAATGGTGGAAAACTTGCACTTCCAAGTTTTGACATGTGAGAATCCAGGATCTTTGTTCTGCTCAGTATCAATTTGGATTTGAGTACATAATTCTGATCCAGGGCTTTGGTTTGGGCTCAACTCTGTAATTAAATGATTAACAAATAATCAAAGCATTTCTGAGTGACTAGGCAAAAAGCGTTCCAAATAGAAATGTGTCCAAGCGAAGGCAGTGGAGGTTTTCAAAAGGAGGCTGGATAGCCATCTGTCTTGGATGGTTTAGACACAACAAATCCTGCATATTGGCAGGTGGTGAGACTAGATGACCCTTCTGGTCCCTTCTAACTGTATGTTTCTATGTGTACAAAATAGCTGTGAACTTTGTGCTGAGTTAAAATAGTTTTGCAATCACGTCATGGGAGCTGCGGGGAAAACATTCTGAACAGATGGTTGCTTTTCTTTTTCTTCAGGTGTTTGGATTTTCACCACCTTTGCTGCCTCCCTGACGTGTGTAAGCTACGTACTTCACATCTTAGCCTGCTACAGGTATGGACGTGCAGCAGATTATCAGCTCACTTCTCAGAGGTGCTGAGAGTCCTCAAGTACCATGGAGTTCATTGGGAGTTGCAGACACTAGTCAACTCAGCACAGGCACTTGACAGCTCCCAGGATTGTCCCCTCCTCAGGGGTTCTCAACCTTTTTCTTTCTGCGGCCCTCCTCCATGCTATAAAACTCCACACCCCACCTGTGCCACAACAGCTGTTTTTCTGCAGAGCCAGTAGATTAAAAGCCAGGGCTGGCATTAGGGAGTAGCAAGGAGGGTAATTGCCTGGGGCCCCACCACCACAGGGGGCCCACGAAGCTAAGTTGCTTGGGCTTTGACTTCAGCCCTGGGCAGTAGGGCTCGGGCTTCAGCTTTCTGGGGCACCTGGCATCGGCCACTGTGAGAAGACAGGATACTGGGCTAGATGGACCTTTGATCTGACTCAATATGGCCGTTCTTATGTTCTGCCCTGGGCCCCAGTGAGTCTAACGCCGGCCCTGCTCTCTGGTTTATTTTGGCAGATACCCTGAAACCTGCTCATGGCCCCCAGGGGGCTCCGGACCTCTGTTTGCCCTAGAACTCTATTGTCCATTCCATCGGCACTCAGTGGGAGGCGTCTCTATTATCTACCCAAGGCTTCACACAGTTCTAGGCCCTGATGGGTGCTGAAGACACATCGGTCCACACAATCCTCCAATTTTATATAATTTATTAACAAAGCTAAATAACTCAAAATAAAACACAACCTAATCAAATTGGAATAAAGTGGGTTAATATCAAATCATCAGCTTACTCTAATTATCAGGTTAATTAATCCAAACTGCACAATTCCTTGCAAACTTTATCGAATCACATGGGAAGGCAGCAGACCTTGTCTAGCTATAAGCCTTAGAAAAATAGGGCATTATTTATTTCAATGCTAATTGAAAGTTACTGATATTCCAGACAAACAGCTTGTTAAATTTAACTAGCAAACAAAAAGTTGTGTGAAACTAAGTTTCTCGGGATTTAAACGCACACCACTCAACCCATAAAATATGAGTGTGCCATGAGCCTATTGAACGATGAGCAATTTGGTCCTGAGCCTATTGAACCTTATTGCAGGCTGTTTGAGAAACCATGCTCAACTCCATTCTGAGTGTTCTAGATACATGCACACTGTCAGCTGCTAGAGTTAAAAGGACAAGGGTGAGAATGCCAAGGTGGAGGTGTCCCTCTACTAATAAAAACTGGGGGGAAAAAATCCTTATCAGGTTGATACTTATGCATGATCTTTGCTGTGACTCTTGAGGTTTCATTCAGTTTCAGGAAATGAGTATGTGGTTGGAAAGATTAGCTGGTGGTTGTGGTTTTCTTGGACCTGCCGGCTAACTCAACAGACTTGCTGAGTGACTAGAGCTGGGGTTCTCAAACGTGATTGCACCGTGACCCCCTTAAGAAAGCAAAAATTACTACACGACCCCAGGAGGGGGTACCAAAGTGTGAGCCCACCCGAGCCCTGCTGCCCAGGGCTGAAGCCCTCCAGCTTTGGCTTCGGCCCCAGGTGGTGGGGCTTGGGCTTTGGCCTTGGGTGGTTGTGCTCGGGCTTCGGTTTTGGCCCGTACCCCAGCAAGTCTAACACCAGCCCTTGTGACCCCATTAAAACAGGTTTGCGACCCACTTTGGTGTCCCGGCCCACAGTTTGAGAACCGCAGGGCTTGCTTGCCTGGAGATGGCAAATCTTGGATGTTGTGTGTTGCTGGACTCTGGCACCTCAGTGACTGTCTGAGAAAGGGGAGGAAGCACAAGCCCTTTGTCAAGCCTGGTGGCATCACCACACCAGAGGCCATTAGCCAGAAGCAATAGCTTCTTCTTTTCCTTCCATTTTTTGAGGATGGTGCCCTGACTGATTCCTCCCCCTTGGAACCCTTATTCTACTCTGGAGTTTCTTGGCAAAGCAGAATGGGGCATTCCTCCTCTAAAGTCATAAACATCACCCAGTGGGGCTGGATTAGGTCACCTTCATGCAAATAAAGAGACTTTCCTTGCCAGTAAGCATTGGCTGAGAACATCAGTCAGTCAGCAGACCTGAAAATATTTTGAGACATTTTAGGAGATAAGATCAACTCTTCCTGGTTATAGGTCAGTCCACAGAGATTATCTCAACCATCCCATACAAGGTCCAACTCAAGAACCCAAAATAAATTGGAAAAAGTACAGAGCTAGCAAAATGTTGCAACTGAAATAATAGAAAATCAATCACTCATCTTCATTCAGCCATACACATAAAACAAAGTTATTTATTCTAAGAATAAGCAAGAGTCCTTAGTCTACAGACAGATACTTCTCTTTTTGTATTTTGGTACTCAGTGGCTATCAGCGGTTTAACTTTAAACAGGAGTTTTGACACACACACAGTCTTGGTGAAAGGTTACACTTTACCTCTGTCTTTTACTCTTGAAATCACAATTTTGGATTCAATTTTCATATATGGCCCCTGTTGTAATTACAGTGCTCTTAGCCTGTACGGTACGTAGACCAGATTCTATTTTACAGATGTACTACTGAGTCTTAGATAGGTAAAACTCCTGTTGAAGCAAAGGATAATCCTTCAGTGTTGTATATTGTATTGTGTTGTGATATACCAAAATTGTGCTTTGGGTGGCATGCCCAATAACACACAATGTGTGCTATTGCTCCCCTTGCCTCTGTGTTTATTGCATTAATCCATGATGCCTTTAGGTCTAGATTGCTGAGCCCTTTGACATTCAATCAAATCATCCGATATAGCTCCTCTGTGATCAAACAGTCAAACAAAGTTATTGAGTGAAAAAAATCTCCAATTTATTTGTGTGAAACTTTTTAAAACTAATTTTGACACCTTTATTCAGGAAACACATGAAGCGGCTGTGGGCAGGGAAGAAACATTTCCTTCCACTAAGATCTCATGAGCCTGCTTCTTCTCAAAGCGTGGTGAGTTCTCACTGCTTTTCCCCAAAAGTTCCCAGCCGGTAGCTCTGATTCGCTAACACTTGGAATTGAATAGGGCAACTCGTGAATGTAGTTAGGGTGACCAGATGTCCCGATTTTATAAGGACAGTCCCGATTTTTGGGTCTGTTTCTTATATAGGCTCCTATTACCTCCCACCCCCGTCCTGATTTTTCACATTTGATGTCTGGTCATCCTAAATGTAGTTTACACGTGCACTCCAGTATTTTGCAAGAGGAGGCCATAGTTTTAATGAGTCAGTGCAATATTCCATGGGCCTGATTCTGGAGCATGCTAATCTCATTGTATGATGGCTTCACAATGTAAAACTAATGTAAAAGGCAGGTTTATGCCAAAAGTAACCTGCAGTACTGATTCAGAGTGGTCCAAATCAGACAGCTGCTGTATTACAGTCTAGGGGTGGGACATGGACACTGCACCAAAGGGAGGGAAATGGGCATGGGAAGAGTAAAGGGGATTTATTCCACCAGAAAGGCATATACCTGCTAATACTAAATGACAGTTATGCTGAACTCCTCCAGCAGCAAAGAAATGGTGCAGATTCCCAGCCTCACTGTTCTCCAGATCTTACTATTACCAGCACCTCAACCCTGTGGCTGAGGCACATACCCACTCCAGCTCTCCTTGCTGCCTCACTAGCAGGGCTGGGCTACTCCTCGCACACAGCACTGGTAGGTAGGTGGAGTAAAGAAGTGGTTCCTAACTGAACTGGTATTCAGTCACATAGAGACGTGCTCCGTTTCCTGGCATTTGGGTTTGATTCCTGTGCAACGACTGCGAGGAGGGAACACAAACATTGGCCAGGGTGGAGGGAGTGAAAGGGAAGCCAGCATCAGGCTGGAACTGACTATTTGAAAAGTCTGGCAGGGGAGGCGTGCCTGGCTGCAGCCACAAGCCTTTGCTCTGGAGGAGGCATGCCCAGGCAGGCACTCTAAGGCCTGGTCTACACTGTGGGGGGGATCGATCTAAGATACGTAACTTCAGCTATGAGAATAGCATAGCTGAAGTCGATGTATCTTAGATCAAATTAAAATTACTTACTTCGCATCCTCGCAGCGCTGGATCGATGGCTGCGGCTCCCCCGTCAACTTTGCTTCTGCCTCTCACACTGCTGGAGTTCAGCAGTCGATGGGAGAGTGATCAGGGATCAATTTATCGCGTCTACACTACACGCGATAAATCGATCCCTGATAGATCAAGCGCTACCCGCCAATCCGGCAGGGAGTGTAGACATACCCTAAGAGCACTGCAGATGAGCCAGCTGGTTTGCACCAGTGTAAATTGGGATTTCCCCACTGCAGCTTCACTGTAGGGAGCCCATTAAACACTTCATCGGCTGTACAGTCATGGACGTGCCTTAGAATCGGGCCCACATACACCAGCTGCTGCAGTTTAGCACGGACAGTTCCAGTGCTTAAGCAAAACCCAGACCACTTTTCCATTCTGTCCTTCAAGTTTTTCTCACTCTATTCATATTAGTGGGGTCCTAGGTATCCTGTTCCCCACCCTCTTGATAAAAGTCCCCAGTCCTAGCTTACGAACACTGTGCAGCCGTGGTGAGGGTTTGTGGTATCTGAGGGCTTGGCTACACTTGAAATGCTCCTGCAGCTGTGCCACTGTAGCACTTCAGTGTATCATAGAATCATAGAATCATAGAATCTCAGGGTTGGAAGGGACCTCAGGAGGTCATCTAGTCCAACCCCCTGCTCAAAGCAGGACCAACCCCAACTAAATCATCCCAGCCAGGGCTTTGTCAAGCCTGACCTTAAAAACCTCTAAGGAAGGAGATTCCACTACCTCCCTAGGTAACCCATTCCAGTTCTTCACCACCCTACTAGTGAAAAAGTTTTTCCTAATATCCAACCTAAACCTCCCCCTCTGCAACTTGAGACCATTACTCCTTGTTCTGTCATCTTCTACCACTGAGAACAGTCTAGATCCATCCTCTTTGGAACCCCCTTTCAGGTAGTTGAAAGCAGCTATCAAATCCCCCCTCATTCTTCTCTTCTGCAGACTAAACAATCCCAGTTCCCTCAGCCTCTCCTCATAAGTCATGTGCTCCAGCCCCCTAATCATTTTTGTTGCCCTCCGCTGGATTCTCTCCAATTTATCCACATCCTTCTTGTAGTGTGGGGCCCAAAACTGGACACAGTACTCCAAATGAGGCCTCACCAGTGCTGAGTAGAGGGGGATGATCACATCCCTTGATCTGCTGGAAATGCCCCTACTTATACAACCCAAAATGCCATTAGCCTTCTTGGCAACAAGGGCACACTGTTGACTCATATTCAGCTTTTCGTCCACCGTAACTCCTAGGTCCTTTTCTGCAGAACTGCTACCCAGCCATTCGGTCCCTAGTCTGTAGCAGTGCATGGGATTCTTCCGTCCTAAGTGCAGGACTCTGCACTTGTCCTTGTTGAACCTCATCATATTTCTTTTGGCCCAATCCTCTAATTTGTCTAGGTCCCTCTGTAGCCTATCCCTACCCTCCAGCGTATCAACCACTCCTCCCAGTTTAGTGTCATCTGCAAACTTGCTAAGGGTGCAGTCCACACCATCCTCCAGATCGTTAATGAAGATATTGAACAAAACCGGCCCCAGCACCGACCCTTGGGGCACTCCACTTGATACCGGCTGCCATCTAGACATGGAACCATTGATCACTACCCGTTGAGCCCGACCATCTAGCCAGTTTTCTATCCACCTTACCGTCCATTCATCCAGCCCAGACTTCTTTAACTTGCTGGCAAGAATACTGTGGGAGACTGTATCAAAAGCTTTGCTAAAATCCAGAAATAGTACATCCACTGCTTTCCCCTCATCCACAGAGCCGGTTATCTCGTCATAGAAGGCAATTAGGTTAGTCAGGCATGACTTGCCCTTGGTGAATCCATGCTGACTGTTCCCGATCACTTTCCCCTCCTTTAAGTGGTTCAGGATTGATTCCTTGAGGACCTGTTCCATGATTTTTCCAGGGACTGAGGTGAGACTGACTGGCCTGTAGTTCCCTGGATCTTCCTTCTGCCCTTTTTTAAAGATGGGCACTACATTAGCTTTTTTCCAGTCATCCGGGACCTCCCCCGATCGCCATGATTTTTCAAAGATAATGGCCAATGGCTCTGCAATCTCATCGGCCAACTCCTTTAGCACCCTCGGATGCAGCGCATCCGGCCCCATGGACTTGTGCTCGTCTAGCTTTCCTAAATAGCCCCGAACTACTTCTTTCTCCACAGAGAGCTGGTCACCTCCTCCCCATACCGTGCTGCAGAGTGCAGCTGTCTGGGAGCTGACCTTGTCTGTGAAGACAGAGGCAAAAAAAGCATTGAGTACACTAGCTTTCTCCACATCCTCTGTCACTAGGTTCCCTCCCTCATTCAGCAAGGGGCCCACACTTTCCTTGACTTTCTTCCTGTTGCTAACATACCTAAAGAAACCCTTCTTGTTACTCCTAACATCTCCGGCTAGCTGCAACTCCAAGTGTGATTTGGCCTTCCTGATTTCACACCTGCATGCCTGAACAATACTTTTATACTCCTCCCTGGTTATTTGTCCAATCTTCCACTTCTTGTAAGCTGTTCTTTTGTGTTTAAGACGAGCAAGGATTTCACTGTTAAGCCAAGCTGGTCGCCTGCCATATTTACTTCTCTTCCTACACATCGGGATGGTTTGTTCCTGCAACCTCAATAAGGTTTCTTTGAAATACAGCCAGCTTCCCTCGACTCCTTTCCCCGTCATGTTATTCTCCCAAGGGACCTTGCCCATCAGTTCCCTGAGGGAGTCGAAGTCTGCTTTTCTGAAGTCCAGGGTCTCTGTTCTACTGTTTTCCCTTTTTCCTTGTGTCAGGATCCTGAACTCGACCATCTTATGGTCACTGCCCCCCAGGTTCCCATCCACTATTGCTTCCTCTACTATTTCTTCCCTGTTTGTGAGCAGCAGGTCAAGAAGAGCTTTTCCCCTAGTTGGTTCCTCCAGCACTTGCACCAGGAAATTGTCCCCTACACTTTCCAGAAACTTCCTAGATTGTCTGTGCACTGCTGTATTGCTCTCCCAGCAGATATCGGGGTGATTAAAGTCACCCATGAGAACCAGGGCCTGTGATCTAGCAACTTCTGTTAGTTGCTGGAAGAAAGCCTCGTCCACCTCATCCCCCTGGTCCGGTGTAGCACTTTAGCTACACCGGACCTACACTGTAGCACTTCAGTGTAGACTCTACCTGTGCTGAAAGGAGGGGTAGGTAATCCAGCTCCCCAAAAGCAGTAGCAAGGTTGATGGAAGAATTCTTCTGGCAACCTAGCTCTGTCTACACCAGGGATGAGGTTAGCTTAACTACGTCGCTCACGGGTGAGGACTTTTCACACCTCTGAGCAGCATGGCTGGGTCGACTTATCTTTTTAGTGTAGACCAGGCCTGAGACTATTGCTACTTGCTCTTAGCATTCTTAGGCTATGACTACACATAAAATACTGCCATGGTACAGCTGCACCGCTGGGGTGCGTCAGTGTGTATACTCAGGGCAGTGACAGAAGGGGTTCTCCCATCACACTAGTTAATCCCCGTCCCGGAAGGCTAGTCTGCACTAGAAGTGCTACAGTGGCACAGCTGCACCGATGCAGCGTCTGGTGAAGACACCCTGTGCCGACGGAAGAGACTTCTCCTTCCTGCTTAATAAAACCACCTCTGCGAGAGGCAGGAGCTATGTCGGCAGGAGCAGCTCTCCTGCTAAAATAGTGCTGTCCACAGCAGCACCTAGGTCGATGCAACTTAGGAGGAGTGCAGAAATCGATTTTAAGAGCCCTTTATGTCGAAGTAAATGGCTTTGTTGTGTGGACGGGTGCAGGGTTAATTCGATTTAACGATGCTAAATTCAACCTAAACTCGTAGTGTAGGCCAAGCCTAACCTCACTCGGGCATGGTCTACACTTGGGGGGGATCAATCTAAGTTACGCAACTTCAGCTGCGTGAATAGCGTAACTGAAGTCAACATTCTTAGATCTACTCACTGCGATGTCTTCACTGCGGTAAGTTGATGGGTGACGCTCTCCCATCGACTCCGGCTGCGCATCTCCCCCTGCTGGAGTACCGGAGTCGACAGGAGAGTGCTCGGCGCTCAATTTATCGCATCTAAACTAGACGCGATAAATCAACCCCCGCTGGATCAATTGCTGCCCCTCGATCCAGTGGGTAATATACACAAGCCCTCAGGGGGTGGCTTAGCGACATAAGTTATACCAACATAACCTGTAGTGTAGACAAGTCCTGAGAGGCAGTAACTGGGTCGATGGAGGAATGCCGTTGGGGGTTAGGTCGGCGTAGCTATGTCTCTTGGGGTGTGAATTCTTCACACTCCTGAAAGACATGGCTATGCTGAAGTACATTTTCAGAGCAGACCAGCCCTCGGCCTAACACTGATGTGTCTCATAACAAACTGTCACAGGAACTTGACCCTGATCACCACTAAGTGCCATACATTTGTTTATTACAGCCATTGTGCAAGGACCAGGAGTTAATCGCTGCTGGCTATTCAGTGATCTCCTCATGCTGCATTCACACCTCCAGAGCTGACATGCTGGGAAGGGCATTGTCAGCTTTTCAGGGAGGGATGGAGCAGAGGACGAGAGCTACTCACCCCTCAACTTTGCACTCCACACATCAAAGCGGCCCCGGGCAGCAGCAGTTTATTATCTGGTACAGACAATGTCAGTGGTTTGGTTTGTCATTCGGAATGATGAAGCGGACTCCCAAAGAACAACAGAAATGGCATCTTTTCAAATCCACATTGCACTAAACATAACAAACGACAATCCTTACTCTATGGAGATTGCCATCCAGGAAAGTGAGGGTACTAGAACATGGGGTGACTAACACCCCATCACTTAGTCACACAGTTAAGTAAGCAAATGTTCCATCGACTAGGACCCAAATAGGGCATTTGTGTGCTTACAGTTAAGCATATTGTATGTTTGCAGGACTGGAGCCTTACTCTGCATAGAAGTGAATGGGAAAACAATTCTTCAGACATGTTCTAACAGTTATAAAGGCAGCTTTGCAGGTAGAATTATGGGTAAATGTAGTTGTGTTCAGGTCTCTTGTGTGAGCTGTGCAGGAATCCAAGTCAGGTTCCTCTGATCTTCCACTTTCAGCACATACTTCACTTCACTTCTCCACCTTTCCTTATGCTTCAGTCCAGCCCTGGGGTCTGCGATGAAGGGGTTGGACCTGATTCCTGGTTGCCCTGCACCTTGTCCAGTGACTTACCCAGTGCAGAGTGGGGGTAAACTGTTACCAGTGAGAATGGGATCAATTCACACCCACTTTGCATTCACTCTGCCCTGGTGTAAATGCTGAACAAGATGAAGGACAATGAGAATCAGGCCCTGTGATTGAAAGGTGGCACAAAGGAGCCGGCAGGATGAAGACCAGAATCAGGGCCTAAGAATGTATTTTGTTTCTCTGATCAAACATGCAGCAATTCCAACATCATAAACTTCTGTCCTTCTCCTTTTTTTAAACTCAGGCAGCAATAGCAAGATACTCTGGTTGGCAAATTGCATACATATTATGGGGTACGTGCCAAGCCTTCAGCATAAGCATGCATTCAACCAAAATTAGAGTGGTTGCCCTTTTCCTCTGTAGTAAGAAATGTGTTTTCTCTTTTCCAGGCTACCTGATCATTCACGTGATGCAGTGTCTGTTTGGTGTAATGATCATGTACAGTTTTGTTTTGCCAATACAGCATGGCCAAGGGCTGGAAATGGCAAAAGGTTTGGCAATTGGGATGTAAGTGCATTGTTTTCACACATTTCTGGTGTTATCTCACTTTCTTTGCGCTGATTTAGAGTTATAGGTCTATAAAATAACAAGAGGTACCTATCTGAAAACAGGTTCCTGTGACAGATATAGGCTATGTCAACACTATGGATCTTACAATGGCACAGCTGTATTGCCACGGTTGTGACGCTGTAAGATCTCCTGTGTAGCTGTTCTTTGCTGGCAGGAGAGAGCTCTTCTGCCAGCATAATTAAACCACCCCCAACAAGTGGTGTTAGTTATGTTGGCAGAAGAGCTTCTCCTGCTGACGTAGCACTGTTCACACCAGCATTTTTGCTGGTGAAACTTATGTCGGTCGGGGGGAGGGTTTTTTCATGCCGCTATTGAATAACCCTGTCACATAACATAAATGCTGCATTTGTCTTAAACATAGCCCCAGCAGCCCTCCTCTGAAGATGTGCCATGCAACCTTTCCAAAGGTCAGCAGATCTTTAAACTTGTGTTCCCTGTGGGGAATTTTTGAGAGGTTTGCGATCTAAGCACATTGTTTGTTTTCCCATCGTAAGGAGAATGCTGACTACGAGGGGCCTGGCTGACAATGGATAATCAAAGGGTGAAAGCGCATAAGAATACGAGCTGAGCCAAAATGCAATCCATTGTCCACCATGTTCCACCTTCACCTCTAATGCGGACAAGGAGGTCCCAGCAAGCACTGCTCCATTTTGATCTAATGTCCTGACTGCTCAATCTAAAGGAAGCATTCCACGCTGGGACCTGCAATCTCCATGGCCCACATCTCTGCATTAAAGATCAGGCAGCCACACTCTTCTCTTAACGGTGTCTCTCCGCCTCCTGGCAAGTTGCCAGCACTGTCCTCAGTTTGGCAAAGATTGGTTATCACTGTTTCAAGGCTTCATAAGATGTAACAGCTGATTCCACTTCCTGAAGGCAGAGCCACCGGCCCACCTATATGGGTCTAGGGTCTGCCCTTTTTGTTGCCTGGCCAACTGCATTCTTTTCCCCACGATCTCAGGAATCAGGGTGGCATGTCAGAAAAATTTGAAGGTGGAGGGGGGCAAAATTGTGTCAGCACAGGAAAAATTAAATATGTTTATATTATATCCTGCAAAGTCGGGGGAGGCGTGGAAGACATAATGGAGCTTATAGACCTATGAAAAATCTGGGAGGGACAAACCAAGGTCTGGGGGTGGGGGCAATAGCCCTTCTTGCCCCCCAGCAAATGAAGCCTCTAATAGCATCCTGTAGGGAGTTCCTGACAGTCTCCTGAAGCCACTCACTTCCTGGAATCCCAGAAATCTTTGCAGAGGGCGGTCCTTTTTTGGTTTATCGTCTTCAGCCAGTTGGTGACTACAGACAATAAGACCAGTAGCCACAGAATTAGAATGAGCAATTATTTAAAAAAATCATAAAAAGGCTTATTCTGTGAGCATTGGAAAGCAGGAGGAAGATTTTATATCTTAGTAAGAATTAAAAAGGACTACTAGACAATATGTGCACTGATACTAGGTTGGATGGATATTACATAGGGCACACCTCCTCTGTGCTCATTTTGTGCTCTGAGAAGGACAGCTAGATTCCAATACCCTCATTCCCATTGGGCCAAATTTTCTGGTTTGCTAAGGCCACTTCGGGGCTCGTGGCCTTAAAGCTACCAGAGAAAAGCAGGAAGAGAATTCTCCCTGCGCAGGTGAGCTCTCCAGTGGGGTTAAAGGTGGTGGACAGCATTTCTGATACCGATTGTGCCAGCTGCTCACCCCCACCCTCAGCATAACATGAGGGAGACAGTGTCTTAGTGGAGCTCTTGGGGTAGGAGGGAGGTATGGCAGAGTGGAGCTTTGCTACACATGATTCTCCACTGGCCTATGGTCCCTGAGGAACCGTATGGTGGTTGCGTACGTTACTGCTGGTCCTATGCAGCTTTTCTTGTGCCAAAACCAAGTGGCTGAGGATCAGGGAGCACCAACTGGTTCCCTGCTGCCTCCCCCGTTCAACTGGAGAATCTGCCCCATTGAATGGCATCTTACACCTTGAGCAGCCCTTCTGCAGCCAGTGGAGCTATTTGTGGTGAGACACTACCCCATGTGTAAAGGTATCACAGTCTGGGCCATGCAGAGGGTCAGGAAGAAATTCTCCACAGGATAGAGCAGTGGTTCTCAACCTTTTTTCATTCACAGACTCCCAATAACAGAAGGGAGGCGCAGACCCCTTTGGAAATCTAGTCTCTTTATATAGAGTTGAATTCTGGTCAGTCAGTTTTCAGTCTAAGTCCTTTGCAGACCCTTTAGACAGACCCAGAGGTGGGGGGTGGACAGCTATAGACCACAGGTTGAGAACCACTGAGATACAGCACAGGTAAGTGCATGATGGCGGTATAGCATCTTCCTCTACACCTGTGCAAAGTGGGTGTAAAACCCTACAAAGCAGAATGGTGGCATTTCACGCCTGCTTTGTTCTTCCTTTGCACAGGGCAGTGGGGAATCAGTCCCAGGGGCTGGCAATCAAATGCAGGTCTCTCCTCCCATATCCCAGGGGCTCTACCAGGCTATATTCCCAGCCCCTTTCACCACAACATCCATATTAAAAGGGCCATTTCTCTTTTCCGTTTCTATTACAGTCTTACAGTTGGAATTGCCACAGGGCTCATGATATTACAAATCAAGATCGCTGCGAGATTTTTCCTTCAGCCAAAGATCTTGCCAGATGATAAGCAGAAGCCATTAGCTCTCAATAACAGGTGAGTGGTAGGAAAGAAATAGCCCTTATGGTCTTGCATCCTCCAGACAAGGGTCTCCTGCTGCATGGGGTTATTCATACAAAGGGTCTGAATTTCAAACACTGTGCGACTGGGAGTGTGTGGAGATCTGGGCCAAATCCCAAAGCAGTAAGGTGGGGGTAAGGTATGCAGTGGGGACTGTAAGTGAGGCTACAGGGTCTGTTGTGCTCAGGCCAGCCAAAGGGAAGCAGGGGAGTGGGCCTTAAAAGTCTCCCCTCATTGCAGTCCTTATACTTCGATGAGTGCAAGGACTTTGCAAGTTCAGCACCAAGAATCTGAGGGTTGCCAACTTTCTGATTGCAGAAAAGCAAACACCCTTGCCCCGCCCCTTCTCCGAGGTCTCACCCTCCTCTCATTCCATCCCCCCTTCGTCACTCACTCTTCCCCACCCTCGTTCATTTTTATTGGGAGGGGACAGGGAGTTGGGGTGCGGGAGGGGGTGAGGGCTCCGGCTGGGGGTGCAGGCTCTGGGGTGGGACTGGGGATGAAGGGCTTGGGGTGCAGGAGGGGGCTCTGGGCTGGGGCAGGCGTGTGGGGTAGGGCTCTGGCTGCGGCTGTGGGATCTGGTGTGGGGCCGGGGATGAGGGGTTTAGGGGTGGATCAGGATCTAAAACCTTTGTGTCTTTGGTCCATCTGTTAGTTCCCTGTGAGCTGTTGTGGCACATTGAAGCCCCAAACCAAAGCCATGATTGGGCACTGAGTGTGAAAGTGGATTTTCCCCTCTTTTGCAGGAAAGCTTTCCACAACTTCAATTACTTTTTATTCTTCTACAATGTGCTCCTGGGCTTGGGGGCTTGTTTGTTCAGACTGCTTTGCAGTGTCCTGTTGGGAACTTGGCTGATTGCACGGATAGACAGGACTATAATGCAGAAAGGGTATGAAGCTGCTGACATGGGTAAGTGTACGAAACGTCAGAGCATTGCATGGATAGCTTATATGGGGATTTGCCATTTGCTGGCTCTCTCATAAAGAATATTGGAGCTTTTCAAGCAAACATCTGATGCATCTACAGGGAACCTCTTCATGCCTAACACACCTGCAAAGGAGCAAGGCAGAATATAGTACAAGCCATGCTCAGGCTGTACGTGGCCAGGGCCTTGGCCTCCCTACATGTATCCGAGAGCTAATAGTGTAACTAATCTTGCTTGTTTGAATCCAAGATCTTCCATGCTAAAAGCACAAGCCTCTAGCACCTGATTGCTGTAACTGGGAGATGCTGCACTCTTTAACCTTTTCCATTGGTCAGACACTAGAGGGGGACAAAGACCCCTCATCTCCTAGGGTGGTTTACAGTAGCAGCCACTATGGCAAGCATATGATTCTCCTTCTTGGAGCACTGTACAGCAAGCTCTGGCTCCATCATAGGTATTATGGTGATGGGTGCTATAGAAAACAGCTCAGGCAGAATAGTTCAGTTACTCTACTCAGATGCTGCCACTCCACTTCTCCCAGGATTTTGTCCTTGGCTTTCTTTAACATTAAACACTACACAAAGATGTAAACCCTGAAGCATAGATTCTGCCCCTCTGCAGTGATGGGTTTGAGCTAATTACTGCCATGTATTGGTTTGAAGCTGGAGGTGTATATTTGATGACTATTTTTCCCCCACTGACATTTTTCAAAAAGAGGAAGCTTCCAAAGAATAAAGCTCCCACATTTTCTTTCAAAATGTAGAATCAGTAATTTATTTGTGGATTGGACTTGTGAGTTTAGACTACAGCTCGTCAATATATTTATTGCTCCTTGCTTATTAATTTTCTGAGACCAGATCACAATTAATTATTCCAAAGGCCTGGTGTGTTCACAAAGACATTTGAGCTGAGGGTTGTTTACAAACTCTTTGTAGTTAGTATTCAGATTGTCCTTGATATTCAGAATTTTTTGTTTGAATGGTGTGACTGGCCACTTCAGTCACATGGTATGGTTTCTCTTTCCTGATTGGATGGCCTAACTTTTATGACCTACTACTCCTCAGTTAAACAAATATTGTTTCTTTCTTTATTTCTTTTTTGAATGAAAGAATCCTAACTCTTCCAGTGCTCTCACCCCTCAAGATGAGTGGTGGAGCAAGTACCACCCAACCTGTCAAAGGCTCCCTACACCCACAACGTGCCCAGGGAGGACTTGGGTTGAAAAGCTTGTGTCTGTATATGAATGAAGAGCCTTAACCTGCCTTCTTTGTTCTCACAAGTGCCTACTGACTTGAATAGGAGTCTCAGGTGCACAAAGAATGCAGTACTGGGAAGGGAGTTAAGCTGCACATCTCTGTATATGTATCCCTTTTTTAATGCAGGATTCAACACGTGGGTTGGTATGATATTTATGGACCACTACCACACTAACCCCACCCTCCTCAGCTTTTGTCACATTCTTCTGGCCGAGAAAAAACTGCACAAATCCACCAAATACTATTTGTTCAATAATATAGCAGGTAAGCACTTTGACTGGAGTATTTAACATATATGCCACTTCACTGAGTACTGTGGGCTATTTAACTCTAAAATCATATTACTCTTTGGGAATACTTTATCTCTGGTATGAATTCTGACCTCCCTCTGCTTCCCATGCTGATGATCAGATGCAAGGCATGAGAACTGATAGACCCTGTCATATTATCTCAGCACACCTAAGTGCAGAGGCTATTCTTATTCATATGCAATAAGGAGACATTTCTGCTCAAAGTTATATGGGAGCAACTGAGTTGAAGTCAATCAGGCTGCACATGTGGGTCTGAAAGATTAGCCCTAAGGCCCACAAAAATGGCCTGTAATCTTATGACCATAACGCTTTATTGAATGTTGCTGTGCTCTTTGTTTTATACAAAGGGTCATATTTGTGAGCAGTGTCTTCAAGTTAATGCATGCAGCAAAGGTGGAGCTCTTGGCCCTCGGGTGGAGGGAGGATATTTTATCAAGTGGTGCTGACAGTGTTCTGAGCTAAATTCTCTTTTCACTTACACCAGTGCTATTCCACTCAAGTCAGTGGAGTTACCCCAGTGTAAATAAGAGGAGAATTTGGCCTCACAGGTCTTTTGGGTCAGATAGAAGGTGAAGGGATGACTTGATCTCAGTCTATAAGTATCTACATGGGGAACAAATATTTAATAATGGGCTCTTCAATCTAGCAGAGAAAGGTCTAACAATCCAATGGCTGGAAGTTGAAGCTAGACAATTCTGGCTGGAAATAAAGTGTACATTCTTAATGGTGAGAGCAATTAATCATTGGAACAATTTATCAAGGGTCATCACTGACCATTTTTAAATCAACATGGGATATTTTTCTAAGAGATCTGCTGTGGGAATTATTGTGGAGCAGGTCTCTGGCCTGTGCTGTACAGGAGATCAGACTAGATGATCACAATAGTCCCTTCTGGCCTTGGAATTTATGAATCTTCAGTGGGTGTCTATTGATATAACTCCACTAATACCAGCTGAGGAGCTGGTCATTAGTTTTTGAGCTACAAGAGAAAAAGAAGTGGAGTGTATTGAGTTCTGTATTTATTTCGTTTTAGAACCCAGAGTGTCCACCAGAGCCAGGACACGGTGGTTGCTGTTCTACACCCTTCTTAACAACCCCAAACTCACTGAACTCAGGAAGCCTAACGTGCAGTCCGGTGCCAGTGCTGCACCACAGAACCCCTGTGTCTAGCTTACTCTGCACCTGGAAATTGGAAGACTCTTGAACAGCTGGTGACTTGCCTCTTAGGACCTTCAGAAGATGGAGCTCTATTTCAGAGCTATACACTATGAGCAGTTAGGACCCTCAGCCCTGGTGTGACAGGAGAGCTGTGGGAATGGATGTCCAGAGCACTTGCTGTCATTGGTTGTTGTGCGTTACATGTGTTTCCAACAGACAGCTGTGAATTGTGTTAAATCACTATAAACCCCAGAAATATTTTCATTGTTTTAAACCAAATCGAGGTACATTGGTTTTAGCCAATATTTCCTTGCCTGGTTGGGGCCAAGGACCATTCTTCTCTCATTTTGCCAAGTATGCAAGTTCAAGGGGACAGAACTGAATTTCCCCATTGAATACAAGGCTCCAATGTGAGTTTGGTTTTGTACTACCTTTCCTCTCACAGCAAGCACAACTTTTGTTTGTCCTAATTCCCAACTGTGCCAGAGCCTGTGCAGGGACTAATGAATGTGCAATGAACTGTGAAACACCAGCAGTGAGTTTGAAAAAGTTACAATCCAATTATAAGTAGCTGACAACTGATGCCTCTTATTTCCTAATAGCTTTTAGTTACCGATGAGACACAAGATGGGTGAGGTAATGTCTTTTATTGGAGACAACTTCTGTTAGTGAGAGAGACAACCTTGCAAGCTTACACAGAGCTCTTCTTCTGTATGTACTTCTAAGATTGATCTGGTCAGAGGAGTGGATTTGCCTCTCTCATTCTACCAAACCACTGAACTCTGATCAGCACAGGGACACTTATGTTTTCTTATCATGCTGCCTCACCCTGAGATGGTCAAGATGGGAAATTATCTATCACCTTCCTCTAGTCAAGCTGTTGCGGGTGGTGGGAAGAAGGTCCCCTTCTTCTGACAAGCCTATCACACACTTTCTCCAAGCCATTCTACTTCTATCTACAAATGCCCATCTAAATTCTTCACTTCTGGTCCTGTTCATGCCCCTTTATGGTATTCAATGTCCTCTCTCTACACACACACATATCTGAGCAGTCCCCAGCCCCTCAATACCACTGAGGATCTTCAACAAGTCTTTAATGACATACAAACATGTATCCCAGGATGATGATTAATTCCATACCTAAAAGTTAAAGTCTTTTGCACAGATACCTTTATAGTCGTAACATAACATGTTGCTTTTCAGAACATTATCATGACATTACAGTTAAAAATTGATATTTATTCGTCTCACAGAGTACACGAGGTCTCCAATCAAACATGGGCACCATTGTGGTAAATGCTGTACATACACATAGTGAGAGGAAGCTGCAGTTGTTGAAGAGCCTACAATCTAAACAGGCAGAGGGTGGGCCAGCTCTCTCCCATGCACCCCCTCAGGGCTTATGGTCACACCATAGATAACTTCTTCCCCTCCTGGACTATTCAAATAAACTTCACTTCAGGCTTTTTCTTGGTCAAAAAATACCTCTCCTTGGGGTCTGGGTTTATTAATATAAAAGAGTGCAAATAAAACTCAACGTCTCCCCAAAACAAAGTCCAGTTTCTCTCTTCCTCCTCTCAGGCCTTCCTGCCTGGGGCCTTTGCTCTCTCCCCCAGGCCTCACTGTCCACTGAGCTTGTCTCACTCTGTGCCACAATTTCCTGAGCTTCCACTCCCCTCTTCACTGCACCTTCCTGCTCCTTTTATACTGGAATCACCTGATTCCTCTCAGGTGGGGCTCATCCAGTCATTATGATTGACTTAGCCCCAGGCTTTCCAGCCCATGGGGCAAGCCACCCTGTTTCAATCCCTATTTTATTGATGAGGAACTGAGGCACAGAGAGATTAAGTGAGTTGCCCAAGGTCACATGGGGAGCCTGTAGCAGAGCTTCCATAGGACCCAGAACTCCTGAGTCCCAATGTTAAATCCTGGCCCCATTGAAGTCACAGTGAGTCATAAGGACAGCCTTCGGCTCCACAAGAACAGCAAATACTGTAGACAATACTCTGAATCAGGAAAGGAAGATGACATACCTGTAGCTGGAGCTCTGCCAACATATTGTCTCTGCAGATGCCCACCTCCACAGTCTGAGCTCACAAGCCAGGAAGCTAGGAGAGGAGAGAAAGCTGTTAAGGATGGTCACTGACCTCACCACATAGAACAACCTGTCCCCAAGTATCTCCTATTTCCCCTCTCCCTCATGGACCTTAGGGGCAAACTGCAAGCCTCAGGCAGGTGTGGAATTAGTCCCCCCCACACACACACACAGCCCCTTTGGTCTGACTGGAACTGCTCCCCCAAATACAGAAGTCAAAGTACACCTATGCTTAGGACTGTCTCTTTTCTCACCACGGGATGTGGGACCTTCCCTTTCCCGTTTGCCCTGCTGCCCTGGGCTACAGGATGCAGCATGTTACACTGCAGTTGCTAGGCACCAGCTCATGTGTGAGTAAAAGTCAGATCCTGCCAGAAAACAACACACCCTGTCAATTTATGTGCCTGAACTCCCAAGCTGCCCCACCTAAAGCACTTCTCCAACCATTGGTATGGTGCCAACAAATCCGGAGTCCGGTCAGTCTCCATGGATCCAGGAGGATCCTTCATTTTCTGGCAGGATCTGACTTTTATCCACACCCTGTTTAACCTATGTCAAAGGCACCCAGAGCCCTAGCTTGGTGCTTTTCTGCATAGGGTATGAAGCTAAATAAATACCCTAACTAAGCCTGTATCCCTGTGGACTACTGGGTCATAGGCAGGGCCCTTCCACATCCCCACACCCTCCGTCACCCCTTGGCAGGCTCTGGTCTGGCACTTCCATGCCAGGCAGCAGTGATGGCTGGTTCAGCTCCAGCACTGTGACGGGGAGGTGGCAGATATTGTCGGGGCAGGAATGGACAGCAGCCGGGAGTGTGCCTGCACCTGAGGGAGGCTGCTTGTCTTGGGTCCCCTGGAGATGCCAAGCCCAGAGCTGCCGAGCCCTTCTGTCAGCCATTGCGCTGAGTGCCGTGGGCCAGGATGGGTGAGGGAAGTGGCCACACAAGAGCTGCTCCCTCCTCCATGCTGGCCTGAGCCGCCCAACTGTCACTCCCAACTGCCTCAGGACAGCATTCTAAAATGGGGGTCTCTCTGTGCCCTCTCCATGCTGGCTGGGTGCATTTAGTCAGTGGGCAGCAACATTGCTAGGCACTGCATATTGTCTCTTCACTCCAACCATGCTATAAAACAGGGTAACTTGCTGGCTGCTACACCTTAACAATCCCCCTCTGTCCTTTCCGTGGCTGTCAACTTCACCATGGTTTCTGAGAAAGTAACAAAAACATCTTGCATCATGGGCTGTTCTAGGTGTCCAACTAACCGACGGCAACTGTTAGGACAACCATTGTCTTGTTTTCCAGAACTAGTTTGTGTAACTACAGTCCAACAGCCTTTGCTACAGTGATTCTAGGACTGAATGAACATAAAGGTGATGCCACCCCAGGGGAGGGCAGTATCATCAGGTGCAGGGTGGAACAGCATTGTAAATTAAGAAAGAAAACTGCTGGCTTTCTCCAGTCCTGAATGCTTGTAACTCCAGAGTTTTTCTTCTCTTCTGTCCTTGCCCAACTCTCCCCCACAACCTCTGAAGGAATCTGACTGAGTTAATATTGGGCTGAAAATCTTGAGAGCCCAGCATGATCTGCTCTACTGGCTAACACGCCATCCACCAGGTGATGTGGCAACAAATCATCACACTAATACAAAGTAGGGGTAAAAAGTGATGAACTTTTGGCACCTAGCTTCTCCTGGTACTCATTAAACTAATTTAAAGCACCAGAGATTTCCCCACTTCTGGGACTCATCCTACTCAGGAGACCACAAATGTGAGAGATTGTTAGTTTGGAACAGTTGAATGTCTAATTCCATTCAGGATATTTCACTGAGATTCATTCTATATTTCTCCTTCCCACCAGAATGTAGCAAGCTGAGTGGCCAGGCCATCACTAGTCAGTGCTGCCCATGCTGTGGCTTCTACTACCTACACTTCTACCCAGAAGAGTTACCTGCCTATCTGGGAGGCAGAGAAAAGAGTGAAGACCAGTGGTGGTAAATGATTGCATACCAAAATTAATCTTCACCCTGTATGGTGCTCCCCAGGGGCATGCATGGTTGAAGCTTCTCACTGCCACCTGCCCTTAGCATGAGGAGATCTTGTCTCTGCCTGCTGCGGATCAGTTCCCTGAAGCCACAACCCTCTGGAAGCACAAGCACAACCTTCCAGGCCCCTGCAGGCCTTACTGTCTCTGTCCAGGAAGTGATAGGCACACTCCAAACTCCCAGTCCTCGGAGCAGCAGGGTGACATGAGCAATGAACCCCACTTTTGTACTGGGGCTCTGTTAAGACTATTGAAATAATCTCACCCAGCCTTTTGCCACATTTACTTTCTCATCTCTGATTTAAGACGACATAAACAAGATACTTGTCTGTTAGATGAGCAGCTGGCTAGAGTCATTTCTTCTACCCGCTCCCCTCTCTGAACAAGGTTCAGGCCTAACACTTGTCACAAGACTCTAAGCTTCTGTGTTGAACTCTCCCCCTGTAGGAACCAACTTCCTCATTCAATGGCCCCTTACCAACCCCAGCCTTTTCCTGACACCCCAAGCACTGACCCTCCAGATGCCTCTCAGCACATAGTCCTGTGCTGCACTAGATCACGGCCAGGTCTTCTGATAACTTTCTAAAGCAAGAAAGCTTTTTAAAAAATCCCTAGTAGGTGGTGTGGGATGGTGGTGGCCTATAAATACATGCAGTGGTTGATCTTTTAATGAGAGTCCATGACTATTGTTCAGATAAGTGGGATAGGTACAGAACGAGCTCTGGCATGTGAAACAATCTAACACTAGCAATTTAGCGGAGAGTTTACAAGATCTCAATGGCTTCTCAAGTGCGATTTGGTCTAATAAAAGGCATTTGGTATCTTCCATGGTACTGTTTCACAACAAAATAGCAGCAGGCCTCAAACACTAAAAGCACTGCATGAGAAGAAGTTAGTTTTAATTGCTAAGTATAAAATCTAAGCAGTTTTACCATAAAATGGAAGCACATTACACAGTGGGGGGACTTGTGCCCAGATACCCTCAGTTCCCGTAATATGACCAAACCAACTGCAGCTGTAGCTGATTTCCCTTTTTTTTTTTTTTTTTTCCCCTTTTCTGTGCAACTTAGGTAGCTTTCCACAAGCCTGTTCAAAGGCACCAATTCTTTTCCTTCCAGGGCCAGCAAAAAGCAGCCAAAGGTGTTATAGTATCTCCCGCCCACAACATAAACAATATAATCTCTGAACAGAAACCATTCATGTAGTGCTAGGGCTGCAGCAGGACACACCTGATCTACCTCTAACCTAAGCAGCAAATAAAGAAGGGGAAAGCCTGCTTTTTCTGTGAGGGGCAGGCATTCCCCAGTGTCCACACACTCCATAAGGCCTTCACTTGTTTCTACTAGACACCCCTAGACCTCAACTTGCAATGTAATGCTCAACCTTAACAGTGACTTCATGGGCTCTTGTGTCACTGGATTAGCAGTGCTGACTGCTACACAGTCCATGGTCTGGAAACTTAACATGCTTTAACATTGCTGGGGTCACTTTTATGAGATCATAGTTTATCCACCATAATACCAGCCATTATTCTTCCTTAGCATCTGAGCCTTCCCCCTTCCATTATCAGAACGGATCTAGCTCCCAATGAAACACACCTAGGCCACCCAGAAATCTCCATGCCTTTCTGGTGCCCTTCTTTTTGGGGACCCACCTCACTGCTACAGCCAGCCCAGCTTCCCCCTGCTGTTACCTGCTTCTGTCGCTGACCTCAGTGGGTGTGTTCCTGACTAACCCATCTGTTCTCAATTAGACCATCTGTCAGATGGAGGGAAAGTCTTGTCTCACTACTGTGAATTGGCTTCACAGTTTGTAGAGTAGAAAAAACCTTACAGATCCTGCTTGCAAAGACCTTAACAACAGCCTGATTCAAGATCATGCTGCCTGGAAACAAGCTAGCTTTCCGGGGGAAACAAAGAATAGCTAGCAAAAGGTTAATGAGTGCCCAGTGTTCCATGGATCATTTAATCTAGGGTGACCAGATAGCAACTGTGAAAAAATGGTACAGGGGGTGAGGGGCAATAAGCGTCTATATAAGAAAAAGTTCAAAAAAACAGGACTTGTCCCTATAAAAATGGGACATCTGATCACCCTAATTTAATCCAAAGTGATTCTTCTAATTTGCAGGGTGCCGAACTACAAATTGAAAATATAGTCCCCCAATCCTGAAAGCACTTATGCATGTCCTTAACTTTATAAGCATATGAGCAGTCCCATTGATTTCAATTGAACTACTTGCAGCTGAAGTTAAACCCATACCTAGTTGCAGGATTGGGGCTGTAACAAGTGCAGCTGGGAAATGCTATGACCAGCAAAGGAGGAACCTAACACACTGTATGTGGAAGATTCTCCCTGCGAAATCTCCATGACTGAGACAATGCTCTTGTTGGGCAGCATAATAATGGCTCTAACTTAAAATGGAAAATTAATTTCATCACCAACAGCACCCAGACCACCAAATAGCAGCCAAGAGACTGTCAAATACATGTAACGGTGCTCAAAGAGTGCATCCGGGGAGCACTACATTCAGGGACAAAGGGAGTGATTTCAAGTAGCACCAGAAGCCTCTCTCAGGCCTGGGCCTCGTGCTTTGCCTTGTACATGCAGTGGAAAACACCCGCTAAGATTTCCCAGGGTATTTAGACTCATAGTCTTTAAGGTCAGAAGGGACCATTATGATCATCTAGTCTGACCTCCTGCACAATGCAGGCCACAGAATCTCACACATCCACTCCTGTAACAAACCCCTAACCTATGTCTGAGTTATTGAAGTCCTCAAATTGTGGTTTGAAGACCTCAAGCTGCAGAGAATCATCCAGCAAGTGACCCGTGCCCCATGCTGCAGAAGAAGGTGAAAAACCTCCAGGGCCTCTGCCAATCTGCCCTGGAGGAAAATTCCTTCCCGACCCCAAATATGGCGATCAATTAAACCCTGAGCATGTGGGCAAGACTCACCAGCCAGCACCCAGTAACTCTCTGTAGTAACTCAGATCCCACCCTATCTAACATCCCATCACAGACCACTGGGCATACTTACCTGAAGAAGGTTAATATTCAGGCCAATCAGGACATTTCTTTTTACTTGGCTCACACACCTCTTATTACTATATGTAGAGGTAGCCGCTTTGACCAGCATATCAATTTAAGAATGGTTAAAATGAGATGCAGAAAGATTCAGTGAAATTGCAGCAGATTTAGATCTCTAGTCCACACACAGTGGAGTAGGAATGCTTTGAAAAGCATGTTAAGAAATATATGTACATTTCTCACTCCAACTTCCCCTTAAAGTGGATGACAAGTTTAGCAAATGAGTAAAGGGATAATACCCTTCAAAAGAGTTGCTGATTCCAGAGGCAAGGACATTTGCTCATTTTACCAGCGGCATTATTCTCCGCTTGGTGGGAGTTTATTCCCTGCTGGGACCTTACAATAAGAGTTACACTTGTGATGCTCATGATGTTGGAGCATTTTTCTTAATAATGATGAGAAAAGATTTTCTGAAACTACTTCAGCAAAGGGGAAAAGTAAAGTAGATTCACTCATTTCACTATGGAATCAGTCTCACTGGTGTAGGCAAAAACTGACTGACACCTGATATACAGGCATTGCTCCACTCAGCACTGCAGGGCATATCTCATTTTCAAAAGCGATGTATGCACTTGGTAGCCTACATCCCATTGATTGGCACTAAAACAGCCTCTACAGCCTAGATCCTGAAAGGTATGTGGCAATGTGACAGCCCTCATCCAAGGTTGGTTGGGAGGGTGGCATCACCTAGTGGTCAGGGCTTAGGCCAGTGACATGCAGTGGGGTTGATGGCAAGGGAGCCTGATCTCACCCCACTTCCTACCACATCCCTGAAATTGTCCCAAGATTGCCATCTGGGTAATGCAGCATGAGGGCAACTGCCTCCTCAAGTGGTATTGCCCAGCTCAGCCCAAGGCTTTCCCCTACTGTGGTAATCCAAACAAAAATAAAGGGGATCAATCCAGTCCAGAGTTCATAGGCATGGGCAGCAGGGAGAGTAGGCCAGGAGAGACTCTGACTCCCCTGGTGCTGCCAGATGCCCAGTTGTGGGTTTGGTGGTGTGTGTGGGGGGGGGTTATTATGCCCCATGCAGGTTCCCGGGCAGCTGAGGCAGTGATATGTGCTATTCAGCTTCCTGGGTTCATCAGTAATCTCCCTGGACTGCAGAGAGATTACTAATGAACCCAGGGAGCTGAGTAGCAAACACCATTTGGTCAGCCACCCCAGAACCTGCATGGAGTATCTAAAGAGGAACCTGAGCTTTTTATAAGAGATGCTGTGGCTTTTCCTGGGCAGCTTGGGGGGTACGAGCCCAGAGCTCCTCCAAGCAGGTGGGCCTCCAGGCTTCAACCAGCCTGGGGCTCCTCCAGCCAAGGGGGATCCACTTCAGGGCTCCTCGTTCCAGCCACGGTGAGGGGGCAGAACCAAGGACTAGCCTCCTTAAAGGGGGGACTCCACGCACATCCGTAGGCAAGAGGAATGTTTCCCACAGAGGCTGTGTCTGCAACAGGCCTTTCCTTTCCTCAAGGAGGGACCTATGGACAGTTACTTAGGGAAAACAGGTCTACTTTCTTCTCTGGCTTGCCCCCAAATGAGTGGCTCTCCTGCCTTTTAACTCCTCCTCCAGTTGGTGCATTTCCTACAGATGTGGCCTGGCAGAGCTGGCTGAGCTCAGAGCAGTTCCTTAACCCCTTGTTGCCCAGTGTGGGGCAACCTAACTACCTTTGAGGTTCTGGGCCCAAGTCACTTAGGCCTTGCAATGCTGAGTGGGGCAATAGCTAAATACCTTTACAAATCTGTGCCATGTTCTCTTCCCTGGACAATGCCACTAACACGAAAGCTATAAATGAACTGAGGAAGCAGCTTGTGCCAACTGGGCCAGAGAAACTGCCTCAGCCTTTTCTGGAGTGGGCAGGAAAGCAAAACAATGCATCAGCTATCAGCACTCTCCTCTCTTAAATCCTTTTACTGACAAAAACCTTCTATATTGAAAACATCACCAGGGAGATGGAGTGTAAAGGCGCTCTCCAGAGAGAACAACTGGAGCACCATAAGAATATGAAGCATTATTATTAGTATTACAGAAGCATTTAGAAGCCAAAATAAGAACTGGGATCCCATTGTGCTAGGTACTGTCTTAACACAGAGTAAAAGGCCTGCCCCAAACAGCTCATAATCTGAAGATAGGTTTGCGAGCCCTCCAGGATTGTCCTGGAGTCTCCAGAAATTAAAGATTAATCTTTAATTAAATATTGTCATGTGATGAGACCTCCAGGAATACACCCAACCAAAATTGGCAATTCTGAAACCCTGTAACCTTTCAGGGTGCTCACAGCCCTCACTGGGCAAAGTAGAGAATGCAGCTGTGTGATTGGTCTCCTGAGCTGTCTGTCAAGTGTGTCCTGCCCCCATGATGACATCATCACAGGAATATAATGGCTGAGCAAGGGATAGGTCCTAGTATTGCTGAAGGATTAGTAGTGTGGATGTTTGGTAAGATTTATAGTTAAGCTCTATACTGTGTCTCTGGTTCCTAGGGTGTTTAGGTGGGGGCTCTTTTCTTACACAGAGTGTGACCTGATGTCTTGCCTGATTGACAGTAGTAGCTAGGATTGAATGATCAGAATCTCTTAGCCCCTTTCAGTGCTTGGTAGTTGTACTTGTGTAAAATGTCTCTAGGTAATAGCTGAGTCTCCTGAGCAAACAGTCCAGGGAAGGAAACTATCTGCCTTCCAAACCAGGAGGCCTGGATTAATAGTATGTTCTAGGAGATGGAGGTTTCCCTTGAGGAGAATGGAATATTTAACAAAGAGAACTAAATTAAAGCCTGGACTATAGGCAAAACTGTCCCCTTACCTCTCTACCTGAGTGAAGCTGTGCTATTCCCATTCATAGATGGGGATTGGGGCTTCTGGCTGTGGTCTGAGTTCTGGCTTGTCATAATGATCTGCAGGTGGAAACACTTGGCTGAGGTGGCTGATTCAGCTGAGACTGGGGTGCTGGGTAACCAATATGTATCTCAAACAGATGATGCAGGAAACACTAAAGAAAAACCAGCCTGGTGCCTTCCCATAATGGAAATGCTTTCTGGCTAGTGGTCTCACTCTCACCTCTAGGGGTGATGGTGTCCAGTTATCTGAACTGGAATCTGTTTCTTTAACAGATCAGTCTCTAACTGATAATAGAAAATACTTGTATTTTACCAGCTAAATTGGCTTTAAAATAACCAGTCTGCCCTAGTGGAGATCTCCTATGTAATTAAATATCCAGGGAGACTGAAATACTACTTACTCTCTCTGTTCTAGAGGTCCCAACACTCTCCAGTGATACCATCTCAATTCAGTGTTCTCTGTGTGTAGTCAATGACTGCTACCTTCAGCAGGATAACTTCTGTCAGTGATTGTACTGTAATGGAATTAACCTTGGCACTATCTGGGAAAAGACTGAACTAGGAGGGTACCTGTGATGAACAGTCCCCATGCTCCCCTTGTGAGGCATTGTTGGGTCTCAAAGTCTGAATAGAAGCTTTGGGAATGTGTAACACTGACAGACCCTGGTTGTTGGTGGGTGGGATTGAACCTGGGACCTTTGGCACTAAATGCATGAGTCTCTACTGCATGAGCTAAAAGCCAAGGCCTGGTAGCTATAGCTGTAGAGCAGACTCATTAATCTCTCTCTAACTGGTCTTGGTGCCACTAGATGGGACAGAACACCACACCCAGAAGGTGTGGGTTACAAGTGCATCCCTGGGCTCAAGGAACCGTCTGTCTCTGGGCCTGCCTTGGATCAAAGGTTTAACGCAATGGCCTGCTCTCTCTGTAGAGAGAGTTACTACAGGGGCACAACCTGGTCTGGCTCTTGGAGAAAACAGAGCTGGAGCAGCTCTCCTGGTGTCCTTACACAATATTGATTTGATTGTTTCCTGTTATAGCCCCTCAATATTCCTTTTTGGGTCTTGCAGGGACATCTCACTCCACCATGTCTGCTAACGAAAATGAAACACAGGTAGAGATCCAGGCACCTGAGCAACAGGTGGGTCCCTCCTGGGGAGGCAGGTGTGCTTGGCAGCTTGAGTCACTGTTCTGGCTTGAATGTGCCTATTGCTGGAAATGGGGACTCCTAACCACAATACTAGCCGATGCTTCAAGTTCTGGTTCTCAGAATGGTGTAGTCACTGCCCAGAAGTGCCTCCTGAAGCCAGGATGAGCATGGTCACTGGTGACCCTGTGAATGCCGTCTGCACTGTAACACTGGCAAATCCCCTTTTTTGTAGTAGTGCCCAAGGGTCCCAAAAAGGAGGGGGCATTGTACCGGGTGCTAGACAGAGACATGGCTCCTGATCGGGAGAGACTGCACTTGGAAAGACAAAGTCGCTCTATTCCCGCTCTCGCTGACAGAACGAGGTTGTGACACAGTTCTGTTTTGTTGGTGGGCATGCCAGGATGCAAACAGCATTCCTGAGATCTTGCTGAATATAGGCAGCTATTCCAATGGAATCAGGTTTCTGAGTGGGTAACTGTCTTAGGCAGGCCACTGAAACCCTGCTGACAGGGCCAGCAGGCTGCCTAGCTCTGAGGACAGTCCCCTACAGAATCAGTGGTTGCAGAAGAAAAGAGAGATAGGGGGCACCTTGACAAGCCAGGAGCTCTTCCCCAGCTGACTCCCTTTTCCCTCCCTCAGACTGCAGTGGGCAGGGTGGCTGGCTTGCCCTTGGTCAGCTCTGCCTGTGAGATGGCCTCTGCCAGCTATGCAGCCACCAAAGAGACCTACCCAGCCATCAAAGCTGTCTGTGAGGTGGCAGAGACTGGGGTGAGGGCCATCACCTCTGCTGCCATCATCGGGGCACAGCCCATCCTGGACCATCTGGAGCCACAGCGTGAGTAAGGGAAGGGAGGCAGGAACACTCCTGTGTGCATGGCGGGGGGGGTGAGTCTGGTTGCAGGCTCAGCCTACAGGGCTCTAGGCCCACTACTGAATTCTACCTCCAACTGGTGGCAAACCGAATCTGCAGACTCCCGTCCCCTGTGCCACTGACCTCTCCTAGCTCCTAGAAGTGATTCGGCCAAGGCACTGGCCTTGTCCAGAGCAGCTTGGATGGCTGCAGCAGCTTCTGTTGGTGACTCTTGCTCAGGTACCAGTGCTGAGCTGGGCCAGCCTAGAGGGAGGCAGTGCCCAGGCACAATCCCTGGTGTGCGTGGCTGGCCCAGTGGCACACAGCCACATGCACTGAGTATGGCACCTAATGCCATGGAGCAATACTTGCTAGAGGGCACTGGCTGCAGCTTCAGTGCTAAAGGGATCTGAGCCCACTGCAGGCACTGGAGACTCCGAAACCCTCTAGGAGAAGCTGGGGGTGGCAGCCAGGATCTCCTGAATGCTAAACCTGGCTCTGACACAGACTGGCTCCATAGCCTTGGGCAACTTGCCCAACCCCTCTTCCTTGGCTTCCCCATCAGTAACCTGGGGACACTTGCTTAGGAACACCAGTCCCTCAATGTACACAGATTAGCAGCCCCACAAGATCGGTGCACATGACGGAATTGAGGGAACTAGTTCTGTGGTTGTGTTACAGTTGCAGCAGCCAATGAATACGCCTGTAGGGGTCTGGACAGACTGGAGGAGCAGCTGCCCATCCTGCAGCAGCCGATTGAGAAGGTAACCACACTAGTGTCCAGGCTGGTCCTGGCTCAGGCTGAGGCTGTGGGCCCTTCACTTCTGCTAGGTGTTCAGTGGCCTCTCTTCTGACCCCTTTGCCTCTAGGTGGCTTTGGATGCCCAAGACCTAGTGCGTGCCACAATGGTGGGTGCCAAGGATGCAGTCTGCAGCACGGCCACTGAGGCGAAAGATGCAGTGACCAGCATGGTGGATGTGGCCAAGGGGGCTGTTCAGGAGAGTGTGGAGGTGACCAAATCGGCAGTGACCAGCAGCATGAGCACAGTGATGGGCTCCAGCATGGGGCAGATGGCTGCAAGTGGCATTGACATGGCATTGGCAAAATCTGAGCAGTTGGTGGACCACTACCTCCCCATGACAGAGGAGGAGCTTGGTAAGAACCCCTTTGCTGAATACAAACCAATGTGACCCTGATGTCTTGGGGCATGGCTTGGACTCCCAGCATTCACAGCTGAGCTGCCAAACGAGCCACCTCTCCTTGAGGTTCCCTTGCAGCATAGCTTGGCTTCTAGGCCTCCCCTTGTTCCTTCATGCTGTGCCCTCTTCTAGCTGATGGAAGGAGGCTGGACTAATGGCTTTGACACTGCTCCCTGTGCAGCTACCAGCTCCCTGGCTGGTCAGTGCCTCAGGACATCCAAACCTGCCCTGAGAGATTCTGTAGGCCACAAGCATTTGGGAGGTCTGAATGCAGCTGCCTTGTATCCTGGCCCTGCCAACCAGTGGTGCAAGTAGATTTTAACTCTTACCAGTACAGTGATTCATGGGAGGGACCCAAAGGTGGAGACGTGTAACCCCACATACACAACCCCACCCCTAGACAGGAGATGCAGCTGCATGGAAGGGATGGTGGGACAGCTGTGGGTGGTACAGCCACACTGGAGGAGCTGCTGCTGTTCTGCTCCTTTTGCCACTTTGGTTCCTGGGAGAGCCCTGCAGTGTTCAGCGGATACCGAATGTCTTGCTGCTACAGCATACCAGCAATAAATGTCTTAATGGTACAGCGTACCTGACCATACTGGCTTACTTGCACTACTGCTGCCAGCTGACCCCTCTTCCCCCTTGCAGCTGAGCTTGCAACAACTCCCGTGGAAGGACCAGGAGAGACTCCTGCAGAGCAGCAGAGTTACTACGTGCGTCTGGGTTCCCTTTCAAGCATGCTGCGCCAGCGAGCCTACCAGCACGCCCTGGGCAAGATGAGACAAGCCAGGCAGCGCACCCTGGAGGCCCTCTCCCAGCTCCAGCAAACCATTGACCTGGTAGGAACATGACCCTCTCCCCTTCCATGTAGATGCTCTGGGCCACGATCTCTGCAGCCTCCTGTGCTCAGTGCCATTGGCACTGTTCATTCCTAGGCCCAGCAGTGTCACTGCAGTAGTGCTGCCTGCCTGCTACCCATAGCTAGTTGTGGGGGAGGTTCCTTGCCAGCCGCCTCCTGCTGTTCCCAGCTAACCGCACTCTCCTCCTGCAGATCAACCATGCCAAGCAGGCTGTAGATCAGAAGCTTCACAATGGCCAGGACCGTCTGCACCAGATGTGGCTCCAGTGCTGCAAGGGGAAGTTTGAAGGGCAGGAGGACCCAGACTCAGAGGTATTCTCCTTCTCACCCTGACAGCCTTGCTCCAGCAAACTCCCCCTATCTGTAAGGGTGACTTGCAGATACTCCAGTCTGTCTTGCTTTCTTTCTCCAGCAGGTTGAAGCTCAGGCTCTAGCCATGTCCCAGAGCCTCACCCAACAACTGAAAACTACCTGCCTTACACTTCTGGGCAGCATCCAAGGCCTTCCCAGCACTATCCAGGACAAGGCCCAGCAGGTCTCTAGCAGTATAGAAGAGCTCCAGGCTTCCTTCTCCAGTGCCAGCTGTTTCCAGGATCTGTCCAGCAGTGCCCTTGCCCAGAGTCAGGAGAAGATGGCCAAGGCCCAGGAGTCCCTGGATGAGCTGCTGGAATATGTGATGCAGAATGTTCCCCTGGACTGGATCGTGGGACCCTTCACTCCCGCTGGAGACTCCACACCATGTCCTGATGAGCTGGTTGAGGAAGGAAAGAAGGTGGAGGTCTGAAGGGTTCCATTCTCCCTCCTGCTGGAAGGAATCCAACTGAATTGCCTGCATAGTTAGTGTGGGGTCTCCTTGCTGAGGCTGTGGTTCTGCTTCGGCAGATGGTGGACTGATTTCAGCTCTTCCTTATTCAGGTTCTTTAATTCTGCAGGTCATTTCCCCAGGCACACTTCCCCAGAACCATTTACCAGTTACAGGGGGGCATTGCTAATCATGTAGGACTGCACCCCTTACAGGGCTAGTCTGCTTCTCTGTCGGTCACAAGCCATGTCCTCATACAGCTGTCTTCCTCTGTACATACAATATGCTGCTGAGCTTGGTTTTTTCCTAGCTCTTTGTATTGTATAAAACTAGGGTTTAACTTCACAATAAACCTCAACTGCATGCAAATTGCTGTCTGCTTAATGTGATCCCTCCCCAGCTTGTGCGCTATACAAACAGGGTCACCTGTACTGTACATATCTGCCTCCTTCACACCCATCCACCCTCCTGTTCTCTGGCAGGAGCTCAGCCCTTCTGGAGCCATCTCCTGGGTGAAGGCATCTCTTCAGGTGCCTCCATTTGACACGCTTCCTTTGAGACTTTTCTCAAATAGGAGGCAACAGCCCACTGGGAACACTCGTCTGGCTTCCAGGGGGTAGTAAGGCAACACTACAGCCTCTGAGATCAACTAACAGAGGGAGAGACCCAGGGTGTTATGGCACTATAGCCTTGAGGAAATGGGGTGGGGGTGGAGAACTGAGAACCTACTATTGGTGATGAGCAAAGTTAAAAGGGTAACATACAGTGGTGTGAAACTGCCAGGCCTTGCCTCAGGGCCAGCTTTAGGCCAATTCAACCAATTCCCCTGAATCGGGCCCCGCCCTGGAGAGGGCCCTGTGCCGAAGCCCCAGTACAGCGTACGGGCAAGAGCTGGTGTGCTGTACTGGGGTGGCCCAGCTTCCCCAGGGAACAATTAAAAGGGCCTGGGGCTCCCAGCAGGGGCTGGAGCCCCAGGCCCTCTAAATTGCCCCCAGAGCCCCACTGCTGGAGCCCTGGGGTAGGGCTGTGGGGCTCTGGGGGCTATTTAAAAAGTGCAGGGCTCCCCCTGCTTCTACTGCCCTGGCCCTTTAAATAGCCACCACTTCCCCAGGGCTCTAGTGGCTAGTTAAAGGGCTGGGGGGGGTAAAGCAGGGGAGCCCTGAGCCCTTTAAATAGCCCCTGGGCAGCTGCTGCTGCTACCCTGGTGGGAGAGGGAGGAGGAGGGGGCACTCACCATACAGGGTGGGCTATACCCCCTGTACCTGCATGCCACCCCTGCCCACAGCCAGACCTGCACTAGCCTGTGTCTCCAGCCAGCCCCACACCCTATGCCTGCAGCCGGCCCCTGCTGCACTCCCTGTCCTGCCTGCACCAGCCCCACACCCACTGTCCTGTCTCCAGCCAACCCCTGCTCTGCCCCGCCCAAAGCCAGCCAGCCAGTCCCACACCCCTCTGTCTCCAGCCAGCCCCTTGCCCTGCCTGCAGCCAGACCCTACCTCCAGTCAGCCCCTGCCCTGCCTCCAACTAGCCCCATGTCCACTGGTGCTCGGCAATTCCCAGGGCAGTAACCCTGCACCCCTACTTCAATGAGGGGGGGGCAGGGAGCAGCTGGGACCCACTAGGGTGACCTGACAGCAAGTGTTTTAAAAAAAAAAAAATGGGATGGGGGTGGGGGGTAATAGGATCCTATATAAGAAAAAGACCCAAAAATTGGGACTGTCCCTATAAAATCAGGACACTTGGTCACCCTAGCACACCCTCAGGGAGTGGTAAGGACCCACACGTGAAACCAAGCTCATTTCTAGATCAGGCCCATCTTGTTTAAAAAAAATAACTTTAGGTAGGGTTAACATACACCTGTATTTTCCCAGACATGTCAGGCTTGGCTCTTAAATGGCCATCCATGAGGAAAATATGGACGTATGGTAACACTATGTATTTTTTGTGGCCATAGGGTGGCACATCCCTTAAATCAAACTTTTTATAGGGACCTGCTTGCTAAGAAATGAAAGGCTTTAAACTTTTTTTTTAAGTCATCCCCGCTGAAAAGGCCCAAATTGGGCCCCGCACTTCCTAAAGCCAGCCTTGTTGCCTCTAGTCCAGTGCAATGAGACTAAGTAGAGCAGCTACTTCAACCTAGATCAGGATGGCCAGGACCATCTCATGACAGCTGAACAGGTTGGAAGTGTCTAGGAAGAGTTGATTTGACCACTCCAGGCAACTGGCATTTAACAAAACACAGGGAGACTAGCTGCAAGAAATAGAGCAGCAGATAGTCTTGCCAAAGCATGGATGTCAGCCATCCTGCATCCTTCCTCCCTGCCATTAGCCAAGAACCTCTCTAACATTTCCTACTGCCTAGTGTAAACCTAGCTAGGCCAATAACAGTACAGGTACATGGCTCATGGTTGTGGGAGATGCATAATAGGACCAGCACTGGGCTTTTAATGCATTTTCCTGAGAGCTTGTGTCTACACTTGAAGTCACTTGCCTAGTATTATCTAGGCAGCTCCATCACTGTTGCTTATCCTAACTAAGGCTTGAGCTATTAAAAAGCTTCAGGTAAGGACATGTCTCCTGGGTTCAGCACTGCAGCAGCACCATTACCAGGAATGGCTTAAAGATGCCACTGCTCTCAGAGATGGAGAATAGTAACCAAAGTGGTGATGTAAGCAGCTCACATGGCTGGTTACTCCTGACCTCATTGGACGAGGCCTGCTTTGTACGCCAATGGACTGGGGATGTCAAGCTCCCTAACTGACAGGGAGCTATCAGAGGCTAATCTGCCTGTGTAACTGGAGGTGTGTTACAAACCCTTCTGTGCTCTGGATTAACAGGAGTTCCTCCAACACACTTATGGGGAAGAGTGAGAGTAAAAGCACTAGCTAGGTGGAGCCCTGCTTGTGTGAGTAAAGGTCCTAGCCAGCTCCTTTTAGGGATATGGAAGCATAACTAACTACAGATTTTTAGTAGTCCTGGTCAGCTAATCAGACTTCTGTGTTCAAGCCCTTTGCTATTTAGTCCAAGTCGAATAAAATGTGTGAGGTCAATGAGTGGATTTCACATCAGCAGATATTAGCTTCAAACTTGGATAGAACCAGCAGCTGGATTTTCTTTACACCATGACGAACATTGTAGCCTGCATTTCCCCAGCACAGCCCCTACAGCGAATCGTTACATAGAGAAGGAGTGGTTCTAACACATCCCCAAGCCAGGGTCAGACCTAAGATACCCCACAGAAACTGTTGCTGGACTAGTCTTAAGTTATAGAAAGCGAACGGACCAGCCCCCTGGATGCAGTGTTTATGGCACACGGAACAGTGAGTTATTTCAACAGGCCCCAGCATGATACACCAACTGGCTCAAGTGCTTAATCCAATGGCCTGTTAGAGGATCCAAAGTATGAGCAGAGAGATCACACCAGCTCCATCCCAATGGTCTGAATATTAGAAGGAGGAATGGGAAAAGGAAAGAGATGCTTCCTGCCCCAAGCTGGTTCTCTCTCCTGGGCAGTACCCCCTGGATAATCAGCAACTGTAGCTGCAGATACCACCTAGGAAGACTTTCACTGTGCTCTGAACACGTTTGGGCTTGTTCTGCTGCCTGCATGTACATGTGGTGGGGAGCTATGGAGGGAAAGGTGGTTTCTGTGCCCTGGGTATGCAATGGTCTCTGTGTGCTGGGGATCCTTGCACCTGTGCAGAGCCCTTAGGAACTCAACTACTCTTCCCAACTGCCTGTGAAGTTAATGGGGGTCTGAGTAAATGCAGGGCTCACTGTAGGATCAGGGCCTAACACCGCCCCACTCTGGCACTTGCAGCCACTGAAGCTGAGGATCATGTCTTTGGATGGAGACCCACTCGCATCCCTCTGTGGGACAGAACCTGGGTATGAAAACCTAGGCTTGCTTTAAAGGAGTGACGTGAGCACCAGCCTCCGCCCCAGGCCTCTGTCACTCTCTCCAACTGCTCCAGCCACTTGCACTCCCTGCTTTGACCATACTGCATGTGTGAAGGGAAATGGGGAGGTTATGAAAAGAAGTTATCCAGGGTGTGATCTGCTGTCGCTCCAGCTGGGAAGGGCCATGGCACTGGAGTAACTATGCCAGGAATGATAATGGGGAGAGGGCAGAGCCGAGCATAGTGACTATGACTGACTTGCCACCCCCAAAAAACTTTTCCCTGAGCTTGTCTCCATGCTTAGTCCTGCCCCTGTGGCTGTCGTCCCCAGCATCTCCCCAAATGCTCCTCTGGTACCCCCTGAGCCTGTGGGCTCCACGTATTGACCTGACACTTATGTTAGACTGAGTGCAGCTAGTGGAGATGGGAAATGCTATCAACAGCAAAGGTAAAAGGCACCCAGGAGAGTCTGCTGAGGAAATGGCTGTTGCTGGGACAGTGCTCCTGACGGCATCAACTCATACACGAGCCAGCCACCAAACCATGGCAGAGAGATTGTCAAACATTTAACAGGGCTCCCAGGAGAGAGCAAGACTCAGGTAATGATACTGGATGGAGTTGTTAGTCTGATTTACTATGTATGAATAGTACTGGGGTAAGGGCCAAAGGCCTCCCCCGGAGCCCCGTCTGCTGAACGCTACGCAAAGAGGTCATCTGCCGGGAGAAATACCACCCAGCATGAGCCAGCCCTGGGACAGAGAACACACCCAGCCTCTGCCAAAGTGGATGGGGAAGCAAACAGCTGCAGCAACCACCCTGCTGCCCATTGACCCGAACGCCTGGATTGAAACATGCCAATGAGCCGGTGTGGAATTCCCTGGCTGATGGGCACTTCCAAAATGAGGGCTATATTCATTGGCAGCTTGGTGGGCCTGATGCAGGCATATCACCTAGTCTATGCTGGAGGGATGCTAAAGATTTTAGCCCCCATCCTGCTCCAGGAGCAGCCTGGGTCCTCTCTCAGCTGAATGCACAGGCGTATTACGCTGCTCGGCGGGCACCGGGAGCTGGAGGGTTGCCTGAGGAGAAGCGTCCACATGCAATGTGTGAGGAGGTCCCTTGTGATATACACATACCGCCCCAGGGGAAAACCCTGCAGTCCCGATCCTACACTAGCTCTGTGCTGCTGTGAGTGGAGTTGCCCTGAAGCCCACGCTCCTTTCCTGAGGTCAGCAGAGCTGCACACCGGCAGGGCCGGCCCATGGGCAGTCAGGTGCTGGGTGTGGCCTACCCTAGGAAATATCCCCTCAGCACTCCACAGGCATCCCACCACCCTCTACATGAACCAAGAACTCAGAGCCGTGGAAACAGCTTCCCCGGTCTCATATAGCATCGCAGTGGTCAATGCTCCCATCTGGAACAGCTGGGACTCTATATAGGCAAACAACCCTCCTAACGCTGCTATTTTCCAGGCTCCACCCCTATTCCAGACCTCAGCGGTCAGGGTAGAGAGCGCACCGTCCTGATTGCTTTGCTGAGCTGTCTGTCAAGTGGTCCCTGCCCTCTGCTGACATCATCACTGGCTATAAAAGCTGTGCAGGGGCTGGTTTGTGTACTGCTGAGGGAGCGTCAGAGTGCAGGCTTGGTGAGCTGGAGTTACACTGTGGCTTTGGGGCTCCAGGGTCTGAAGTGTTGAGTTCTAGGGGGGTTGTTTTGTTTGAGCTTGTCTGTTTTTGGAATGGACCTTAAAGCTGTGCTTGCATTGCTGTGTTTGGCCTCCAATGGGGAGAGCTGGAGAGTTTGAACCTCTTTCAGTTCTCTCCATTCATCGGGGCACTGGGCTTGGCAAAGAGGCTCCAGCCTGGGGCGTGTCTATGCAGGGTGTGGTAGACATCTCCTCTCCCACCCCCATGTCCAAGGAGGTGGTGCCCAGAGGTGGTTGGTCTGTTCGTGGGAAGGGAGAGGGGCCAGACACTAGAAACACCCAGGGCTGCTCTGTTCTCCCCTCCTCTCAGCCTAGCCTAAAATGTTATATGCTTTCAGTTTTATAAACTTTTGTATAAAAGTTTATAAAATGTATAAAAAGTAAATTTAAAAAATGTACAGAAAAATCTTAACTTTAAATGAACAAAATACTGTATTTTTTTACATTGTGTACATAACATTGCTTTGGGGTACTGCCAGCTCCTTCTTACTGCTCTGCTGAGGATGATGTGTTGAGTGTGAGAGGGAGAAGCTGACTCCTCCTTTAGTGCAGTTACTGCCCTGACCCTGCAGCCTGGCTGCAGCTCCCTGTCATGGCTCTGACTCCTGCTGGCAGGAGGAATTTCCCTTGCCTCTGCCTGGCCCTATGTCCTACTCACTGAGGTCTCCAGGGCCTGGGACAGGTTTCCTTGGTTTCAGCTATCCTTGTAACTAGGACAAGCCAGAAGAGAGAGCTGCAAAGGGCAATGGCTCTCCTGCATTGCCTGGTCTTGCAGTATGGCTTCCCTCCTTGGGGAAGCACATGGGTGCCCTACTGTGGTAGGCACTGACTGGCCAAGGGTCTGTAGCAGCTGTTAGAAATGAGTGTGAGGCTGCAACCTGAGGCCTGCTGATCCCTTAACAGTCCCTTCTGGTTCTTGCAGTGACAACTCCCTTCTGCATGTCTGGTAACGTGAGTGAAATCCAGGCTGCCTGCCCTGAGCCCCAGGGACAGGAGCAACAGGTAGGTCCATGCTGGGCAGCTGGCATCCCCCTGGCCTTCTGACAGAACTTCATTGTGGCAGAAAATGCTGATTTTGCTGGAGTGGAATGTTGTAGCAAATCTACTGCAGAGTCAACAAAACTTTTAATAAAATCCACTCTCTGAAGGGGAGCCCCGCGGGGTCCTGAGAAGCCTGTCTGGAGCAGGGTCTCTGAGGTCTTGGAGGCTCCCACTCCACAGAGCAGCTAAATGAAATTGATCATCTTGTCACTCTTGCAGTTGCTATAATTTAAAAGGTCAATTTCCCAAGTCTGGTTTCAAAACATCTTGGTGTTTCTGATTTTTAACTGTTTGGTGCTCTCTGGTTTGTAGAGAGCTTTTCTTGCTTTGGAAGAAAAGCAAAGTGGCTCTGGCAAGTGCTAACTAGAACAGTTCTAGAGCAGCCCAGCCCTAGTCACTGCTGCACTGGTTGCAGCTGATAACCCTGGAGCACAGTGGGATTCAGGCAGGACTCTTTCCGTCAACTAGTTCTTGTGACAGGAAGCCCAGGACTAGCTGGTGGCAGCGGCAATGATGGGGCTTAGCACTTAGCTATGGCATCCCAGCCAGGATATAATAGATAAATATAGCCCCCTATGCTGCTGGGAGGGGGAGCTCTGCCATGCTATACGTGTGCAGAAGAAAGCAAGGATCATTCTGGGGATGTCACTAGCTGCTATTGCTGAGGCTGTGGTGGGGGGGGGCAGAAATCCTCTGGGATGGGGGAGCCTTGTGGCTAGCTGGGTGCAGAGTTAACCATCCCAAGAGGATAACTGATTGAGGAGTCACTCGGTCCAGATGGTGGATGTTCCCCAGCTGACTCCTTTCCCTCCCTCAGACTGCAGTGAGCAGGGTGGCTGGCCTGCCCTTGGTCAGCTCTGCCCGTGAGATGGCCTCTGCCAGCTATGCAGCCACCAAAGAGACCCACCCAGCCATGAAAGCTGTCTGTGATGTGGCAGAGACTGGGGTGAGGGCCATCACCTCTGCTGCTGTCACCGGGGCACAGCCCATCCTGGACCAGCTGGAGTCGCAGAGTGAGTAAGGGAGGGGAGGCAGGAACACTCCTGTATGAACAGCCTGGGGTGGGTACCTGACAGATCCTGCCTCAGTTCACTCTAATGTCCTGGCAAATGAGTGTGTGTAGACAGTACCTCTCTCCTGGTGTGCTGTCTCCCTGCAACTGGACACAGCTCCTGGGACAAGACACTGGGCAGGTAACACTCCATGGGGACTAGGGCTGCTCTGCAGGGATTGCTGTGGGGCAGGGCATGGTTTCCCCTGTCCTAGGGCTGAGAAGCCAGCTGACAGCGAGCATTATCTGGCATCCAGCTCTGATCTCTCCATCCCCATAAAGCCAATGGGGCACTAACCAGTCCACAAAATACTGGAGTGATGCTTGCAGGAGCCCAGGGGAATCCCTGACAAGAGCTAGAGTGCACCAGAACATTAATCTCCAAGAGGTTCTGGTTGCTTAAGGGAGCTGTCTTGTTCTCCTGAGGAATCTTGGGGCTAGTACTCTGAACCCAGAACTGGCAGCTAGGACCTGAGTTCTAATCCTGACTCTCGTGTGACTTTGTTGGCCAAGCTGCATAACCTCTTCCTGAGCCCCACACGACACATGGGGAGGCTATTTACAACAAAGGGGCATTGGGGTAAGGGGTCCCTCTGCCCAAATGCTTGCTGTGATTGAGCACATAGGAAGGAGGTGAGGGGAAACAACTCTGATCCTCTTCTAGTTGCAGCAGCAAATGAATATGCCTGCAAGGGACTAGACACCCTGGAGGGGAAGCTGCCAGTGCTGCAGCAGACTGTGCAGAAGGTAAGAACCCTTCATCTTGGTTACAAAAAACTCACTTTATGGTTTGTGGGCAGACCACAATTACTGCCATGTCTACCCCATTGATGCTCCTAAGTAGCAACCAACACTTGCTTGAAATCCAGGTTCTGTCTGGAGCTTCCCACAGCTGTAACACCTCCACAAGGAGGCCACAGTCAGCTCAATGGGGGGGGGAGGAGTGAATGCTGGTTAGTATGCTAGAAAGCTTCCACAGATGAGCATTAACCACTTGGAGGGAGAGATCCTGCCCCACTTCCAGGCTTCTCTTGCTATGCTTCCCCCTCCCCTGCCCCCAAAACCCATCTTTGCTCTAGTATAAGTGCCACGACCTCTCCTTTGACACCTGCCTCCAGGTGGCTTCAGATGCCCAAGACCTCGTGCGTGCTGCAGTGGCAGGGGCCAGGGATGCAGTCTGCAGCATGGCTGGTGAGGCAAAAGATGCAGTGACCAGCATGGTGGGTGTGGCCAAAGGGGCTGTCCAGGAGAGCATGGAGATGACCAAATCTGCAGTGACAAGCAGCATGAACACAGCGCTAGGGAAATCTGAGCAATTGATTGACCACTACCTCCCCATGACGGAGGAGGAGCTCGGTAAGAATACTGGTCCTGGCTCTCCATGGCCCAATAGTAGAATGGGGCTTTGTTAACCTCGGTATCCTACTCCTCTGCTCCCTCACGCATGGCCCTTGTTACCCCCACAGAGCAACCCACCCTGATCACATGGGCCTGATGTCTCTTGCAACTTGAGAATCTGACTTATTTTCTGCCCATTAAGTGGCAGCTAGTGGACATCCTGCAGCAAATGTTGGCAGCTGGAAACAGTTAACCAGAGATCCTTTCTTTACAGAAAATATGGTATTGGTGGGTGGAGGCAAATCCCCAGTCTCATCCAGGAGGCAGGGCTTGGAATGAATACTGGTGTCCATGTCTCTGCCTGCTCCCTCATTGTAGTGATCCTCCCCTTGTGTGTGTGACACATCAGTGCCTGTAGCTAGGCCTCCATAGCCTGGAGCAGGATACCACATGCTGGGGTCTGACTCTGCAGTTCAAGTCTCATCACAACTGACCATTTCTCCCCTGCTGCATTCCAGCTGAGCTGGCAACCCCTATGGAAGGGTCTGGAGAGCAGAAGAGTTACTTTGTGCGTCTGGGTTCCCTTTCTACCAAACTCCGCCAGCGAGCCTACCGGCACGCCCTGGGCAAGATGAGACAAGCCAGGCAGCACACCCTGGAGGCTCTCTCCCAGCTCCAGCAAACCATCGACCTGGTAGGGCCTTTAGTCTTATTGTGCTTCCCCCTGTAGCTGCTCTAATCACTGAAGCTCACTGGTGCTTCCCGGGGTGTGTGTGCGTGCACAACTATAGTTTAAAGCCCAGCTGGGTGCCATGTAGTGCTGGGTGCATGATACAGGACACCCACTCCCATGGATGCAGATGACACTGGTCTTTGGTGGCTGCAGAAGTCAACAGCTCCCTTCCAGGTGGAGGGTCTCTAGCCTAGTGGTATCACAGGTGTGGCACTGTCTGCTTCACTCAGCTTCTGCTGCTCCCCTGTACACAAGACACACTGGGAGCAATACTAGGAGTTGCTCTTGTTCTCTGCTGTCCTGCATAGTGACTGAACCCCTGTGTCCTCTAGATGGAACATGCCAAGCAGGCTGTGAGTCAGAAGGTTCATGATGGGCAGGAGAAGCTGCAGCAGATGTGGCTAGAGTGGCACAAGGACCAGCTGGGAGGCAGTGAGGATGACAGTGCACCACAGCCAGAGGTATCTGATGGGTTGTACCCCTGGGGTGCAGTCTAGGAACCATGGGAACTATTGAGCTCCCTAACAACTCATCTGGGATGGCCTTTCTCATGTTGCTCTGCTGATAAGTCCTTGGAGAAGCTGGCTGTGAATCACCCACCACAACAGCAGGTGGCTCCACACACCCAACTGAGTTACCTGAGTGCTTTACCTAAGCCACTCATGGACAAACAGGAGGCCCCCCCAGCCAATTTCCAGCTCCCCTGCCATGCACCCCTACTACAGCAAAAACCTACCATCTTGTACAGATCCCTGTGCAGCACAACATACACTCTAATATAGTTTGCTTCCCCCCTTGATGTGGGGAAAGATATGCAACAGCCTCTGTTCAGAGATAGGATTCCCAAACACTTCACTTTAAGACACTGAAGATGAAACAAGTTTAACTACAGAAAGATAGACTTTAAGCAATTATAAGTGATAGCAAGCAGATTACTTAAGCTTAGTTTGCACACATTTGCTAATATACTAGGTATGGTTTGAATTAGCAATTTCTCACACTGGTTGATACGAGCAGTCCACCAAGTTTCTATACCTATGCTAGAAATTCCTTTAACTTGGGACCAGCACTTCCCCAGCCTGTGTCTCAGGGATTTTCAGAAGCCCTCTTGTGTGGGGAGCCAAGGCCAAGAGATGTCTCTCCACATGGTGGGAACCCTTTGCTCCAAGCTAAGTTCCCAGCCCAGTTTGTAGGGGGAAAAATAGATTCCAAAATGGAGTTCAGTGTCATGTGGTCTATTGCATGCCTTGCTGAGTAATAGCAGCCATTACTTGTAGGCTGGCTGAAACCTTAGCAAGAAGGTTAAGCTCTTCCATAGGCCACTCTCTTGGCGGATGGGCCATCAGCACTGGTATAGCTGCTTCATTGTTGTACCTCAAAGGCTGCTTGTGGGTGTCTTCAATTACATAGCAAAACTTTGTAACTTCACATACACTGATAGCATATACAATCTGAGATATTAATGTTCAACAGATTAAGACTTTCAGAATACCTTACAAGGCATACTCTGTACAAAATGCCACAATCATATTACTATGGTGAATGTGGGGTGCAGTGTGTCAGTATCACTGTCCTCTTGCTAAGATGCAGTGTGACAGGGCTGTATAGCACAGCCTGACAGGAGTGAGCTTCACACACACCTAGTCACTCTCCCTCCTATCTCTCTACAGGAGATGGCGTCCCAGGCTCTAGCCACTTCCCATAACCTCATCCTGCAGGTGCAGACTGCCTGCCATAGCCTCCTGCCCAACATCCAGGGTCTGCCTGCCTCTCTCCAGGAGAAGGTCCAGCAAGCCTATGAGAACATGGGAGAGCTCCAGATTTCCTTCTCCAATGTCCAGTCCTTCCAGGAGCTGTCTGAGGGTATCCTGACCCAGACCCGGGAGAAGGTGACCAAAGCCCAGGAATCCCTGGATGAGCTGCTGGAATATGTGGTGCAGAATGCTCCCCTCACATGGATTGTGGGTCCCTTTGTTCCTGCTGGAGACTCCACAGAGCCAGTGGGGGAACTAGCAGAGGAGAAGGTCACAGCCTGAAGGCTTCATATCCATGTCTCCTCCACCACCACCATGCTGCAGATATTTGTGGTGAAGAGCGTGTCGCACTCTTCAGTTATTGCAGCAACTCTCACGGAGTGGAGGCAAATCTCATCACCTTGATGAGCCTAGGTGCACTGGGTCTGCTATTCTAATACCTTGGTTTTCTCACCTCCCCACTAGTTAGTGACTGACAGGATAACTTCTCATGAGTACCCAACTGTCTAGAACATCCACTTATTAAATGGGCCTTAGCTGGAAACCCTCAGAAGGCATGTATCTCATGGTGACTTGGTTTCTAACAGCTGTTGATGGGTTTGCAGGAAGGGAGAACCAGCTCAGTAGGGCCTAACTTCCAGGCTGGAGAAGGGTGGGTCAGAGATGAGACCCCCACTACCATGGGAATCCTGGGGTGTTGAGCACATGCTGGTTACAGGGGGCTGACTCCAGTCCACCTAGAGGTTCTAAGGTATCATTTGTTCAGCATGAGGGCTCCACCTTGCCTTCCTCCAAACAGCATTTAACCAATGCTGTTAGTTCAGTTATGGGTGTTCCTCCCACCTCTCATTCCTGTGCTGGGTTTCTCTAAGGTAAATGTTCCATTCCTTGTTAATGGAACTACATTTGGGCCAGTAGATATAAAAGGTCTCTCTGCTGGTGACCAAACATCTCTAAGTTTACACAACTAGCCTCTTCCACAATAAACACAAGCTGCTTTCAACAAAGGTCTCTTGTCCTTTTGTTCATCTGAGCCATCTGCAGATTTCTCCACATGGCTCCCTGTCTTACTATCCCATCTCAAATGGACCCTCTGACTGAGCCAGGTCCTGGAGACCAGCTCTCTGAGTAGGGCAGCCTGACTTTGGTTCCTTTGCTGGCCTGGGCCTTCCCAACTCCCTGGAACAGGCTCTGAGTACTAACAATGCCAGGAAAAGGGGTCTCATGGGTGCTGTTCCACCACTCTGAAGACAATGCAGGTCCAGAGTATTGCTCAGACCCTGGCCACGGGAATGATGCTTTGCCTTGGATCACTCAGATTTCAGGGGCTTGCCACTCTGCCTTCCCTTCCCCATTTCTTAGCCTGACCAGTCAGGTGTTGCCTTCCCTGAGTCCTGCCACTCAAACTCTCTCAGTGGCTTTATGCTCTAACAAAGATGCTTAAAGCCTTCATCAGAGAAGCTAGTTTAGCACTGATACGTGTTTCCAGGCAGCCAGGGGTGGGGGGAACTGGTCTCAGGCAGGATGATGCTAAAGCATCCTCACAGCTACAAGTACTGGTGTAAAATACTCCCCTGAAAGCTGACTGTAGTACTTGAGTGGCCCTGGTTCAGGTACCAGGGTTTCACTGAAATTTAGTTAGCCCCAAGTTTGTGGCTTGCAAAATCCCATGCAATTAACTAGTGAAACACTTATATTAAGTTTTGTGACAATGTCTCTCCTGCTCCCACCACTCACCTGTGAGAGAATGGAAAAGACACCACATGCATATGAAAATGAGACCTTTTTATGTCCTATGCAGCTGTTTCTCCGCAGGAAGTCTGCATGGGTGCTTCGGGGCCCATGTCACAAAAGGCACTTGTGTAACTCAATTTTAACCAAAGGGAAAATTGTCACTGCAGCTGCAGTACCAGAATGTAGCTAACCTGCCAAGGAGTAGCAGAGAGACCTATAGAACACATTTAAGAGTATTTCTAGACAAACTGGGGCTAGTGAAAATTAGGCCAAAATTATAAATGGAATCCATGAGGATAGCCAGAAATTAACTAAGGAGGCAACTTGGCTGGTCCTGGGCCAAAGAAAACATCTCAGCCTTTCCCAAAATAGGCAGTGAGGCAAACAACCATAGAAAATGATCAATTGCACAGAACAACAGGCTCAGCACCCTAGTGTGGAATGGGCCTACAGACTCCAGGAAGCATATTCTGGGGCCTCCTATGGGAGCTTGGGAGACCTGAAATGGGCTGATTACTTTGTCCAAGTGCCATCTTTTAGCTACGCTGCCCTCTAGGAGCCGAGTCCTGCTGTCCTGAAGTGGTCAGCTCTTCTGGGCAGGAATCATGAGCCCTAAGCATTCCCTGAGAGGCATTGTCTCACTCAGTGGTTGTACTTCTCAGCCAATCATGCTGATAAAACATCTACAATTATGGCTCTCGCTATTCCCCTGCTGCCTGCACTCCAGAGAAATCTGATTTATTTTAATATCCCTGTTAAAATGAGCTAGCTGATGGCATATGATTAAAAACTGGCCAACTGATAAGTCTCAAAATGTAACTGTAAACAGGGAATCACCATGGAGTTGATGTATTTCTAGTGGGGTCCCATGGGGATCAGTTCTTGGCCCAATATTATTTTAACATTTTTATCAATGACCTGGAAGAAAAAAAATAAAATCATTACGGATAAAATTTGCACATGGCAAAAAAAATTGGGGAAGTGGTAACTTATAAAGAGGACAGGTCACTTGGTACTAGCAAACACTATGCATTTTAACATGGCTAAATGTATATGCCTAGGAACAAAGAATGTAGGCCATGCTTACAGGACTGAGGTGGGAGCAGAATCTATCCTGGGAAGCAGTGACTCTGAAAAAGATTTTGGGGAAAAGCAACTGAACATGAGCTCCCAGCATGATGTTATGGCAAAAAGAGCTAATGTGATCCTGCGATGCATAAACAGGGGAATCTGGAGTAGAAGTAGAGAGGTTATTTTTTCTCTATTTGGCACTGATGCAACCACTGCTGGAACCCTGTATCCAGTTCTGGTGTCCACAATTCAAGAAGGATGTTGATCAATTGAGGAATGTTCTGAGAAGAGCCGGAGAATGATTAGAAAACCTGCCTTATAGTGATAAAATCAAAGAGGTCAATTTATGTATCTTAACAAAGAGGCCAAGGGATGATTTGCTCCAGTTTGGAAGTACCTACATAGGGAACAAATATTTGAGAATAGGCTCTTCTATATAGCAGTCAAGGTGTAACACCATCCAATGGTTGGAAGTTGAAGCTAGATGAATTCAGATTGGAAATAAGCCATACATTTTTAATAGTGACCGTAATTAAGCATTGGAACAATTAACCAAAGGGTCATGGTGGATTCTCCATCACAGACCATTTTTAAATCAAGGTGGGATGTGTTTCTAAAAGCTCTGCACTGGGAATTACTGTGGGGCAGGTCTCTGGCCTGTGCTACACAGGAGATCAGACTAGATCACAATGGTCCCTTCTGCCTTGGAACCTATGAATCTATAATATCAGGGCTCCACTAATGCCTGTTGTTTTTGTTAAGATGACTGAAGGGGAAAAGGCATTTCCTACAAAGTATCTCATTGGTCAGGGTGGAGAGTTCTGATTTCTTTCTGGTGCTGTCTGTCTAGGCCTGCCCGCTGATGACATCAGCACAGGTATATAAAGGCTGAGCAGCACTTGTCTTTTGTACTATTGCAGGCTCTGAGAACTGACTGGTGAACCTTTCTGAGGTAGGCTGTGGTTTTTATTGAAATAGCTTTGTTTACCTGTCTGTTGGACAGAGGGGTAATTTGGCCTGTTCTGAAGTGTTTGGTGATTTTTTTTTATTTATTTTGAGCTGTGAAATATGTGGTTTTAATTTAACCTATTTCTATGTATGGCATCTGCACTACTAAGAAACCAACTTCAGACTTTTTAGTACAGGCCTTAGAGAAAAAGGCACTTGAATTTGGTTTATGATCTGTGAAAGCTGGATTAGTGAAGAGGAAGGAAGTGGGAGTCATGAGACTCTTCAATCCAGAGTATCAGGCTAGTCCTAATACTGCCTAGTCACCCTTCCTGGGTGAAACTCAAGAGTTTTTTGCGGGGGTTGTGTTTGTGTTTTGTGGTGTGTGTGTGTGGTAGGTTTTTTGTTTTTTTTATGGTAAGGTTTATGGCTTTATGAGATCTTGATTGATCATCTGCACATGGGAATTACCTGCCTTGGGAAGCTGAATCAATTAACCAGTGTTAGTCAATGAGCTTAGTAAGGCAGGGTTAATGAGAAACAGGTGGAATGTGATCATAGAAAAGACAAATTTGCTTCTTCAGGGGAAATTCTGATGGGGCTTTAAATCTCTGCATCAAGTGGTCTTACTCTCTAATTTCTGGTCATTAACTCTGGCACCTCTAGCTAGGGGAGCTCTCACACTGAGAGGATGGGAGTCCTTAACCACTTAGAAATGGTCCTGTGGTGATGGTTACAAGGCTGCCATCTGTCTTCAGGTGGATGTTTACCTTCCATTAGGCTTGTTTTCAAGCTTAGTAGCCGGTATCTCATGTACCTGGGGGAACTCCTCCCTTCAAGCTTGTCTTCCAACTCCAAACCTGTCTTTCCCTGTGAACTCCACATGAAGGGAAATGCTATAAACAAGGCAAACTGCTTTTGGTCCCCATTTTGACCATATTACTGTATACAGTGTAAGAATGAAATTCTATCACTTGCTCTTTTAGATGCCTGATGGCTCGTAGGTGAGCTTGGTTGGCTGTATAATCTTGTTTCAACCTTTTTTAATGATGCTGGACAAAGCAGTTTGTTTAGCACCTGCTGAGGCAGTCAGGGGAAGGAATTGTGGGCTTCTTGCTGGTTATGTGCTGCAGAAATCTGATCTAGCAACTGCTAGTGAGTGACAGTGCTGTTGTCACTATAACCTACACAGCCTTGATAGACTTGCCTGTGCCACCACCTCTGGGTTTGGCCACCCCGCTATAGCAGGAGAGTGGCATGACTGAGCTGCTGCATTGGTTGGCTGGCTTTAGTCTCTTGGAGTAAACTAGAGTGGCTGAAAAGGTAACTGGTAAGATCTCTCCAATAGCTCTTCCAGGATGACTGTCCACCTAGAACGGCCGTGGGCACTCTAGGAATGATCAGAAGCACTGTCTGCATTTAAGCTGTTAGTTTGGGCACTGTTTGCCTCTCTTACTGGTAGGTTAACCTCTGTGACATTCTCTCCCCTGCAGCATTTGGCTTCACCATGTCTTCTAATGAGAGTGACATTAAGGATGCTCCCTCAAAGAGTGGGGAGCAGGAGCAACAGGTGAGCATGTGCTGGAAATCTAGCCAGGGAGAGCATGGTTCTAGCGGCTCTGACTTCTAGCCAGTCATAATCCTATAGTGACTGCTGCAGTGGCTTTAGCCCCAGCATATGGCTGGTTCGCCCCCACCTATGTAGCAGAACAAGAAGCATCATCAGCTTCTCCTGAGAAGTCCAGGTTCCAACTTGGCTGGTAAATCCAGATAGCTGATGTGACCCACAGTAGTAGCTAACCATCGCTGTGTCTGGGATGGGAACACAGTGCTGCCCCTCAACATGACTGAGCCCGGTTGCACTGAGACCTGCCCCATCCTAGGCAGTCACTACACCATTAAAGGGCTCTCCAAGCAGTGGCTGAGAGACTTAATGCTCCGGTGTTGCTGTGTCTGGCCTCCTTTGCCCAGGAGGCTACAGCCCTTCACATCTGAAGGGGGTGATGGAGAAGAAATGGAGCTGATCTACCCGTAGTCCTCCACACTAACCAGCAAGCAATGGTGGTCATGACTTTCCCTTTCTTTCGCCTGTTAGAACTTGGTGAGCAGAGTGGCCAGCCTGCCCTTGGTCAGCGCTGCTTACGACATGGTCTCCACCACTTACACGTCCATCAAAGAGACCCACCCCGTCATCAGATCCATCTGTGACGTGGCAGAGACTGGAGTGAGGACCATCACCTCTGCTACAGCCAGCGGGGCCCAGCCCGTCCTGGACCAGCAGGAGCCTCAGGGTGAGTGAAGGAGGAAATGATGCTCCTATATGCAGGGGATGGGGAGTGAATTGCCAAGTGAGTTCCAAGACTGAACTGTCCTCTCCAGAGTGAGAAATGGGGCTGCCTTCTCCTGTGTAGGTGCATAACACTCCTTCATCCTGGGAGAAGGGCTCCCTGCTTCACTGGGTATCCCCACTAAATCCATCTTGGGTATTCTGCAGCACCCATCAACATAGCACATGAGTACCAAACACTCCTCTGAGCCATGGTCAATGAGGGAAGTCGGCACTACTCAGTTATATGGGGTCTGCCGTTTTATATGCCAAATACAAAACTGTGAATGAAGCTTCCTGATTGCTGGTGGTAGCACAGTCCGACACCACCAGGCCAAAGCAGTTACATGTCTTGGGCTTGTAATCCGCTTCGTACACAGCCTTGTGATACTGCTATTGGCTCCTCCTTCAGGCACAGCCCAGAGGCAGCAGTGGAACTGTCTCCTATGCCCCTTATGCTCAGCATGTTCTCGCTGAGGTGTGTGTAACTCAGTCCATGTTACTGGCTTTAGTTAAAATCCTGCTGTCCCAGCTCAAGATGTCTGTGCCCTGAAGAGCTCCCAACATCAACCTACCATGTAGCCTTCCCACTCAGGCACTCAGTGCCGGTCACAATGTATAAGAAACGAACAACACATCTGCAGCTCCCTTAATTAATGGTGCAGAAACAACTCTACCAGGCCCCATAAGTGCAGGGGTGCTGTCACATCCCCCAGCTTGAAGTGGTTTCCATCAAACGCAGGGTTTACAGTTCAATGGCTCTCAGCACCTGCACTATAAACACTGTTCCAGCACCCCTGCTATAACCTCTGGTACCAGCCACCAGAGAGGTGTCCAGCAAAGCTTAGTATCAAGCACTGCTTGGCTGGAGCCTCTTACACAACTCCCTATGCCTGCCTCAGTCAGCTGACCCCATTCTCACAATCCCAACACTGTCTCCAGGTAGCGTACCGGATGCCTTCCGTTTTATTCCACCCCAGCCTGCTGATGAGCCACACAATGTAACTCCCACAAAGCTTCCTGTGGGGTAAGGCTGAACATTGCCAGACAAAAAGGCTTTCTCCAATAATCCACCCCTGGCCAGCAGCATAACCCCACTGGGGTGCAAACAGGCCCATGTTCTGGAGCAGTGCTAGCTGCCAAGCTAGCACTGCTCAGCGAGGTGCTGGAATGAACTGTCTGGAAGAGAGATTCCTTTTCCCAAAGGGTCTTTCTCCCACCTGAGGGCCTTTCCCAGTGGAGGTAAATCACTCTTCACATGGGCAGCGTGGCCTAGTGATCTCCTCACAAATAGGAGCAAGGACCACTTCCTGAGGTCTTGTCTGGCTCCGACACAAACTTACTCTAACCTGACTAGTTCACCTCTCTGCCCTCTCAAAGAGGAAAAGGAGGTGACCTCGCATGCATAGAGGGTACAATGAACTTGGGAACTCCCCTGGATGTCACATCCTACTGAAATGGAAAGGCTTTTGGTAACTAATCCTAGAACTGTTAATCTTGACAGCCAGTGACTCTGCCTGCGAGAGCCTGGACAAATTGGAGGAGAAGCTGCCCGTCCTCCAACAGCCAGGTGACCAGGTAACTCTAGCCTTTGTTTCAGGGCTCCCTGTGGAGGGGAAGGGCTAGGGTGTGCAGGGGTTTGAGACCTGGTACTGCCCTAGCTGAGGAAGGCTCTGACAGAGCACAGCTGCTGGATTGCAGAAGCAAGCTATTCCCAGGGGGCAGTCCATGCAGTCTCCACTAGGAGCATTGCATCAGCCAACAGAAGGCTCTGTTGGGTAGAGGCAGAAATGAGCTGAGAAGTGGAGTTTCAGCCTGCACAATGCTTGAGTTATTGGTGGGGTGGGATTTCTCCTCCCCAATTTGGTGCCCAAGTGTAAGTGTCTAGCTTTTTGGGCAGACATAAACTGACCTTTCCTCTGCCTTCAGGTGGCCTCTGATGCCAAAGAGCTAATATCAACACTGGATGCTGTCTGCAGCACAGACACTGGAGTGAAGGATGTAGTGACCAGCATGGTGGGTGTGGCCAAGGGGGCTGTCCAGGAGAACATGGAGGTGACCAAATCAGCAGACACCAGCAGCATGAGCACAGTGTTGGGCTCCAGCATGGGGCAGATGATCATGAGCGGTGTTGACTTGTTACCTGAGACATCTGAGTCGCTGGTGGATCACTACCTCCCAATGACGGATGAGGAACTTGGTTAGAATGCTCCTACGCTCTTCATAAACCTAAAGGAATGTGACCCCCCCCCCCGGCTCTGATACCCCTACATAGGTTTTTGGTGTGGCCCTAAGGGTAACTGGGATAACACGAAGCTTCATCTCCACATCCCACAGATGAATGGTGGTGCTCATACTGTATCCATTGCTGTGATACAGGAGTTCAGTGTATTAAATAACATAACTTGCGCTTGTCACATGAGGTTACTCTTGTGGTCCCTCTGATGTAGATTTGTAATAATGCTAAGCATGGCTCTGTCTCTGTTAAGTAAGGCTGGAGGTGCATCATCTGCTCAACACCCAAGTGGTGGCTTTCAGATTCTGCCTAGGGCCAGCCTTGTGTGAGCTCCTGCTCCTGCACAAACTAGCTTTAAACTTGCTGTAAGTGGTTCCATCAAGCCAGGGAGCAGAGTGGTCAACTGTGACCCCCCCATTCTGGAGTCTTAGGCATCCCTGCAGGTACCCCAGATCAGCTCATGTGGTGTTTGTGAGATGTCCTGCTTGATGGCACTGAAGTGAGTGGAGTGGACGAGACTTCTGCTCGTGGCAGGCTGGTGCTGAAACTGTGCATGGGTTATATTTTGTAGCTTGGTGAGGCTTGCCTCTTGCTCATATAGACAGTACAACTGTTCAGTTGAGGCAATGCAAGCCAGGTCAGTGTCCATAGGAGAGAGTGCTATGCAAGAACTCAGTGTAAACCTGAATTGGGAACACTTCTAGATGGTGGACTGAATTCGTCAGTTGTAGAAGTGCTAGTTACCTTCCCTATGGCAGATGTTTGAACTCCAATAAAGTCTGAAGGCAGAGCTAATATTGTGTTGGCTCCCTTTCTCCAGCTCTCTGCTCTAGTACAGCCTAAACTAAAATACAGGAGTGGCTTGCTGGCACCAGGGCTGAAAGCATCCTGTGCATGTCAGCTCCCTGCTGACTAGATCCTGGTTCTCCTGTTCCTTTCCAGCTAAACTTGCAGTATCCTTGGAGGGGTCCGAAGAGGCTCCTGCAGAGCAGCAGTGTTACTACGTGTGTCTGGGTTCCCTTTCGAGCACGCTGCGCCAGCGAGCCTACCAGCACGCCCTGGGCAAGATGAGACGAGCCAGGCAGCGCACCCTGGAGGCCCTCTCCCAGCTCCAGCAAACCATTGACCTGGTAGGAACACTACCCAAAACAGACCTAGGAGGGAGGGTTTTAAAGCCCTCTGTCTTGCTAGCTACACAGCTTGCTGTGTGTCTGAGAGAGCTTTTCCTTCACCCCTTCCCCTGGTTCTTGTCACACAGACTGCCTGCACTTCTGCTTTCTATGTGATGTTTGGGATTGGTTCCAAGCAAGTGTATTTATAGCTCTACACGCTGGCAGTGTCTGTTCTCCAGTGTCCCATTCCCGGCTCTGATACCAGAGCCTTACCCCACGTTCCCTTCCCAGCTTTGATGGTGCAGAACCCTTTTTTGTCCCCATTCCCTCCTTCTAAGCAGGCCCAATAGACCTATAGTGGACACCTCTAGTCACACCTCTTGCACATCATGGTCATGTTCCGTTTTGGAGGGTCATAAGTCTAGGGTCTTCGTCCCACCTCCCTTGTATTCCATGGGTAAGGAGTGAGGCTGTGCTCTGGCCAAGGCCAGGCTTTTCTTTGGCTTTCAGGATTTTTTATATGTCTCCATCTCATTTTCTCCCTTCCCCTTTGCCCCACCTAACTGCTTGACCTTGGCTTACACTGAAAGGCTGCCTGGCTCCTAGTTTATGCTCCTATTACACTCCCACCATACCCGGTAACACTCTAACTGTTCTTGTTCCCATTACACTAACAAACCCATCTGGCCAGGCAAAAGCGACACAGAGTGTCTTTGTCCTTTCGTTCACACATTAGTATAGAATAAGAGTATCAAAGTCAAACCCAAAATTCTATCCCAGGCTAACAGGTTTATATACTAACAGGCCTATATACCAACAGTGCCTGCCTGGCATGAGCAGCCCCACCGTAGTGGTAGATGCTGAATTGAGTCCTGTGTACAAGCAGTTCCTCCCCCCACTGCTACTAACTACGTAAGTGTGACTTGTTGCTGTGGAATCGTATGCTCCCTCTCCTAGATGGAACATGCCAAGCAGGCTGTGGATCAGAAGGCTCATGATGGGCAGGAGAAGCTGCAGCAGATGTGGCTGGAGTGGCACAAGGGCCAGCCAGGATTCAGTGAGGACAGTGGCTCACCACAGCCAGAGGTATCCTTGTTCTCTTGCAGTGTTGCACTCCACCTTGTGTCCACAGCATGTCCTGACAGGAGTGAGCTTCTCACGCACCTTCTCTCTCTCTCTCTCTCCAGGAGATGGTGTCCCAGGCTCTAGCCACTTCCCATAACCTCATCCTGCAGGTGCAGGCCACCTGCCATAGCCTCCTGCCCAACATCCAGGGTCTCCCTGCTGCTCTCCAGGAGAAGGTCCAGCAAGCCTATGAGAACATGGGAGAGCTCCAGATTTCCTTCTCCAATGTCCAGTCCTTCCAGGAGCTGTCAGAGGGTATCCTGACCCAGACACGGGAGAAGGTGACCAAAGCCCAGGAGTCCCTGGATGAGCTGCTGGAATATGTGGAGCAGAATACTCCCCTCACGTGGATTGTGGGTCCTTTTGCTCCTGCTGGAGACTCTACTGAGAAGGCAGAAGTACTGGCAGAGGCTGAGAAGGCAGAGGCCGAAGTGGTGGAGGCTGTATAGTGATCTAATGCAATACATCTCTCTACTGCTCAAATGGTGCTTAATGTTCACAGCCAGAATAGCCCAGCCATAGTTGGCTTTGGAATCTGAGTCTTTCTGTTACTTTGCACACTGCCACTGTATGTCCAGCTGTATGCACATAATGACTCCCTGCAATGTGTGTAAGGCTGTCTCTCTCTTGCTAGAGCACCTCTGGTGCTCTTGCTGGTGAGGTTTGAGTGGGAATACCACTCTTTGACGCAGGCCCTAAGCTTTATGGCCTTAATGTCTCCTCCAAGGGAATGGGAAGAGACCTCCAATCCCTCTATTTGGGAGACTCCTGTCTCTGACCTTTCAAAGTCCTGGTAGGGCTTCCTCTGGTCTGTCTGAGGGCCTGTCTGTTAGGGGTATAAAAGGAGTGAGGGTGGGACCTGGTCTGCTTCCTGGTCTTCCTGCCCCTATTGTGCAAACACCAGACAGGATATTGCAGACCCTCACACTGGTTTTCCCCAAACTCCCCTTCCCTTGGGAGTATAGCCCTAAGCATGGAAGCTCATGGCAGTGCATAGTAACTGACTGTTTTGCACGTAGCATCTCCTGCTCCACAGCACATGCCCTTATTGTGTTGGTTGCTCGCTTTGTCCTCTTACTAGCATTGCGCTGTTGGGGTAGAGAGGCTGGTCTCCTACTGCTCCCCGACACAGTCCATAGTCTCTGCCCCTAGAAAGACCCCACCCTTCCCTGTGACTGACTTATGAGTAGAATGAGATGTAAAACTACTGGCTCTACCAAAATAAACATGCAAGTGCATTTGGATAAGGGTCCTGGACTCATGTTTTGGTTATGAATGAAACTGAGTAAGCAGTAGGCAGGTCTTTTCTGCTGGAGAAGTATAGATTAACTGAAGTAGGAAGTGGAACTTCAAGTGTCAAGTTCTGGACTAAGGGGGTTATGGCTTCGCCCCTAGCTGTGTGCTCGGCAGGGCATGCTCCTAGCAGAGATGGAGCCAGAAACACCAGGCTCTTTCAAACCCAGCTCTTTTCTCATCTGCTTGCAGACTTCATTTCTGCTGCAGCACTGATGGGAGAACTCCTACTCACCAAGTGATCTGGGGGAAGCAGATGGTCACAATAGCCTTTCCCTGTTTGGAAGGAAGATTCTTGCCACCCATCTCCCCAACTTCCACAGCTTGTGCCCTTTTGCATCTTAGAAAGGGAGGATCTGACTTAGCCAGAGCATGCAAAGTCAAATACAACCGAGTATGAATATTCAAACCTGCCTCTGGCCAATTAATAGGCAGCACTGGGCTAGAGGCTGAATTGCAATGATGAGGCTTGCCCATAGGTGGGATGTTAAAGGAATCATTCAGCTGAACTAAAATGCTATACTGCAAGCACTCCTATCTTGGGATATGCTTCCTACACAAGCTGATGGCATCTCTTAAAGGCACAGCTCACCAAACTGCTGGCGAGGGCCCTGAGAACCACAGAAGCCGGAGGGAGGTGTGGTGGGGAGGGGAAAGTGGGTCTGCAGGGGCTGGAATTGCTGGTGCTAAGCCAGGAGTGGAGGCTAGGTTGCTGTCTGTATGGGCATCTTGCATAGATTTAAGGCTTGATTGCAGAAGGTGCTGTTAGAGAGTGAAAGATTCTGCTGCAGCTTGACTGAGAGGACACATGTGGCCTGACTGAGCAGGGCCTGATGCACTAAGTCTCTTCCCAACAAATTCTTGCTACAGCTTCTGGGGCCATTTTCTGGGGAGAAGGGCTATGCAGAGGGCCCAGGGGAAGGGCCTAGCCCTCCAGCTGCTTTCAGCCCAGCAAGACTTATGGCATGCTGCCCTCTTCCTCTGATCCATCAGCTGTCAATACTTCAGTGCAAAGTGTCCACTGGCAAACTCCTGCCCTTAACTGGGTCTGGCTGAGACCTTATGCTGTCAGGAGATGGGGTTGCAGTTGACGACTCAGGAGCTGGGTTATTGATCCTGTACGTGCAGGCCTCTCACAAGCTTGCTGATCACTTTCCTACCCCTGCAGTTGGAGCTTGTCTGCTGGCGCGGAGTCAGAGACAGAAGTCAGGGTCTAGGCTGCCAAGGCAATTCAAGTTTGCAGTGCGGCTGTAGCAGTATCGCTCCCAGGGGTGTAGAGAGCCAAGGTGGGTGAGGTAACGTCTCTGATTGCACCAACTGCTGGGGGGTAGAGAGAGAACACGCGCTCACTACAGCTCCAAAGCTTGGTTTCGGGTGTGGGAAAGACCTAAACTGTCACTGAGCACTTTCCCCCAGCCCTGAAGAGCTAAAATGCCTGCCTCTAACAGAAGTTGGGCAAATACAAGGAAAGCTGAAGTTACAGCACATGCTAATTAACATGCCAAGAGGAATCACTGGGTTAGGGGGTTCAAATACATGGGTCCCTGGCTTCACTAAGAGGTGACTGCAGGTGAGCAATGTTGGTTTCCCAAGGTAGCCCTGCCCAATGGGAGCTGACGGTTTAAAAACAAACCGTGAGAGGCATCTGTGCCTTCAAACCACCTGTCTCCTCCTTGCTTGGGGGTAGAAGGCAGCATCTGCAGTGGCCCTGCATGAAGAACTGTACCTGTAACACAGCTCTAGCGCATTGGTTGTTAGCAGGGAAAGCACTGAGGGAAGACCGTTCTGACACTATAACCTGGGGGGCTCTATGGGCCCAGTGGGCAGCTTTGCCAAGGAGGCAACTCTCTGCTGTTGCACATTGTAGTGACAAGGCCGGCCCAGAGGCTCTCTCCCACAGCAAAGCCCGGTCATGCCAGGCACTGTGTGGACAGAGGAAAGCGGGTGCTTGCTCCAAAGCAGGGCAGACCTAAGTAGGTCCACCACAATGGCTCCTTCCTTAGTGCCCACTCCTAGCCCCTCCTGCCCTGGGATAGAAATGGGGGACCCCTCCCCAGCAAAAAGCCCAGCTTCTCAAAGGCCCCTTCCCTCCGTTTCTGGCAAACTTTAAGAGCTGTCACTTTTATGGCCTGGTGTTTGCTTCCTGGCAGCACCTCCAGCCTGTGGCCAGAATCAGGCCTCTCGTGCTTGGGGCTAGGCAACGTAAAAGCTTGTGTCCAGAGGAGGTGCCTGTAACTGGCCCCGCCCAGGACCACTGAGGCACTGTCTGTTTGGGCCTCACCTCTGGCCTGTGAGCGCTGTGGGGCAGGGCTTGTGTCTGTTTTTTTTTTAAAGAGGGTGAGGCCTGTGAGCTGTGATGAGCTGAGTACAGGGCTTAATTCGTGCCAGGGCTGAGCTATCGCACCTCTGGGCCTGGCCCTTCAGAGCCCCCGCCCCTCTGGGTTTGCCACATCCGTTATGAATGTACAAAAATGGCCAGAGCCCCAGCACCTCTTTCATTACAAATTATGCCCTGTCTGAGCCCCTACTGCCAGAGCTGGGGTAGGGAGGGAGCATTGCTGTGAGGCAGCACCGGCTCACTCCCAGGACACAGGGATCCTGCTAGCAAAGGGGTCAGGGAAGTTTGCATCCAGCTGCTCCCAGAACTAGTGGCGAGCTGTGCAGAGAGCAAGTGGAAGTGTCCTGAGTGGGGAAACCCTGGGGCCCATTCACGGTGTGTCCAGCAGCACAGGGAGAGGCTGAGCACCTCACCCCCAGGGCCGAGCCTCAGTAACCTGCGTGCACCCAGCAGCCCAGTGAGTCTGTCACACACACTCCCTGGCCGGCTGCTTCGGGGTGGGGGAGATTTCAAGCAAGGGCGTGAGCAGCAATGCAGGTTAACCGAGCCCCCACGAGGCTGCTGGAAATGGCTGGGCCTAGCCCTGCCTGGGCAGTGAGACACAGCCCTGCGGTTAGCCTAGCCCCCGCACCGTGTCCCAGCACTGCCACCCCAAGGTGGGTCCCACTCACTGCTGCTGTAAAGAGGCTCAGCGCCATTGGCACCACACTGATTTACCCCACCAGGGGGCTGGGCCCAGTGCTGCTTGGAGCTTCACCCATGGAGGGGATGAGCCGCACCCTCTGGTCACCCATGGCCCGCTGGGGCAGCCAGGCACGCTTGGGGGAGCCATTTGCTGGCACAGAACCAGGCTTGGCAAGAATGGGACGCCACAAGCAGGTGGGGTTGAGGGGTGGGTGTCTAGGGAACTTCCCAGCCCCAACCTTTCCTGAGTGCTCACAGCTGGGCTGCTGCTGCCGCCACCCCGCTGGTTCCTGTAAACAGCCCAAAGCGATGGGAGCTCCGAGGAAGTGTCACCTACTGGCCAGAGCCAGGGACTGGGACTCACAGGACCTGGGCTCTATCCCCAGCTCTGCTGTTGCCAGCTGGGCAACCTTGGCTGACTCACTTCCCTGCCCTGTGGCTCTGAGAAGGTATTTTCCGGGCTGGTCTGTCTGGTTCTTTTTCCCCGTAGCTCTTGGTGGGCAGAGCTCAGCGCTCCCTGCCTCGGCGTCACGGAGCGGGAGCTATTTGTATTCTGACGCTATGACCGTCCAGGGGCCCTGGCCTTCTTCTCCACTCACCCTGCTCTTACTGGCCAAACAGGAGAGCGGCTCCGGCCGGGGGCCCGGCCCTGCCCTGCCCTGACAGCGGCAGAGGCTGAGCAACACTTCCCTGACCTAGATGACTGGAAGTGACTGGCTCTAACATTTACAGCGTCATTCTGAGCAAGTGGAGTTCTCCAGCCACGGAAGAGAGTGGCTGTTTTAACTGAGCTGAGCAGGACCATGTTTCTGATGCCAACTGAAAGCAGCAAGGCAGGAGATATGAGTCTTGCACAAGGGAAAACACCTGATTCTGTCTAGGAAGAGCTGCCCTAGGGGTGGGCTCCCCGGCAGGCAGCTGGGGCTGGCGCTATGCTTGTCCTGCTGAAATGCTGCTCCCCCTTCTCTCCCACCCCACTGCCACTCGCTACCTTGGCACGTCACACCACCTTGTAGCTTTGGCGTTGATGTCAAAGAACCAGCCCCAACCCCTTCCTGTGGGTGGTTTCTGGCCTCGAGGAGCTCATGGCTGCCACCGCCCCAGCCACCAAAGATGCACTTAGCAGCACCATTGCCATAGCAAAGGATGCAGCGATTGGCAAAGTGATTGGAACAGAGATGCTGCCCCGACCAGACCAACCTGCCAGTGACCAAAGGCAAAGCTAAACACCTGTCACAAATCCACCCAGTGCCACTCACTCTCTCTGCTCAGATCCCATCCCCGCTTTGCCTCATGCTTACGTCTGAGCAGCATGCTCCTGGGCCCAGGGCAAACCAGTCTCCCATCTCTAGCAGAGACATTACAGCACCTCTGCTTGTTCCTGCCACCAAGCACTTTTACCGTCTCTCCATTCTCTGTCCACCACAGCTGGTTCAGCCATCACGCTGCAAGCTCCAAGCTCAGAGGCGCCGTGTGCCAAGGCTGGTGCCCTCTCAGTTTAATCACCGCTTCCTGTTACAGCTGTCGCATTGCAAATGATTTTGTCGTTTTCTTTCCAGGGCAGGACATCTACATCCCTGAGTGACAAGGGGCTACCGGGGACTCATGGAACTGCTTGCAGGAGGATTAGTTCATCAGTTCTAATTTGACGGCCTTGGAATAAAATGACTAGCAGACTATAGAGAGGAGCTTTTGTGTCTTCAGCAGAAGGCGCTGAATCATGTCCAACGTGCGCAGAAGGACACCACAGCTGTTTGGTTTTCAAAGCTGCATCCTTGCCAATTCAGTACTTATACCTCCCTAGCTAAGGGTGTGTGAAACTAATCTGACACGGCTGCACATACCGAAGATTTGCACACACACACATTCGGTGTGCAGACCTAAGCAGACAACCACTCGGAAAACATTATTTACCACTTATGGTGCGGAAGCCTTGAAAGCTCTCAACCCAGGTGGTGCCTTGTAGTAGATGACAGGCCAAAGGGCTGAGCCCCAAAGCCTCAAAGGTACCTGGGGGCCTCCCTCTCATGCTGAAACACCTTTGAGGAGCTGGGCCTTGCAGCGTTAAGAAAGACGCCCTTAACTTTATTTGGTGTAACGACCGTGGCCAGATGGCTGTCAGTTAAAAGAAAATCTTGGCTCGTGACTGGCTAAAAGGCGCCACGGGAATCACTGTGTTATTGTTACAAGAGGGTGATACTAGCCCATTGGAACGCAGAGCAGCAGCTGGCCCAGCCACTGGGACACGGAGCAGCATTAGCGTCTATTCCGTCTCACATCACCATGAAGAGAAAGGGACCAAGAATTGTCAACCTCAGCCTCCCGGCTAAAAGGGAACTCAGTGCAGAAGTCGCTACTCTCAGCCAGCTGCAGAAGTCACGAGCTGACGCCTGGGTGCTCTGCCCTACTGAACGGGGCAGGGCCTGTCTTTGTGTTCTGTTTGTACAGCTCCAAGCACAGTGGAGGGCACAACTAGGGCTCCTCGGTGCTACAACTAATAATGTGACAAAGGTGCATGGCACAAACTCATCCTATTCCGGAGCGAGCCTGCTGTGTTGGGAAACAAAACCAAAACAAACCGGTGATGTTTTCAGTAAGCAATTAGACCATCATTTCCCCCAGCTGAGTATGGATCCAGCTCACATACTTCCACGTGACTCAGGATGACCGTTTATAGCTATAGCCACACTGGCTTAACCTGACCAACTACATCAAGGTTAAAAACCACAGGGGCTTGTCGCCATTAGGGTTTTACATTGAGATTGGTATCGTGCCTTATCAAGCTCAGTGCTAACCCACAGCTCCCTCTGCAGTGACCACGAAACCAGTGTGATCAAACGGCCGGGAAGCCAGATGGGCTGGGCAAGGGCCAGACAAAGAAATGGGAAAGCACATGGGGGCAAGAGGCCACCCAGGGAGAGAAGTGGATGAAAGTAAGTCAACAGCAAGGGAGTGAATGGGGTGGGCGGAGCGAACCAGAGAGTCAGACACAGAAAATCCAGGAGCAACATAACAAGGGCGCAAAGCGGCGGCTGTTTATCATTCGGGACGCAGGGTTTTCCCCACGCCTCATTACCCCCCCAATGGTGTATTTGTGCAATGGGATCATCCCACGGCTGACAGCCTCTGCAATAACAATGACCAGCGAGGCTAGTTTATGGGTGGAAAGCAGCGTGTGGGCAGGCCGGCACTCCCACGGGTCACTGCGCCAGTGATCGCTGTGTACACAGCTAATCGAGAGACAAGCTCTCTCCCCAGCCGCGAGGTCTGTGTGTGAGAGACAGCGGGAGAGCAGAGCACGGATGGGGAGCTCGGCCTGATACGGACCGGTAGGAATTTAGAGTTTGAAGGGCTAAAATCGCCCTTAGGAACAGAGGAACTGCCAGTTGGACCCAGTCCCGCCGCCCTCTTGCTCTGACAGTGGCTAGCACCAGCCGCTTCAAGGTAAGGTGCAGAAAACCCTGCAGCAGGCAGCCCTGGGCTAGTCTGTCACAGGGCGAGCCTCTTCCTGAGGCTGTGCAGGTCAGCTCGTGCCCGGAAGCGGGGGGGAGAGAGCACTTAGGCCCCCGCTAAAGCTCTTGGTTATTTTTCAGTGTTGCTATTGTAACTCCGAATAGTTTTGTCCAATTTGCCTGCTCGGATCTTGGCCTCAATGACCTCATGTGACAATGAGCTCCACTGGTCGATTGAGAGTTGCATGGGGAAGTATTGCCTGGTATCAGTGGTATATTGGCTGCCTAGCCACGTCACTGAATGTCCCCTTGCTTGCATATTGTGCCAGAGGGCAAATAGAAATGCCCATTCTACTCTCTCATAACCTATTCTCTCTAAACCATTCATATGGCACCTGTAAAATCCTGGAATTGTACCTGTCTGTTGCTGAGGCACGATAGTTTATAGCAAAAACCAGCCTGAACTCAAGTCCACGAGTCGCTGTGTCATTCCTGTCCTGCCGTGTGCAGAGCTGTGACATCACTTGCAAATAATGTCAGCTCCATGGTACAGTGGCACTCAGTCAAAGCCCCCAGGAGGAACGCGGAGCACGGTGCTGGCTCGCCTGCGGGCAGGAAAGGTTCTGGCTTTTATCCCTCAGTCCCAGTTTTCCAGCCTTCTTCTGCCTTGTACTCTGCCTCCCACTTCTGCTTTCACCGGGCCATGCAGTGTGTCTCTCTCCCCACCCAGCCCACCGCTGCCCTAACACACCCCACCTGCTTCTCACTCCCGTCCCCCCACAGGACCCAGGGAGCAGCTGCTTCAGTTGGTCCTCGCAGCAGCTGCCCCATGGCCTGCTCCAGCCTCCTCTGCCCATGGCTGCTAGGCTCGCTCCAAGCCTGAATGGCTGTTTGTGCGCAGTGCACCAGCCCTGCCCTGTCCTCCTTAGGGGAGGTCACTGGCCAAAGCGCCCTGTGTTTCAATGGGAGCAGGACCAGAACCTCTGTCTCACCATGTTTGCATCTCTTATGCAGCCCCGACACCCCAGCAGTGGGTTTGGCTGAGCTCTCTGGGGCAGCAGCGGTGTGAGCACTGCCCCAGCCCATCGCCGGGCACATCATCACCTGGTGGGACGGATGATTTTGACAGACAAGGGGGCCTTGTGCTCCCGTTTATTTCCTGGTGTGCACCCAGCTCCAAAGCTAATGCCAGAGGCCCCCCTCCACAGGGCGGGTTAGCTGGTGGACTCCTGCTCCCACTAACCTAAACTTTTGTGAGCCTCCATGGGCTGGTAGGGTCCCATCAGCAACAGAACGCGGCAAGTCCCCACCCTGCAGCAGAACTCAGTTCTCGGGAAGGGGCGGGAGGCTCTGGCTGCAGAGCCAGTTTTAAGGGGATGTGGCATTTACACGTTTTCCCTAATTGTCCTGATCCTGTGACAATCTCTTTGTCTGAGCCCTGACGCAGAGGTAGCTTTAACTACTTCAGTGCCGGGGCAGGCTGCAAAATGCGCTGCTGGTGCTGCTCCCTGGAGCCTCTGCTGACAGCACGTCAAAGAGGGCAGCTGTATTCTGCTGCCACCCCCGGCTGCGTGACAGCCCGAGAGACCAGGCTGAGAATGCTCTCCGTGCTGAAACGCAGCCTGGCGGGGAGCGGGTTTTTACCATCTATTTGCAGGAGAGGGGGGTGCGAGCTTGGAGTGGGATGAAGTGGCAGACGGCAGGTTTCTAAAAGTGCCAGCAACACTCCCCTCACTGCTCACACTGGGCTTTGCCCGGGACAGCCGGGTTAATGCCCTCGCCACAGCTCACTGCAGCCACGGGGGTCACTTTCAGAGCCTCTCACCCATTTACTGGCTAGGTCCAGCCCCAGTTAGTGCCAAAGATTGGCATCCCCTGCCCCCACCATGGCTAAGAAAGACCTTGAGGAGTTTAAGAATTGTTACAACCGTCGCACGCCTGGACATTCTCCCTGTGGAACGCTACCGGACTGATTTTTTCCCCAGTGTAATTACATCTGGGGCCGTATCTGCCCCTGGGGTGAGCCGAAGTCCCAGAGCTTAAGGCCAGAATCTGCCACCAGATCCCGTCAAAGGAGCGACACTGATCAGCAACAGCCGGGGGTCTGGCCCAGGAGATTTACTGCAAGGGACACCCCAAAGGCAGTGTCTAGGGCATAGCACTTGGTTCTCCAGCCCTCCGGGCCGGGTGCCTGTCACTAGTATAAAAGCGCAGCCTCCGTCAATCGCTGGTGCTCTCGCTCAATACCGCACTGAACTAAGCAGTTCCTCCTGCCCCTAAAGACTGACACTATGGAGTTAGTGTTGAGACAACACAGGAGCTGATGGGCACACGTCAAGGAAGGAATCATGTGGATAAGGTGCTAGGAGCTGGATTCCCGCTTTGGCTGGATCTCATTCACCCAATCCCGCTTTTCCTGCCCGCCAGGCTGGGTTTTTCTATTTAGCGTTTGGATGAATCTGATAAATTCTGGCCAGATGCCAGCAAAGGGCCATTCCCAACACACCACCCCCGAAACAAACCGAATGAGAGCAAGCAAGCCGCTCCGGGTTCGTGGGTTCCCCACGCTGCCGTGGGAAGCTGCCGCGCTGACCTCCCGGCAGCCACAGCAGGCCTCGTCCAGGAGCTAAAATAGCCACCAGCCAGCCCTGCGGATGGCCCCAGCATCCGAGCGTCCCACTCTCTGCTTTGCAAGGGGAAGAAGCCCCCTGTGCAATGTGCACCCTGGAGCTGGCCCCCCTCTGGCTTCCCCTGTGAAACACTGTATTGGAGCCCTTTGGTAAATTAGCCCTTCAGCAGAGCTGCCCAGTAGGTTCCCATTCCGAGGCGTGGCTGGCTCTGTGATCCCCAGCCCACCCTTCCTCTCCAGTACAGCTCACACCACCTTCCAGCCCCTCAGCCTGGGCATGCCACTGCATGAACCTCCCTTACATTCCTAGAGACTGGTGGGTCTCACCCCACCTATTTACCATTGTGGGTGCATATGCAGCTCGCTATGTGTTACATGGGCCGCATCCACACAATACATATACTGCCTGTATGGCCCTGAGGACATCATATGGACCGCAGCTGTGTGCTGATTGGGCTGCAAGCGGCCAGCGGGCTGAGAACCACTGACCCACACCCTGGCATGTCCTCACCCAGACAAGGAATGTGTAACTATGGCAACATCCTGTTGTCCTCCTCGGCTGCCTACTGCTGCTGGAGAAGCCACGGTTGTAGCCACATCACTGGCTTCAGTTTTGGACTTCACCACGGAGCCACCTGGTGCCAAGTGCCCATATAAAGTACAAACAGCTTCCGCACATTGGCAGCTGCCAGCACGACGGTGCAGAGCTCTCTTATGCCCTGGCTGGATGACAGCAGTTCCAAAGAGGTGCTCGCCCACCAAGAGAGGAAGTATGGGATGGAGAGAGCAGAATCCTGGGATTTTGGGAGTTTGACCCCGAATCCTTGAATTCCACTGGCTTCTGCTAGGCATCCCACAATGCACAGCAAGGGAAATCCCAGCATGCGCACAGCTCAGCAGCAAAGCTAAGGACTATGGGATAGGACAAATAAAAGGAAGTTCTTCACACAGTGCACAGTCAACTTGTGGAACTCCTTGCCTGAGGAGGTTGTGAAGGTTAGGACTATAACAGCGTTTAAAAGAGAACTGGATAAATTCATGGAGGTTAAGTCCATTAATGGCTATTAGCCAGGATGGGTAAGGAATGGTGTCCCTAGCCTCTGTTTGTCAGAGGGTGGAGATGGATGGCAGGAGAGAGATCACTTGATCATTACCTGTTAGGTTCACTCCCTCTGGGGTACCTGGCATTGGCCACTGTTGGTAGATAGGATACTGGGCTGGATGGACCTTTGGTCTGACCCGGTACAGCCGTTCTTATGATACCCACCCAAAATGCCACGTGCTTAGTGACACCAAGCCCTGCCCACGTGTACACAGTGAAAAGGGTTCAGGAGGTGTCCCCTGTGCATGCTATTACTGCGTATTGCACGCTAGTTAGTGGGTGTGAACTCAGTGCGAGCTAACCCCCCTGTGTAGACAAGCCTGAGAGTGAGAGGCCTGCTTGTCCAAACTAGTTCTGGAGCTGGCTGGAGCCAGCAGGCAGAGTCTTCAAAGCTAACTGTTCACGTATTGTCTGAGAACAACCCTGCGACATTTACTGGGGTGTGGCTTAGCTTGAGCAATTATTTCACTTCCGGCTTGTTTTTCTGGACAACTCCCCCTGGTCAACTAACCCTACCTAATCATACAGCAAACATCCCAATAACCAGGTCACCGGAGTGTTCCTCAGTTATCACAGAGCAGCTCCACCTCCACCGCAACGCGCTAACATCGCTAGGAATAAAGCAGCCTGTGTTTGTCCCCAGCACTTTTTATCCCAAAGGATTGTGAACGCTCCGCACATTAATAGCAACCTAACGAATGATCGTGCCACCGGGGCATGAGACGCACCAAGGGCAGCGGGACGTAGCAGCTGCCCAGATGGGGAAGCTTGTGGAGAGCTGGGAAAATCCAGGTCTTGCAGAAAAGGGGAGAAAGAAAATCTCCATTCAAATCTAGTTAACCTAAGAACAGCCATACTAGGTCAGATCAAAGGTCCATCTAGCCCAGTGTCCTGTCTTCCGACAGTGGCCGGTGCCAGGTGCCCCAGAGGGAGTGAACAGAACAGGGAATCAAGGGATCCATCCCCTGCCGCCCATTGCCAGCCTCTGGCAAACAGAGGCTAGGGATAAACCTGGATACACAAAGGTCTGCAAAGAAATTCTAGCTCCCTCTGGTTTTGTCACTGTAACTCAAGCCTTTCTGGGTCAGGACAGTTAGCCGCTTTTACAGCTAGCTGCAATTTATTCATGTGGGGCTAGACTGAAGCCATATTTCTAGCCCGCTAAGGAGCAGTGCACAGCTGAGCTGCCCCGGAGCAGCCAAGGGGAGAACTGTGGTCCCCTCCACACACACACTTGCCAGCGGATGCTGGGGAGTGGATCTGCACAGCCTGCTTTGTCCCCCCGTCCCAGGAGCAGCGGGGGGCTGTGGGACTTGTGTCCTGAGAGCGGGTGTCACTGACAGCCCTGGCTGTGCTGCTCCCACATAGCTGGTGCGAGGTGATGACCCTCGCGTGCTCCTCTTCAGCTCACATGGGGGACTTTTCCTTTTCTTTTGCATGTTGCATGTTACAAATCCCTGCCTAGGCTGAAAGCTCAGTGCAATCAATCGCTGTACTGGCCATGGGCAGATCTGCGCTGCTTCAGTGCTAAACCCCATCCTCTTCCTGCTGATTCCTTTCCGGGGCTGCTGAGGCATGTCCAGCCACTGTTAAGCAGAGCAGAGTTTAATTAGTGGTTTTAGATTTGATTTCAGACCCACTCCAATGCAGACTGACAGGCAGATACCTCTTCTGCATTGCTCCCTGAGGCACCCTTTCCACGGGCTGAACTGTCTGCTCTTGCCGGGCTGGCTGGGAGGCAGTCGTGGAATTCGCCCCAATAGGTTTTCTCCCACAACACTCGAGCAACCAGCGGCGGCTCCAGGCACCAGCACTCCAAGCGAGGGCGGCAATTCGGCGGCAGGTACGTCGAAGCTGTGGGACCAGGGACTTCCTGCAGGCAAGCCGCCGAAGGCAGCCTGCCTGCCGTGCTTGGGGCGGCAAAAAAGCTAGAGCCGCCCCTGCGAGCAACAGTGGCGGCCCTCTGGTCACGTGTGGGATATGCCTGTGCAGACCGTGTAAAATGGTCAGTAAAATGTTCCCAACGTTCCTCCTGTCCACTTCTAAAGACAAGAAATCAATGCACAGCAGCTCCAGAGGTTTGCTGCTGGCGATACTCTTCAGATATGCAGCTCTAGTGGGCAGAGTTTGCCTGTGAACACACCGAGCGCATGTCTCGCATTTCTTGCATACATCGTTGGCCACCCGGGGCCAGGAGAACCTACTATGAATAAGTTCCAGGGTTCTCTCCATTCCCAAATGTCCAAAGTCATCATGCAGGGCCCTCGTGGCCAGGGCTCTGTGCTCTTTTGGTAGCACTAGTTGTGTTTGTTGATTTTGTAAAGGATCTACTGTGATCCGGTGCAGTATCGGTTTTAGTTTGCTTCATTCCCCCAACAGCAGTCTGCCCTCGGGGGTAGACAGACTAATCGCCCCTCTCTTTCTGCAAGTCGTGTGTCACGAATGTCAGTATCTTGCAGTTGGGCTTTTTGCCAGTCAGCAGCATTGAGCATGGGCAACGGAGATTGGTCCAACACAATCTAGCTCACTGAGATAGGTAGCACACTGTCCGGGGGCAGGTTCAGAGTTTCTGCCACACAACTATGAAGACTCTCATGGGCCTCTGACTCTTGATAACTTCCACTGCAAATAGCTCTCAGTCCATCTATCGGACTCTCAGCAATTTCCGATGGCTGCAGACGCCAGGGCAATGCATCCGTGCCTACATTGCTTCTCCCTGATCGGTACTGAATGCTGAATTCATAGCTCACCAAGGCAGCCACCCATCTCTGCCATGTAGCAGCCAGCTCAGCACTTGTCAACAGGTAAGTCAGGGGATTGTCATCTGTCCACACTTGAAACCTAGCACCATACAAAGCAGTCACAACACTTCTCAGCGATGGCCCATTTCAAGGCCAAGAACTCCAGCTTGGGGATGGAGTGGCGCGTTTCACTATCAGACAGCCCTCGCTTGGCAAAGGCCATTTGCCTTCAACTTCCTGGCATAGGACTGCTCCTAAACCCTCCACACTGGCATCTGTATGTGGGATAAATGGCACCTGGTAGCTTGGGGGGTTGGGTTTAGCACACAGCTTCAGGCCAGGGCAGAGGAAAAGCAAATAGCTGGGATTTCTGTGCCCAGGCCGGCCTCAGTGTCGGGCTGCAGAGACCCTTCGCTGTGATCTGGAATTCCCCCACTTGGTGGCAGCAATGGCCCACCATTGCTGGTGCGGCACCTCCAATGGCAACTGACCCCTGGCTCTCCCCAGGAGCGGTTCTGGCTGAACTCAGGGGCATGTCTGCTGCCCCCACGCCCTCCTGCTCACTGCTGGCTGTTCTCTTAGGAGCCAACGCTCAACAGCCACGCACAGGGCTGGGCCACGCGCGGCTCTTCGCCCAGCTCTAGGGTGACCAGACAGCAAATGTGAACAATCAGGACAGGGGGTAATAGGCGCCTATATAAGAAAAAGACTCAAAAATCAGGACTGTCCCTATAAAACCGGAACATCTGGTCACCCTACCCAGATCACACAGCAGCGGGGGGAGGCCTGGGGCAGAGCCAAGGGTCTCAAGGCATCCCAGGGGATTTGGAAGCCCAGTTCCCATGGAACTGAAGTGGGAATTGGGTGCCCAAATCACTTGGGTAGCTCTCAGGCTGGACCCCCGTGGCGCTTGGGCGTCTGAGGGCAGGGAAGTGGCTCGGCTGTTTGGAGGAGGTGCGGGAACGGCTGCTCGGGTTGTCTAGCTTCTGATCCTGCAGCTGTGTCCAGGGCTGCCCGGGGGGGGGCACGTGGGGCAATTTGCCCCGGGCCCCACATGGGCCCCCATGAGAGTTTTTCAGGGCCCCTGGAGCGGAGTCCTTCACTCGCTCTGGGGGCCCTAGAAAACTCTCACAGGGCCTGGGGCCCCGGAGCTTCTTCCGCTCTGGGTCTTCGGTGGCACCCGGGACCCGCCGCCGAAGTGCCCAAAGACCTACACCGGTGGGTCTTCCGCTCCTGAATCCTCTGGGCCCCCTGAATCCTCTGGGCAGCCCTGGCTGTGTCTGCCCACGCAGGGAGTGGCCCCTGCAGCTGCGCTGGCTGTGACTACCCAGGACTGGCCAGACCTGCCGCGGATCTCACCGACGCTGGTGTAAATCTGGACTGTCTCCACCGGGCTCAGTGGCGTTAGCTGAGTGGAAACCGGTGCCGGATCAACTGCCCTCACAGTGGGGAGAGGCACAGCGAGGCAGGGGCCGGAGCGGGGAGCTTGAAATGTCTGAGACCCTGAGAGCAGCTGCCGTCTCTCCCCCGTCAGGCACGCTTCCATGAAAGCACCCAGACACAGACATCACTTGGGGGTGGTATCTGCAGCCCGAGACAGAGCATAGGAACTGCAGCACTCATTGTGAGACTCCCCTGAGCTACCACAACTTGGGGTGCAAGCAGAGAGACCTTGGGGGGACAGGGAGCGCCCCCGGCTCCCTTCAGCTCCCCCTGGGGAGATCGGCACCATGGCTGCTCAGTCCTGGGCCCTTTGGGAGTGGACTAGACAGCGAGTTAGTGTAAGCGACGTGCCCATCCCCAGACAGGCCCCTGGGCGCTGTCCTTAAAAGAGTTGGCAGAAAACACCACAGCAAGCTCCACGGGAGGGCAGGAGACCCTGACAGAGCGGTGTGGACTTGTTCCTGGACAGAACAGCAGCAGAGGCTTTAATAACTCCTATGCCAATGAGTCATTGTTGGGAATGCTTTGGGTGCGGGTGTCAGCTGTTGTCCACCAGGGTGCGTGGCTTGGGATTCTGGCTGGCTGTTTCCCTGTGACAGGAACAGCTGACAAATGCTCCCGTCCTAGTTCCTGCCCACCTAGGAGTTCTACTCACTAGGGCTGCCCGAGCGTATCCCAGGAGAAACTTGACCCTTACCTTTTGCGTCAGTAACTAATAACAATGGGGTTGAGAAATCCGTCCTGGAGTAAAAGTCAGTACAGGCAAAATCACCGTCCAACCCCCTCAGCAAGTGGATGAACTTCCAACCCGTGAGCGGTGAGGCACATCAGCGCAACCTGGGAAGTTGCTGGGCCAAGGCCCGTGCCAGGGAGAGCAGCGCGGCATTCACACCCTGTTTATGGAGTAACCACCCTGGGGGCGGACAGCTGTTCCTGAACACAGCCCTCCAGGGAGCATCCTGCACCCGTGGGCATGACATGGGCAGGGGGGCAGATGGGGCTATAGGAGAACTGAAGTGTGATGGCCCAGATTCTCCAAGGTATAGGGGCACCTAACTCCCAGGGGGCATATGTGCCTCCCATTTCTTGTGTGCAGGGGAAGGTGACTGAACGGATCCCAAGCCACACCCCATCCAGGGAATTTAGACATGATTCCTTGGGACAAGGAAATAAACATTGCAGTGAGTAAGTTTCATTTCCAGTCTCCCCAGCTGACGGCAGATGCTGTAAATCAGTGGTTCTCAAGGAGGGGCCCAGGCCCCCTGGGGGGTGGCGAGCAGGTTTCAGGGGGTCTGCCAAGAAATACCAGACAGCAGGGCTGGCGTTAGACTCAGTGCGGCCAAGGGCAGAAAGCTGAAGCCCAAGCAACTAAGCTCTGTGAGCCCCCGTGGTGTGGGGTCCCGGGCAATTGTCCTACTTGCTTCCCCCTAACGCCAGCCCTGGCTTTTAATCTACTGGCTCTGCAGGAAAACAGTTGCTGTGGCACAGGTGGGGTGTGGAGTTTTTATAGCATGGGAGGGTCAGAAAGAAAAAGGTTGAGAACCCCTGTTGTAAGTGAAACAAGTACAGATGAAACACAGGAAATACAATTTCACCTCATGACTATTACTAGTTTATGGGGACATTCATTACAGCCCTGCACTGGGTCTCTCGGGTGTGAATCAAGGAGAACATTCCAGGAGTGGGGGGGGGGAAGTTCTCTAAATCTGGCGGAAGATAAAGCAGCACATCTGATTGAACGTTGCGAGGGCAGCAGGAAAGCACGTGCTGGGACCCCGTCACCAGTGGGGTGAGGCTGGCCCACTCCAGTCCACTCAGTAGCACTGTGTCTACGTAGGACAGCTATGAAATTGGCCCCTTCCGCCACCTGTGTGTATTTCATGTGACTCTGACCCCATTTTGTGAAGACCCCGGATGGCCTCCCCCTATCCTGATGGGCTGAGCTATTCGAAAAGCTAGCAGCGTTGAACCCTGTGTTTGGGGGCTGTATTAAAAGCCATAGGGTGACCAGATGTCCCGATTTTATAGGGACAGTCCCAATTTCAGGGGCTTTTTCTTATATAGGCACCTATTATCCCCCACTCCCTGTCCCAATTTTTCACATTTGCTGTCTGGTCACCCTAAAAAGCCTAAGGAAGAGCCCCGGGTGTAGACACACCCAGGGACTGATTTGGGTATGCAGACACAGCAGCCAGCATCTGAAAATCTGGGGTTATATGTACAAAGACCAGGACCTTGAAATAATCTGTCTTCCTCTTGGTAACCAGAACACAAAGGCTTTGTTGAAACGAGTCCAACTGAACCCAGGCAAACAGGTACATCTTTGGTGTGTGGATCCCTGTTAGTTTAAGGCTGGTCATAGCAGTTTAGCTTGTGCCTGTGAGTTTGGAGGTAAGTTAAACCAAACTAACCTGCTTTAAACTGATCAAAGCTTCCATGCCCCAAGGGGTACTGGTCTGGCTCAACCGGTATAGAATCCAACCTCCGTGGGCAGACTAGGCCTTAGTAAAATGTGGTGGTTGGTCAGTTGTTTTAATAGACTTTAAGGCCAGAAGGGACCATTGTGATCATCTGTCTGACCTCCTGCATAACGCAGGCCAGGAATCTCACCCAGGGATTCCTGCATCCGGCCCAGAATGTCTGGCTGTGCTACAGCTGATCCCTTAGAAAAAAAGAACCAATCGAGTTCAAACGATGGTTTTTCCACTGGCTACTTCCCTTCCCTCTTACAAATCTGCCCCCCAGCTCCAGTGCAAATGAGCCCTGTGTTCTCCTTTGCTCTTTCATCTTCCCTCCACACAAACTCATTGCAAACAATCACTTCAATAGACAGCAGCCCCAGCCCCCCGTCAGCCAAACCCCCAGGACCTGCTTTCCTTCTAGCCAGTGTCCAGCCCTGCGTGCTCACGTTTCACATGCTTCGGGAAGGCTCCCAGCTGAAAAGCAGGTTCCCCAAGCAGAGGTGTTCCCCCCCACTCAGAGCAGAGTGCGCCAGCTCTGGGTGTACCAGCCGCAGGGCTCACAGAGCGCGGGTGCTAGAGATCCCCAGCGCAGGGTAGATTTCACAGCCATTTCCAGGGTGAATCAGCCTGCAAAGGGCAGTTGAAACAAACGTTGCTCACGCTCATCACATATTACTACCCGGACCTCTCCCCTTCTCTGCAGCTGTGGCAGGCCCACTCCACGGCTTATCTGCTAGGGGAGGCGCCCGCTAGACTGCAGGGCCCCGCTCCACAGGGGCAAGAGAGGTCCGTGCTGCGCCCACACCGTGCAGCATGGGGGCTGATGGTTTTCAGGCATTTTTGCCTTTCCCCAGTTCTGGGGCTCCCCCGGGTTTCCCCACATCAGGAGATACCTGAGCCTTCGGGATTCAGACAGCTTTCACTGCTAACCCCTCATCCTTTCCCACAGCCCATGCCAGCGCCTCATGAGGGGGTTACCTCCCTGCAGGTTGGTGCAGTAGAGGCAACGCTGGTACAACGTAGGTTCCTAATGACAAGTGCGTGTCCTTTAAAATACAAACCGAGCGGGACAGCGTGAGCTCGGTGGCTGTATTGGCCTGGGAGGGACCGAGAGAGCTAGGCTGGCTCCAATTCAGGCTGGATTTAAAGGTGGATTTTTGGTCAAAAAAAAGTTTAATCCAAAATGAAAGCTTGTATTTTTTTTTAAATAATTAGCAGGAAAGAATTTCTAATAAACTCAAAATGTTTCATGGTTTAAATAGGAGAATTCGCACTCTCTCCCCAATTTTTTACTGTCCTCTCTTTCATCCTTACTAAAAAAGCCTTCCCCCTTCCCCACACACAGCTCACCAACAGAAAAAAAGAATGGGTTAAAAATTGCACTTTTCTAGTGGAAAACAAAAAAGCAAGCTGGCGGGGGAGGGGGAGCGAACAATTTTGAACGAAAACAAAACTCTTAATAGTTCTGAAAAGGTTCCCACCTCCCGCTCCCCAAATAACGGTCGGCCACCCCTCGTTACATGAGGTCTCTGGGTCCGTTACAGACAGTGCATGATCACTGTGGTCCCGGCTGGCCTTGAATCTCTGAAGTGCTGATTGGGGGAGCTGCACCTTCCTAGCCCCCCGGGGAGCAGCTCAGGGCTGCCCAGAGGATTCAGGGGGCCTGGGGCAAAGCAATTTCGGGGGCCCCTTCCATAAAAAATGCCCGCAGCCTGGAGCAGCTTGGGGTGTGTTATACCTGCCACCCAGCCCTTGCGCTAGTCCTGGACCGGGAGGAGGATCCCCTGCCAGGTCGCCAGCTGACAAACCCGCAGCGTGTCTGCCAGTCACCGATGGCCAAGGACCGTGCGCTTCCTCCAGCTCCAGCCCAGACGGCCACTGCTGGGCTGATCTGCAGTGCAGGGCCCACCTGTCACTGAGCTGGGGCAGCCCCATGGCCAAAGCAGAAGGGCGCAATCGCCATGCGGAGAAGGCAAAGACAGGCACACACACCAGAGCCCAGTCAGGCACGATCTGGGGCACCAGTAACCCATGGTGGAGCCAGGGCGGTGAGGTAATGGAACCCCCCGACCCAGGGGTCAGTCACATGCCAAGGGGCTGGTGGCACCGGGTAGCCTCCTGCTGTCCATCACTGGCTGGCTGAGAACTGCCAGCTGCTGGGCGCCCCCAGGTGAGATACCAGAGCTCCAGGCTGCCTGTGAGGCCGTTTGATGTGTGTCGTCTTAAGCTACTAAAATCCCTTCCCCACCAAATTGCCTCTGCCCGCCTCATCCGCCAGCTTGGGGGGCACTTAACAGGCTGTTCCTTCTCTCCCTCTCATCGCAGCCAAGGCCCTCCTCCTGATTTACACCCCTGTGCAAGAGAGAACGCTGGGAGTGTGAAGTATGGCTTAACCCGCACTACTGTGTGCTTCAACCAGCCAATGGTGGCCTCTGTTTGTAGCCTCTATCCAGACCACTCCCCTACAAGGAGCAATTCCCGGCCCCAGACCAGACTCCCGACAGCGTATTCACCTCTAGGAAAAAAGTGAATTTTAAAAAGTGAAGGTGTGACATGTTCATTAGTGTCAATAATGGGTGAAAGCCTGCCCCCACTGAAGTCAATGGCAGAACTCACTGCCATGAGTTTACCCCATCATCAAGCCTCATGTCCGGGATTTGATTTAGAACGTGCTAAGTTACAATCTCTAAGGGGCCCATGTGTTCTCCTCTCTGCATTAACTCCAGTTCAGATGGTGCATTCAGCCAGGATGGGCCATTTCACTTCGAGCCTATTTTCAAGGTGGGTTCCCCTGCGTGAACAGGAAGCTGCAGTGGGTAAATGGCAGCCTGCATTAAGAACCCCTAAGATCTGCGTCTAGCTTGGTGGGGCCGCGTCCTGGGCAGCGACATCGGGGCTCAAGAAAGGCGCCAGGGGCAGCACTGAAGGTGAGGACTTGATTCTCCCCCACTACAGCCACTGTTTGTGCCTGCGTGCAGTGACGGTCACACACCACCCACTGTGCACTCCCTTTGCCCAGCAGTGGGCGTCTGATCCAACCCCAGGGAAGTCAATGGAGTGGCCATTGGGACCAGTCCCCAAGGCAGTGGGAATCTCTCAGTTCGCCCCCGAGGGCCTGCAGGTTCCTTGCCCGGCCCTGCCACAAGCCTTGCCCCTTATTCTGGTGGGAAAGAGAAGTCGGGGTGCCGAAGCCTAGTTTCGGAACGGCTCTCTTATTCTCGGGGGCCCATTTTAAAGCACTGCCAAGCTCCCGCAGCCCCAACCACTGTCGTCGGGAGCAGGTGCGCTCAGCACCTCTGAAAGCAGCCATTTGTGGTCTAGATTGGGCAGCTGAAGACACAAACCATTGCTGGAAAGTTGGGCACCAACTCTGCCCATTCAGAAGCTGCACCTTCTGGGACTGATTTCAGCAAAGGGGCCACGGGTATGCAGGTTCTTGGCATGGCGGGGCGGAGCCACAGCGAAAGCACCACCTCACATGACACGGAAAGTCCCGCTAGCCACCAGATGGCAAGGACCTGCCGGAGTTTAGACTGAAATGAAGAATAATGATAATAAACAGGTAGGAATATGAATGGGCTGAATTCAATGCAGTTTCTTTTCTTCATATTAATACCCAGCAGGGGTCTGCTTCGGCACTTGATTCTGCTTTTGGTTCCTCCCAGAAGAATAAGCCCATCTACCCTTTCGCCCCAGAGGCGTTTGATAATCACGGATTTTCATGTTAATACGCTGCAAACTAGGGCAAATGCTGCACAATGTGGAAAAATCCTTCAGCAGCAGCAGCAGATAGTCCAAGTTCGACAACCACAACCATCGACTCCAGGCTAGCTGCACCACAACGGTCCGGAGCTCAGTCACCTTTACCCTACTGCTTTATGCATCGGAGAGTAACAGTGCCCAAGGGCAGTAACACAGGGAAGAGTCTCCCAGCCAAACACATGCTTGCAGGGCACGGGGCTCCTTGCCCGTACACAGTGGTGCCTTGTGGCATTAAAATGATGCCCTAGACTGTGGGGTGCACCCTGCGGGGAGGGGGGGCACAGAGGAATGTTGGAGGGGCATGTGGCAGGGTCTGGGCCAGCCCCATGGGGGCCAAGGAGGGAGCCCCAACCAGCCCTGCTTTGACCCCCAGCTGCAGCTCCACTCTGCCCCCGGCTCCACCCTCATTCCCTCTCCGCTTCAAGCCCCAGCTCCCCATCCCGAGCTCCGCCATCAGCCCAAGCTCCTCTGCTGAGCCAACGGTGCAGTAATGGGGGGAGGTGGGGGGCGCCCAGGCAGATTCCATTACTGAGAAGGGGGTGGGGGAGGGCACCATGAAAAGTTTGGGCACCACTACCCTAGACCTTGTGCTGTACCCTCTGCAGATGGGGGGATTTCTGGGGGAAATGAAGCAACTGAAGGTAGCTGGCCAGGCAGACTATTGAATAGGGCTGAGATGCCGGGCAGACTGTGGACTAAATAGAATATGGCATAATAATTATTTTCACTGCACGCTGCTGACATGCCAGCCGTACAAAACCTAAGAAACCTGAATGCAAGCTGCTTTCCAAGAGAATAATAGCTTCAATTGTTAGCTGTTCATGAAAAGCTCAATACATGCTGACAGAGAGGAAATCTCCACAATTAGAGGAAGAAAAGGGAGAGGTTTCTAATTTTTTAAAATAAACTTTTAATGGGCTTTACAGGCATGATTGCTACTTGTTCTCTCAGCCATAAGCAATATCACAAACTGCAACAGACCACATTTTCACTGTACGTTACAAAGGTTTTTTTTTTTTTTTTAAACTGGAAAAATATCATACAATCACTTAAATAAACAAAGACAACATTACAGTGCAAACAAACTCCTGGTTTTATTTATGCTGCAGTTACTGAGCAATTTTTTCCCCCCCAAAAGTCTTTCTCCCCCCCCCCCGTTAGAAAACATTGGTTGGAGAGACGATTTCCTTTCCCAAACTCAGGGCTTGGCCACACCAAGATGCTCCAGGAGCACTTCAATGCAGCAATCCCTATGCCAAGGGGAAGGGCTCTGCCAGCAGTGTAGGTGACCCACCTCTCTGGGAGCTGGCAGCTAGGTCAACCTAGCACTGCCCACATGGGGACTTGGTCAACCTAGCCAGGCCGCTCTGGGGGTGGATTATTCACACCCCGACTGACGTCGCTAAACCAACCTAATTTTCTAAGGTGGCCCAGGCCTCAGTTTGTTTCTCCGAGTTGTACTACGGTACGTGCTATACACAAGGCTGTAGGGGTTTGATCTGACTGCATTCATCACGTCGGGCCCGATCCGCAGTTCATGGAAATCACTCGCACCGACGTCAATGACATTTGGATGCGGCCCTTGTACAAAACCCTACTTGACAATTCCTCCCCCTCCACCCGCCAGCTCATAAAAGCCTGGCTAGGCTCTCTTCTTTGCACTTCATCGTGGTGAAGATGAGGGGATCTAAACTGATTATTCCACTGAAACCCGTGGAGAGACAAGTCACAGAATAAAAACAAAACGCACCTGAACATGCGAAACAGGGAAAAGGGCAGGTTGGACATCTGGATCGCCAGGGAAGGCTAGGCTAAGGTTATGCCTTGGGGCAGCCCCGAGCCAGGCATGGTATGTAAGCTGCCCCACCCCTGCAGACAGGGGGACTCGGGCACACCCTTCCCAGGGTTCCTCCTTGCTCTGGAGGAACAGGGAGGGGAGTTAGGAATTCGCCTCTGGCCTGCTCCAGCGAGGAAGGAAGTGTCCTTATTTCTATGCACTGGGACCCACGTAGCCCAAGTCACAATCTCTCTCCACCCCCACCTGCCCCAATGTTAAACCGAAAGTGGCCCCCACGTCCCCATATCTGAGAAGTAACATCTGGGATAGCACTGCCTGCCTGCGTCCTGGGGGAGCCACTGAGGAGCAGTGAAACAAGGGACCTGCAGGGGAAGTTCAGCCATTTGTAAAGACCATCACACAACCCACACTTCAAGGGTAAGGAAACCACAGCCTGCAATGCAGATTCAGCCGCAGCGTTCATGAGCTGACCACGGTATCACACAGAGCTCTCCTTGGTATTAACAACCAGCTCACAAACTTGTTCTAACTAATGCTGGAATTCTCTATGCCCAATTCACACCTGGAACAGATAGGGTTAAAAAACACCACCAGGCAGCGAAATGCTTACTAGCAATCTGGAAACATCATTATGGAACATCCTGGAGGTTCTTTTCACATTATACAGTACAATGAAGCAGTATTTTACAGGCATTAGAGTAATGATTATTCCATTACACTTCTCAATCAGCACTTATTTCAAAGCATGTATGAGAGGGAGAGAGTTGGAGAGAAAGGTGAATTAAATAACAGATTTTCACAGCCTTATTGCAGTCTGTAAAGTCTGTAAACTGCAAGTAACCAAATCTCTGCTCCAGTCACTGACGTATAAATACAGTGTGTTCTAGACAGCAAGGTGATGACAGACCAGGATCAGGACTACCTGGCTACTGGATTTCACCAGTTCCAGCATTCACGTGCAAACACAGTTTGTCAGTTATCCTATTCAGCAGGCGTACAAAGAGCGTGCCAGCCATCTCTTGAGCTGGGGAGGCCGCTGCGTTTGCACCGTGGAGGTAGTACAGCTTCTCCAGCTGACAGTAATGAGATACAGCTACACACAGATGGGGTATGACGGAGTTGCTTGTGAGGGCAGAGGTCAGGGCTCAACAGCCCTTGGGCTCACCCTAAAGCTCATGCTTCAGGGCTTCAGCTGGCCACCTGCAGCGGTCAGGAAGGGATTCCTCCCCCCACAATGTATTTGGGCCAGGGGGAGGTTTTTGGATCTCCTTCCTCTGAAGGATCACTGATGGCCCTGGCTGGAGACGGGACATTGGGCGGGGTGGACCAGGCTTGGAGGTGGCATCGAGCAGTCTGTCTCTCAGGAGCTCAGCTGGCTGGTTCTTGCCCACATGCTCAGGGTCTAACTGATTGCCATGTGAGGGCTCGGGCGGGAATTTCCTCCAGGTCAGATTGGCTGTGACCTTGGGGTGGTTTCACCTTCCTCTGTGGTATGTGGGTGGGGGTCACTTGCCAGGCTTGTTTGGGTCTCTCTCACTTAATCATTTCCCTGCCATTACAGAGGCCTCAGGAACTGCTGCCCCTTGGTCCCTCCTGCTCTGTGCCTGCAGCACGTGACAGTCTCATTTCCGGGGGGCTGCAAGACCCTGGTCTCATTTCCATCTCTGGGTTTAGTGTGCAGGCGCTGGGTGATGTCGGTGGCCTGTGATGTGCAGGAACTCAGACGGGATGATCTGGTGGTCGCTTCTGGCCCTAAACTGTTGGGGGAGGAAATGCAAGTGACCACAGTAGTTTCATATGCAGGGGCACCAGGCTCTTCACATGCAAGTTTCAAGAATTCCCCGTAACACGCAGTGCCACAGTGTCACATTTTCCTACAAACTGTACGTCCCTCTTGGAGAGCTGGAAACCCATCCATCACATACTCTTCCATGCCCGAGGTGGAAAGGATGTTGGATGCGGCTGGTCAGTTGCCCCAGTGGGACTGTTATTTGCCCAGATCAAATAAGCACAAGAAGCATGGCCTCTGACTGCCTTTTAAGGTCTGAAACCCAGCATGTTGTCACATTCAGATTACGTACTGCCACTGCTGACATCAGCGCCCGCTGCACTGGCACAGCGGACTATGAGAACCAACTGCCTGCCTTGATCTAGGAATGACACTTGCAAAATGAACTCAGTAACCCTCAGAGATTTATTAATGTACCAAAAAATGATAAAAATATATATTAAACCACTATTTTAATTACATACCCTATTCATAAATAATCAAACACATTTTGCTATTGTAAAATTACTCATTAAGATCGCCTAGTCACACTGTGCGAGACAAAAGACTTCTGTGTTTGGATCATCCTGACAAACTGTGCATGAAGAGAGACACTAACATGGGGTGAGTGAGCAGCCCTGCAAGGACTCACACATTAAGCCGCTCATGTGCCAATTTCTCCTTGAGCCCTGAAAGAATCTGCATCCATTTCAGTGTCTGTTAAGGACAGCATGTCACCGGTGGAAGATTATTTGATCATACACAGGTATCAAGTCAGGAGAGTGAAAGAACAAATATCCTTGGAGTTTCCTGACTGAAGGAAGATGTTGGCTTTATTTACCCTTGATGGCAGTTCTTTGAATTTGGAAACATTTTTTCATTCACAGAAACATCCCCCAGGAAGGTTCTCTGGTTTCATCACATGGAAATAGAAACACAGTAGTGCAAGAGTACCATACACACAGGACTGGCTAACAGTTTTCAGCCAGCCAGCGCACATCAGAAATGAAAGGCAGGACATCTCCATTTCAACCATCGATGCAGCATTAATTCCTGCTTCGTCGCTTGCCCGTCACCTCCCATCCACAGGAAGGAGTGAGATTGGAGTGTTATAGAGTCCGGACAGCTACAGGGTAAAGCAGGGACAAGTGTTCTGCGCCCTTGATGGGCAGTTTTTTGGTGGTATAGTAGTGGATGACTTCTGGAACACTGTCAAACGGGGGGCTGTTCTGACCCAGGATGTATTTCTCTTTGGTTTTTGTCAGTTTCATGTGCATAAAACCTTGACTGCTCCTGCGAAGGAAGCAAAGGAGAGGGTGTTAGTACCTGCACACACACACACACACACCCCCGCCGACGACACAGTTAAATGGTCAGCATCAAAAAGCAGCTCCTCTTTGCCAGCAACATGCCACTGCTGCGTAAGAACAGTGAGATGGTCCAGCAGCACAGAACGTTCACACCGGTCTTGTGCCAAAAACTCAGAGCAGCGCGTGAGGTCTTCCCTGCATCAGCACAGGCAGCCGGTCCATGCCAATGGGGAGCCCTGGCTCTGTGCTGACGCTTGCCCGCATGGAGCAGTGCCCCGCAGGCCCCAGAGATAACGGGCCCTTTCAGTGGCTTTGAGCCTTCATTCCCAGAAACTTCTGGGGTTTCAGCCTTTTCCTTCCCCCGGGATCCCAGCAAGGCATTGGTCCGGTCCAGTCCAAAGCTGCACTGGGGCGGGGCAGCCTGAGAACAGCTGGTGGCCCCTTCCAGGACAGCTAAGCATCGCCAGCTCCCTGCTGTGGCTAGCTAAGGACTCGGGCCGGGAAAAGCCAAGGGCCCTGGCCTGGAGAGGTGACACATTTCAGCCTTTTAAATGAACGCGAGGCCCTGCTCTGTCAGCCCCTGCAAGAGGGCTGAGGAGGTCACTGAACTCTCCCAGGGTGGCCTGGGGGTCTCAGGTGCTGCAGAGGAGTCGGGCTGCAGCTTTCCGGCTCCTAACCCCAGGCAGCCCCCACTCCCACCAGCAGGTAACAGGCACCTGCGCAAAACCCCTTCCGAGAGGGGCCCGGCAACATCCTTTGAATCAGCAGGCGGCTGGATTCCTGCTGCCGAGGGCCCCAAGCCCCGCGGAGTCCAACCCTCAGAGGACCTGCACAGGGACTTCTGCGGACAGAACAAGCCCCTCTTCTCCCGAGCCCAGCCGAACCCTCCCAGCACAGCAGGGCCCCGCCTTTCCCTGGGCCTTGACAAGGACAGAAGTGTGTTGCAGGCTGGATCAGGGCTTTCTGGCCACAGCCTGCACAGGGGGTGGTGTGGGGCCGCCCTGCCCCACCAGGTGACTGTCTCCGGCAGCGACTGTGGCGATGGGGGCAGAACAAGGAGCCAGAATCCTGCCAGTGCAGCTCCTTGGGCATGGTCAGGGGATGGGAACAGGACCCCCACTCGTGTGCCAGCCAGGATGGGGCGGTGCCAGCGTGGCCCTGCCTCTCCCAGCCCTCTCTTCACTGCTGGCTCCTGGGAGGGGCTGGCGAGCTGGTGAGATGCCCACATGGCAGCGCTGCAAGGGAAGGCGGCTTCTCGCGTGCCCCCATGCTCCTGCCCAAAGCCATCTCGGCACCTGGCCCTGGGTGAGCCCAAGGACTGCAGGGATTTGCTCTGAAGGTGCCGTATAAAGCGTTTTCTGGCCCTGGCTCCCTGCTCGGGTGCCCAGCTGTATCGATTAGCCTTAATTCCCCCTTCCCGAGGGGATGGGCACAGTAGGGGTGGGGGAGAAATCGAACTGCAACGCCCCTTCTGGCCAATAGCGAGGGGGGCACGTCTCAGAGCTGCCCTGGCATTGGTCCGCTTGGCGCATTGTCCCAGAAGGGCAGGGGTTGTCTAACGGCACAGGGTACAGTGGCGGTATGTAGTGAGCAGCGTCCCTCATTTCCACGGGCATCAAACGACAGGCAAACGCAATGCCGCGTAGGCTGTCCGTGCAAGAGGCAAATCAGTTACATGGCAACTGCTCGAGCTACTAAGCATCAAGAGCAGCCTCCAACCCACACCCCACCCATGGGTGTGGAGCAGAACTACAGCGCTAGGGCCAGAAAACCTGGAGACGTCACCCCTGGGCACCACAGGGCTCTGTTCTCCTTTGCTGCTGGGCGGTGCAGGGACACAGGCCTCACCACCCAGCACACAGGGCTCCGGTACTGGGATCAAAGCACTGCACACGCCCACTCAGCGTAGCTGGGATCCCTGCGGGGAGTGGAGGTCAGGGAGCAGGGACGACACAAAAACAACAGGCACTGGCTGCTGGACATGGTGCAAAAGGCAACAAGTTGTAGCGTGGCTAGCACTGCTTCCTTAGGGCCATCTTTCCACCGCCATTTCCACTAGGATGCAGCATTGCTTTATGAATAAGATCAACATTTAATTTTTAGCAAAAAAAAACAACAACAAAAACCAACAACAACCCGTCACCCTTCTGTGAAAAAGATGTTTGGAAAAGCTCCCTCCTTCCATGTGCTAGAAACAACATCTCCTAGGGAAGAGACGAAAGCTCAGCTTTTCCAGATTTGTTGAGGCAAATGACCCTTCTCTGCCGAGCAGAAATCACCGCAGGCCCTGTAATTACAGCTTTGCAAGCTTAAAAATCTTGATTTCGATTTCAATTTTTTTTACAGGAATGATTCTCTTTTGAAACTTAATTGTTCTCTAAATGATTTCCTGCAAGCCAAGGGTGACATTTCTAAATACGTTCTTAAGAGGAGATATATTGTCCCCTTCCCTTCAGCTTATTCAGCTTTGCTGGTAAATGGCTTATGAGTCTGCCATTAAATTAGCAGGATCAGAGAAATAGGTGCATATGAATTTAAAGAATCTGGCCCGAACTGGAGAGCAGGCTGTTAAATGTCTTCAGGTCTATTGCTCAGGCAATAAGGGTGGAGTCATGTGCTACTTTTAACAATATTAAGGAAGAAAGAGAAGTTAACATTCTTCATGCTCCCAGCCAAATGCTAAATACTATGAAGTCACCCGAGAACAGTTAGTGTCCTCAAAGCAACCAGCGCCCCCCACCCCCGCATTCACAAGACAATTCGCTTCTGCACTAGCACGTTACCGCATTTTCAACCCCCCTGGCTGGGACGCTTCTGGGGGACATTTGGGGGTTAGCAGAGTGCTCCTCAGACAGCCAACAGCCGTTCTCTTTCCCAGCGCGCTGGTGTCTGCAGCGGGCCTCTGGCTCGCAGCGACGTGGCTGGACTGTTTATCCAGTCCCTTGGCGCCTTGCATGAGTCGATGGGGACACACTGTATAAGCGTCCTGAACATTTGCTCAGAGCAAAGGAGCGGCCTAACAGCCACCCTCCTTTCCCCTCCACGCCCTGCCCAGCACACCCAGAGCTCACACCCAGCGCTACACCACACAGCGATGCACAGGGGATAAGGCAGATAAAGAAGCGGAGATCTCGCCACACCCACCCCACGGGAGAGGGAGCAGCGGGGAAGCGCTGTCCTCCCTACCCATTTTCTTGGCATTTCCCCGCAAATGGACACTGTCGTTATAACCGACCCAATGCGGCGACTGGTGAAACAAAGCCAGGCCCTTTCGGAGAGCCCCAGAGATGCGTGATGCTGAGGCTGCTCTGGACAAGCTGGCTGGGTCAGATCTCCAGGGGCAATTCACTGCCCGGCTCCAAGCACCCAGCCACGTATTCAGTGTGACGGAGCCTGCTCCGCCCACCACAGCCTGTCCTCCAGTGCGCACACGCTCTCCCCCGTGCCCTGCTCCAGCAGCACGGGCCTGCCCAAGCCAGTTCAGCCCAGGGGCCAGAAAGTCACAAGGGGAACGTAAGGAACCAAGCAGCTCAATGAAGCTGGCTGCCAGATTGCTAATTAGCAGCACTGGCCTCCATTAAAACGGAACCTGCACGTTCCCCTCAGCGGCGCCGCACCCCACGACGGGAGGGCAAAGGCCCTGCAGCTCCATTCAGGGTGGGCGACGCTGCACAGGGGGCAGAGCGCGGGGACCCCTGCAGGTCGAGGGGCTGGGGCCGGTGTCCCCGGCAGACTGGAGATGGCGGTTATGCCATTGGATACTGTGACAGGAGCAGAGCTGGGAAAGCCTTGAACGCCAGAACAAAGACTGGGTGAGGTAGTGAGCTAATGGAGGGCTTCAAAGAGGAACGGATGTGGTCAGAGCACCCCTCAGAGTGAAGTGGAGAAGGGGCCTGCCATGGCAGAGGGGGCACGAACCGGCCAGCAGTAAATCCAAGCTGGAAATGAAAAGAAGGTGCCTAACCACCAGAGCGGCGAAGCTCTGGAACGGTGAGGGGCAGATGACCTGCCTAGCTTTGAGGTAGAGCTGGATACGTTTGTTGTGGGGATTATAGGAGGGGCTGCCTGCGATAGCAGCGATTGGACCTGACGACCCAGGAGATCTTGTCCTATGTCCCTAGAGAGTCGGTGGGAGATGGGGAGACCCTGGATGCGTGTGAACTCTGGGCATTGGGGAGAGGCAGCAGCTGTGGGTTTGAGGCGAGGGAGGAGGAGACAGGCCCCAGCCTGTGTGTGTACGTGACAGGGTGGCTCTGGAGGAGGGCTGGGCCTAGCACACCTGACTGGGTGTTGGCCAAGTGGCCATGCAATAGACACAGGGGTCAGGGAATACAGGACTCAGATTGACAACATCCCTTGCTGCTTCCACTTCCAGGCCTCCTGAGCGGGGCCTCAGCGCACAGTGGGGTCCAGGGCCCAGGTTGCCCCCCGGCTGACAGCCTGGCAGGTGGAGAGTCCGGCAATGAACCGCTTTTCCTCCTGCTCCGGTGTCACTGTGTGAAGGGAGGCAGGACTGTTCACGAACAAGAGCAGGCCCCCAAGCAGCCCCTCGCTGTACCGGTGCGTAAGGCCCAGCCTGACCCCAAAGACAACTGTCAATGAAGGACCACATCTGCTTTGGGGTCATTGGTTCTGGCCAGGGTGCATACGGGCATGCACCCCCCACCCCGATCTGCTCCTGCCAACATCCCCCAGCCCAGCTGGAGGGGCGTGGGCCACTCGCGCCAGGAACTAGAGAACATGACCCTAAGGCTTGGACAATCCTGCTACAGCCAAACACCGCGACCCTTCTGCTGATTTTTCATGATTGTTATATTTCCTGCCAACTACAGCCCAGCCGGTCAGACCAGGCCTGGACCAGCTGGCTGGGGAACGGGACAGAAGGCTGGGAGAGGGCTACCAGGCAGACGGCAGCAGAGGTGAGCTGTGCCACTGGCCACGGCGTCAGAATGCTGGTCAGAAAGCAGCTGATGCTTTGGAGAGATTTACTTCTGACTGGCACTCGCTGCCAATCTTTTGTTCGGAAGGAGACCAATTGCGGTATAATTGAGGGTTTCTCCAGTACCACCCTACATACCAGAGACCCTCACTTGAGGGCAAGGTCAGATTTCCGCAGCTGGTTCTTCCCTTGATTACAAACCCACAGAAATGTAGCTTCTGTTATGATCACTGTAACGCCACCATCAGTTTACAGCAATGCTAAAGAAGCCAGAAACAGCAGCCCCGTTTCTCCAAAAGCGCAGAGCGCTTAGGTCGTTTTCTGCTTCTTTGATCAAACAAGCTGAAGGAGCAAGCCATAAATACACAGCCCTCCCAGCGGGTGACTTGCCTAATTAATGCACCAAAGCTTTCAAATAATACAGAACACCATTCATACCTATGCTAACACTGTTCATTAGCATAACAAAAAGCAATTTCTGATCTAGAGGATTATTAAATACTATTGCCTAGACAGACCCTAATAATAGGCACGGTCCCCTCCTAATAATCAAGGTATTTAATAATACATTACACATCGTCGCAGCTGCTGGTGCACATCGCCTGCAGAAAGTATGCCTGCCCTATACCTCTTCCTTTCAGCTGTAATTGCTTAATGCATATTTCATGAAGAATGCAGAGTAACTGTTATGTTAAATCACTTCTCTTCAGGATAAAATGACTTAAAACCACTTGTGTATAGTATGTGTGTGATTGCAGGCGGGACAGCCGCCCGCTTGTGCCAGCGATTGTGATGCTATTACAGGTATCCAGGCACTGTCAGCCTCTGCTGCTCTGACCGGGAGAACAGGAAAAATCAACACCACCATTTTCCAAGCCAAGTGGAATAAAACAAATTTCCACACCAAATCATGGTTTCCAGGTCTCTGCTGAACACATCCCTTTCCTCAGTTTGCACCGTAGTTCTGAGGAGCTGGATCCTGCAATCAGTGGCAGCAGGATTGGGCCCAGAAGGCTCAATCATTGCCCTCATCACACCATCACTGGATGGCCTCTCCTCCTTGCAACAGGTAGCACGCACGAACCCGTTCTAGAGTGGGAGGGAAATGAGCCCACGCTCACCACTCACAAACTGCCCACAGATGGCTGCCTGCCTGAGACTAACGCACATCTTGCAAATGCTTGACTCCACCAAGCCTAGCTAATTACAGCCCAACAGCATTGTCCAGAGAGCACCCCATGTTACTAGGCAGACAGACAGGACCAAAAGACTTCCATTACCAACAGGCTACCCAGGTGAGGAATTGCATCCGGGTTATCTTCGCTCTCATTGGTATCACAGTGATTGTTCCGAGATGCCCCATCACCAGAACATCTGGCTACCTTCACAATAGACTTCAAAACAATAGATTTTCAAAAAATTAGACTGCAATCTTGGGAAAAATGATGGAAATCAGCAACTCTCCTACCCTATTTCCCACCTGTCTTCACTTTGAAGCAAGTCTGACACTTCCATCTGCTGAATCCATTTATTACCCTGAATTTACATTTATTCGGCTTCTCTTCAGCAACACTGTGCTTAGCGTAAGGACACAGCGAAGTGCCTGAAGAGAACAGCCTTCAATTAGCGGAAAGAAGAGAGGCTGTCCTGACTTTAAATGTGCTAGCGTTTGTTTTACCGCTGGTTTACAAAGAGTATCAGAGCAGAGTGGCGGGGGATACACTTCATCACACAGATCCAGCAGTGAACCTCAAACCTGGTCTGCAACCCCCCTGCCATGTCTCTCCCCAATCTCCTGAGAAGATCCTGCCCCGTGCAGGTGGTATGCAACATGGAGACAGATTCATGAATGCTTATGCGCAAATAAATGTGTTGGTCTCTAAGATGCCACAAGGACTCCTAGGTTTTTCTTTGCTGATACAGACTAACACGGCTACCACTGAAACCGGTCACTAGGAAGTCAGACACTCATTCCACCTGGGAACCCAAGTTGTAACTTAAATCCAGGTCTTTGTAGCTGGAAGGCGACTACATTAATTCACTGAGCCACAGAGCAACCATTGGGAAATATTTAAAATTAAGAGTGTGCAGCGCTTTGTTAGTTCCATTTCACTGGCTATTTTTAGCCAATGTAGTGACCGCGTCGTTATGGCTGGGTTCAACATTCCGTTCCGGCCCACTTTTTTCAGTCGTTCATAATTCTCTCCAATTTTTTGGGTCTGGACGTTGTTCCAGGGTCAAATGCAGCCGCAAGGCAAAAGGTTTTGGAAAGCTGGAGATAAGTTGGTTTAAGCATCTTTTCCCTTTAACGTCAGCATGACAGCCTGACTCCTCCCCAGCCCCTTCCCCCTTTGCCTGTGCTCCAGTCCCAATCACTGTGCTCATGCTGGCAGCAACTAGAAATAGTGGATGACGTTTTTCACCATCCTGCATCAAGGCGAGAAAACAATCAGTGTAGCACTTTGAAAGCTAAATGCAGCACCCTCAAGCACGTATGATGGGAGCTGGTTCCCCCACCCTGCCCCCCGATGTTCAGGGCCTCTTGACACAGTTGTTACCGAGGCTTCTGCTAAGTAGCTACAGTAGATCCCGAGCCTGCTCCTGAAACCCCACCACCCCCCTGGACAGGCCGTGTGGTTTTACAGGGACTTTTTAAGTTTCTCTCCCCCATGTTGCTGTGCCCAAAAATCAAAGACAGAGGCAAGTGACTAAGACCCCGATCCTCATAGGTTTTTAGGCACCTAACTCCCAGTGAAATCAGTGGCAATTAGGCAGATAAATGCCTTAGAGACAACAGAGGTGGGCAGAATGCATGTAGTCAATTGCACACAGTGCTGTCATCCATTGAACAGTGAATAAATGGGAACGTTTTCATGCCCATTTCCCCCACCTGCCCCCCCTCCAAAACACCCTCCCCCTCGGTTTGCGATTAGGAGTGTTCCGTTCTGGGGCACTCGGGGAGGCGGAGTCTGTGAAGGGGCATGCTGACAAGTTAGGGGGGGGTCCAGCATGCCCAGAGCAGAGCGTGGGGTGCAGCCCACGCAACCCCCCCACAGCTGCTCGTGCAGGAGCAGCTACTGCTCACTGCAGCACAGCTCTCAGCCAGTGGGTCCTGGCGGCAGTAGCGGCTGTGGAACGGTATGCTACGGGTCACAGTGTGTGTGCATGGCTTCTCTGCCCTATGCCCACCCCCCACAGCAATGGTACCATTACATATGGGTCCTTGTGCTGGTCTTGCACTCATGGAGCATTTGTAGAATGCGTATAGGCTGTGTAATGTGGCTGCAATAACCTGGGCCCCACGTCCTGCTTCTGGTTACTCGGGTGCCATTGGACCAAACAGGAATTCATAGATTCCAAGGCCAGAAGGGACCATATGCCGTCTGACCTCCTGCATAGCACAGGCCCAAGACCTGCCCCACAGTAATTCCCAGAGCAGAGCTTTTAGAAACACATCCCACCTTGATTCAAAAACGGTCAGGGATGGAGAATCTGCCACAACCCTGGGTAAATTGTTCCAATGAGGGTAATTACCCTCATTCCTAAAAAATTACACCTTATTTCCATTCTGAATTTGTCAAGCTTCAACTTCTAGCCATTGGATTGTGGTAGACCTTTCTCTGCCACATTGAAGAGCCCATTATTAAATATTTCCCCCCATGCAGACACTAATAGACTGAGATCAAGTCACCCCCCCCACCCTTCTCTTTGTTAAGCTAAATAGGTTGAGCATCTTGGGTATATCACCAGAAGGCAGGTTTTCTAACCCTTCAGTCATTCTTGTGGCTCTTCTCTGAACCCTCTCCAATTTATCTACATCCTTCTTGAATTGTGGGCGCCAGACCTGGACACAGGATTCCAGCCGCAATCCCACCAGCGCCCAACACAGAGGTAAGAACCTCTCTGCGCCTACCCAAGATTCCATCCCAGGATCACAAGAGCTCTTTTGGCCACAGCAACACACTGGGAGCTCATGTTCAGTGAATTATCCACCACAGCTCCCAAATCTTTTCTAGTCCCTGCTTCCCAGAATAGAGTCCCCCATCCTGTAGTATTGCCTACATCGTTTGTTCCCAGATGGATACACTGACATTAAACCCTATAAAACGCATATTGTTTGCCTGTGCTCAGTTTACCAAACAATCTAGATCACTTTGAATCAGTGACGGGTCCGCTTCATTATTCACCACTCCCCTAACTTTTGTGTCATCTGCAAATTTTATCAGAGGTGATTTTATATTTTCTTCCAGGTCATTGATACAGATGTTAAATAGCGTAGAGCCAAGAACTGATCCCTATGGGACCCCACTGGAAACAGACCAGCTTGATGATGATTCCCCTTTTACAATTACATTTCGAGACCTATCGGTTAGCCAGTTTTTAATCCATTTAATGTGTGCCATGGTAATTTTACAACGTTCTAGTTTGTTTTGTTTTTTTTAAATAAAAATGTTGTGTGATACCAAATCAAATGCCTTACGCAAGGCAAAGTATATTACAGAGGTGGCCAAACTTACTGACCCTCTGAGCTGCATACAATAATCTTCAGAAGTTTGAGAGCCGCAAGCCACAAACAACCTTTACACACGCATTTTTAAAAAGATTAACATCCTACTTACTGTATCGTGGCTAATTACTGCTAGACCTAGAGGCTTTACGGGTCTCCATCCTGGTCATAAGTCTTTGGAAACCTGGTTGATATGTTGTCAAGGGAGTATGGAGGAGTTCAGTCGGATATTGATTTGTAAGGACTGCACGATGTTTCGATTTTACGAACATTATCATGGACTACAGCAATTCACAATTTAAATGAGTCGCATGCTAGTCTTTTTGGAGTTGAAGATACTTCATTCCTGGTATTTGCATCCAGAACTCGATTGTAGACTGTGATTTACGCATCATCTTTAAAGTCTGATCCTCCTGGAGTTCCAATAGTTCCATTTCTACAGTAGATGTTTCTATAACCATGGTTTTGGGAATTGGACAGCCACCATTGGTCACATCAACCATGAATGGGTTTACAAGAAAGGTGAAGCAGGATCTCAGCTTCTGCAAGTCTTCAAACCTGGCCTGAAAGTCATCAAGCAGTCCTTCTAATTTACCTCTGTATTCCTCGAGTTAGTGATCTTCTACTTTGATTTTAGGCAATGTGTTTACCCTACCCTTGAGATGGGGAAGTGGTTTAAGTCTCTTGACACAATGTCTCTTTGCAGAAGCTTTAACTTGTTCTGGAAGCTGAAGGCTGTCTGAGTAAGGTCAGAAATGATCTTACCCTTCCCTTGGAGTGCCAAGTTGGGAGTTTGCAGATGCTGCATAACATCAGATCCGGCATCCATTGCTCTCTTTGTAGAGAGAGCGCGATGCATTGCAGATAAGGCACAGGGGTTTGCCACCTTTACTAGTGAATGCAAAGTCTTCCTCCCATTCTGGCTGAAAACTTCGGTTTTCTTCTTCATACTTGTATTTCTTACCGTTTGAAGATGTCATTGTCAACCACGAAATTAACGTAGGGGTAACACAAGTCAAAAACTATTCAAAATGTGACTTATGAACAGTAAACACCGCCGGTAACGTGCAGCATGCAAGGCGATCACAGCACTAAAGTGACACCATTTCCTATTATAATGAGCACGGGCTGCTGAAGCCCAGAGCGCCGGCTCCCCCTGTCCTGTGAGGGTGAAGCTGTGAGCTACGGTGCCCCCTGCAGGGCGGGAGCCGTGAGTAACAATTTGCCTCTTCTCTCCCCCCTGTCCCCCACCCACGGGGTGAAGCTCTGAGCTCCATGAGCCGCAGTTGACCCCTTAAAGAGCCAGCCCCTCCCCCCCGGATATTACATCAATACTATTACCTTTATCAACCAAACTTGCAATCTCATAAAAAAAAATCATCAAGTTAGTTTGACTTGCAAAATCAAGAATAGAATTTATCCCTAAGTTTTAATACGTCTTTAGTATTTTTAATATTCTGGATTTTTCATTCCCAATGTTGCAAGCTGCCAAGTTGACGTCCGCTAAACCTAAGAAATTTAAGAACAGGGCCAGGGTCTCTTGAAACCACATTTTTGAAAATCAGACCATCTGCCTAAGTGTTGAACACCCAGCAATGCCTACTGATGACCACAGAAGTTGCTGGGTCCTGGGCCTTTGTGAAAATCTTGGCCTACGTACAATAAGCGACTTCTAAAAATATAATCACATTTTGCTGACTTCCTGTCTATTAGCACAATTATTCTTTGCCAAGGTCCTGTTTTACTGAAGCAAACCAAAAGCTTCGCTGCATACAGCATTTACCTCTTTTGCCTTTTCTTACTTCATTCATCTCCCTGGGCTTTGAATGCAGAGCGTGAATATTTTTAGACACTAATCACTGCAGTAAATGCCTTTTAAACACTTTTAGACCCAAACTGTTTACACTGTGTGACACGGTTACGCTGCACTGAGGGAAATATGTTGCAGCAAAACTACTGTCATGAAACTGAACCTTTGAATTAAAAGTTTCCTAGGCATTTTTCTTAGACTGAGTAACTAATTGCGAGGAGAGAGTGCCTGTGTGTGGTGGTGGTGGTGGTTGGGGGGAGGAGTCTTTATAGGCAGCTCCTCAAACTACACTTCATCTTACCTTGTTTTGGCATTGCTCAAAGTGGCAGCATGTCTGACATATGCCAGAGTGTTTTTTTTTTCTTTTCTTTTTTTTTTTTAAAGGAAAAAATAATTTTAAAAATTCTTATTCAAATTCTGGTGACTGGTCAAAAGAACGGGTCAAAAATTCTGTCCATTTATTTTTAAATCTGAAGATACCATTTAATTGGAACTTTCCATGGGATGTGCTGATTTTGATGTCTCATTTAAAAAAATGAAAATGAAGTGTTTCAATAATGTCAAAACATTCCACTTCAGCATTTAAGGACTATTTCCATTTTTCATTTTGAAACAACTGTCCGCATATTATACAGACAACTGAAACAAAACCTGTTTTTTTAAAAAACTTTGTTTCAAGGGAAATTTCAAATTACAACATTTTGTTCCAATTTCAAAATTGCAGAATTTCCTGTGAAACCAATTCCAGTTCCCGGATGGTTTTAGCGACTGGTATGCCGAATCCTCAACTTAGAAGCATGTAGAAATCGACCTTCTGGTGCGTGTGGTGGTTTTTTTTTGGTTTTGGCTCAGCTGTGTTCTTCTCCAAGAAGAGACGACACAATGATAGATCATTCTGTACCTGACAGCGACTATCTCCACAGAGCAATTAACAGCGTCTCTCTTCTAGCACTGGCTGATAACATGTCCCTCAGCAACATTATCCAACAGGTGAGAAAGCTACAGCAGTGGCAGCCTCAGTTCTCTATAAAGGATTTCCATCAGCTGCTTTGAAAGAGGGGCCAGATTGTTAGCCTGTTGGATAACTTCAAATGACAGGGTACTTCTGAGGAAAGCCAATCTACAAACAGCAGGGGCCCTGTCACTTCTGTTTAGATTATAAAAGGAGTAGGAATACATTAAAAAACCACTTTGGATAAAATGTTTATTTGAAGAACCATGAAAAATGTCCTAGCTCTTCCCAAATTGTACAGGGAAAGGGAACTAAGATTATCTTTTGCTATCTGAGTTACATTGCCAGGGCTTAGGAAATGCTTTAACTAGATTATTCAAGATTTCCAAAACACAGCACTGGTCTCGCTGCTTTCACAGATATGTATAAGGTTTCTGGTTTTCCAAAATCTGGGCTCTTCTATTCTACAGCCCAGTCCTGAAAACACTTAAGCATGTGTGTAACTCAACTCACATTGATAGTCTCAGCCTACTCACGCCCGGGGAGTTACATTCGTGCTTCTGAGTGTGCAAAATCAGGCCCTCGGTAAATATTTTTCTACACGTTGGTAAGAAGATGCCAGACGTGTCTTCTGTTCTCACCCAGGCTTACGCTCATGTGACTAATGACTTCAAGTGGATTTACTCCCCTTCTACACCAGTCAGAGCAGCCTGGCCCTATTTTGACACATTTTTGCAATGTTTAGATGACTTGTAAAATAACCACATTGCCATAAGCTTGACATTGAAACACCAGCCAGAAAGCTTGGGGCAAAGGCTGACTTCTTCATGCTTGACTGAGACCAGTGCAGTGTCTCGGGGTGAGGGGAGGAGGCCCCAACTGCAACTGCTTGAAAGGCATATCAGCCTAAACCCTGAATAGCCTGCCCTCTGACAGGTTATCAAATCTTATACCGAGTCCAGGGTGAATATGGATTTAGGGGTGGGCGTTACCAAGGGAATCCCACTCCCAAGACTGTCAAAAACAGACCACCGAGCAAGCAAAGAATACAGATACAATAGTTATGGATCTGAATATGGACTTTTAGATTAAGCTGAAGATTGGAGAAGCAAGTGTGCGGATGAGGTTAAAGCATGGTCGAGCTGCCACGCTGTAGGACACTACATGAACATGTGTTTTGGCATGGTACTAATTCTGAAAATACCTCCCCTTCACCCCAGGGACGTGGAGCCATCTATCAAGCAAGAATATACTTAGGCACTTGCACAAGAAATTTTCTTTTTGTATAGACTTACTGAGCATCTTGACATGTAAGTCTGAGTTCATGAATTAGCGTCCTACTAGATGGTAATTTCTCCCCTGTCATGTAAACCTGACTGCTGCTCAGACACGCTGAATTCCACGGGCTGAATGACTTTGCATTAGAGTCTGTACATATGGACAAATAACCACGGCTCTAACTAAAATAAAACTTGTAGGCTGGTTGTTGTCAGATCTCCTACGCCCTCCGAATAGTCACTTCTCATCTGTATTGTGGACTAAACCGCCTGAACGATTTCTTTGAAGTTCATACCCATGGCGGGCCGGGTCCTCTCTTGGAAATCTAAGTAGATGTTACCACCACGTTACCAAAACTTAACAGCATGCAACAGAATTTTAAAGAGTTATTACCGAATTAGAAGTGCGGTATTGCTCTCCTGCTTCGGGCCTGACATTACAACTTGGCTCAAATGTAAATACAGACCATTCATTAAGATGCTACTGGATTCAGGAGATGCAGCCCAGATGAGCCAGATGCATCAAGGAGTCAAACCTAAGCAACTTCCCCCCCTATTATCTGGGTATATTTCATGAACCTGTGTTAATAAATGAAAGACCACCGGGAGCCTGCTGCTGAGTGCCCAGCACTTGAGGTGTTACCAGCCTGGGAGTGGCACCCCCTTTCACTGCCTGCTCCAGCGGCATCAGTGGGGCCAGAGCTGGACGAGTGGGCCCTGGGGCTGCTTGAGAAGCGCTGACGGCTCTGGCAGATCCCCCGAGATGTCTGTCCTGGGGGGTGGATCCTGTTCCTTTCAATTCTTCCCCGCCCCCAAACACTCTGGTAAGAGCCGCAAAGGGATTCCTCGTCTTTGCCACCCCCCCCCCCCCCAGCCCTGCGTGCCAGCAGGACAGGCACATCTAGCCTTGTGCATTTGTAACTGATCAGACCCGTTCTTGTTCCAAATGGGACACGGCGCTTGCGTGAGAGCGGAGACCCTTGCTCAAGTGTCAGCTTACAGTGACCTGAAACTGCCCATAATGCTGGAGATCACAGGTGCTGACCTGATTACGGGTAGTTGCTTTGACACCTGCAGAAGACATGTTTTACGGCGCTGCCCTGTGCTTTCTGGCAAGGGCCCTAGTCCCATCTGTGTCTGAGTGAGTGTTCCTGGCTGCCCCTTCCTGCGGCAGATATGGAGAGAAGGAAGCCGTGACAGGAGTCACCAGGACAGCGACAGGATTCTGCTTTATTTCCCTCTGCTGAGGAAAAGCCAGAAGGGCGGGTTCTCTATTGTGTCCTTGCCCCTGGGGATACATGTTGGGGAGCTGGTGTCTAGGGAGCTCTCATGCACACCCGCTGCCTATGGCTCTCAAAGAGCCAAGCGCCATTCAGGGACCTGCAGTGCATTCCCGTCCCAGACCCCCCAACCCCCACCCCACGCTGGGAGCTGCTGGCAGCATGGTGAAGGAGACGGCTCAAAGCTGGCTATGGACAATAAAGAGGAAAGACAATAAAAAGTCCAAAATCCCCCCCCCAACACAGGCTAAATATCCTCCCCCACTCTACATTGATTGGACATGGACGGCTTTCCTGTGGCACAAGAGACACACATTGGGGGTGGGCAGTTTATGGTGTCATTACTCACTCAAATGTCATTGATTGAAGTTAGGATGACAAGAGTCATTGTCGTCATATTTAATGTTAACTTGGCAACTACAGGGGGAGTAGTTTGCAGACTGTTTTTGCCAAACATGGAAACATTATTGCAACTTGTAGGCGTAGAGCCAGTCTCCCGGTACAGTGCACCTAATGCAATTTTAAAATTCAATAAATAAATACGAGATGTTGTGAAATAAACAAAATCACCAAGAGATGCCACACGCAACTAGCTTCAGAAGCCCACGTCAATGTTTCATTAAAAAAACCCAACCCGACATCAGCCCTTTAAAAAAGCAGCCATGTGACATTAAAGAACAGACCTTTCAATCCTTGACACCTAATCTTGATATACAATCTGGGTGTCATTCTTCCTTTTTCCTGGAATCGGAACTCAGGGCACCAAACAGAGAAAATAAATGCAAACACACCGGGGAAGGTCTCAGAATGGCACAAACGCACAATATAAAACCCCTCCAAGCCTCTCAGGCAGTGGTGCACGTTTCATTGCATAGGAAATGCTCAGGAATCTACGCAACATTCAGGTGAAAATGAACGCTGTTTTTAAACGCATATGGTTGCACAATTACTAACTGTTACTTCACCTTCAGAATTCCCCTTGCCCCTTTGAGAGTTCCAAACGCAGGATGACCTAAAGATCAGTATTTCTCCCTCCTGTAACTATATATGAGACATTTGTGCCAAAGCAATATAAATACTAGCCACAGGCAGAGTGATGTAACAACTGGGGACAAGAGCAACTCATTACACTTCAATCCCAGTTTAAACAGACAGAAGAACCTCCATTTAAATGAACCAAAATGGAAAAGGTAGCACTCCTAAATGTATTAATATGCAAAGCACCTGCAGCTTCAGCAACACTTAAGAAGACTTGGAAACGCAATTTAGAAAGGTCAGTTTCATCTCTTTGTAATTTGGACTTTGGATAGCAAATCCACTCCTGGCTGGTACTCTATCAATTTCTTGGCAGCCTATTTCCACAGGGTGAAAAATTTTCTCTAAATTAAATCTCCATCTCTGTGCCCTCTAATGCAATTGATTTATGCACTGATACACAACAAAGATTCGGTTTTATTCTTTGGCCCAGAATGTGCCTACATTAATTACAAGGTTTTGCAGCATGACTGCTAGTAATACAGTTCCAAAAATTTACTTAATCTCAGAGCTGATTGCCTTTTTTTTTTTTTAATTCAACACCCACATATATCAACACAAATCATCAACATTTGTGGATAGAGTTCATTCACTAGAGTGCATTTGTGAGGAGATGCATTTTTTAAACTGTGCAATACCTATGAAACTGGTGGGGGAGGGTTCGGGGGGGGGGAATCCATTTTTATAGTGATTATCTGCCTTTGAATGCCACGGCTCTCCCAATATCTCCTCTACAGGTTTTGTACCACAATGCAGTCACATCCATAACTACAACGATGTACTGATGGAACCCTTCAAATCAGCCATTAGCTGACAACTGCCTCTGAAAAGCTGAAGGGAACATCTAGCTAGTTGCTCCTGGAGTTCTGGGCGGGAAGCCTGCCAAGTCTGCAGGCAACCATCTCCTGCTCTTAAAGCACTCACTGGGTCCGCCCCCCAACTGAGGTCCTGCAAACATTATGTTCTTTGGGGCCATTTGTATGGGTCTCAGGTATTCCTCACTGCCCCTAAACCCGCCTCCCAAGGGCTTTAGCAGACTTCTCAGCCCGATAGCCAGAACAGGCAGCTGGAGGCCAACAAGGTCGTGGGTGGCCCTTAATGAGCCTTTATGGCTCAGGGGCTGTCACTCTGTAGTGGCCCGAGTGTAGCCTAGCAGCCAGGACACGAGGTTGAGAGTCAGAACTCCTGGGTTCTATTCCTGACCCATTGTGTGACCTCTAGCAGGACACATGCGTAAAACCCATCTCCTTTGTCCAGAGCTCTGCGATGGCTGCAGAAAAGCACTGAGCATTGCGACGGCTACCACATCAGACGGACAGAGCAAAAGGAGCCATGGGCTGAGCCGGGAAACCCACTACCGAGTTTGGAAAACTGACACTTCTAAAAAAAAAAAAAAAAAAATGCTCCTTCCATTAATAAATAAAAGATGAACCCTCCTCGTGAGACGTGTGTCCATTAATGGCCTGAGAAGTGTAAATATTAATTACAGGACAAACTGGCTATAATTACACAAGTTATTAAATATGCATATTATGGCAATACCCAGAGGCCTCAAGCTGGTTTTCTGATGCACCGGGTGAGCGTAAGATCCGCATCAGGCCTCTGACAGATTCCTCTGTGTTCAGAGGGATCACTGTAGGAGGAAAATGCTGCCGATAAACAGCTTAGTGCTGTACAGAGCATATTAATTAAAAAATGAAAAGGAATTGCAGTAATTTAAAAGCCGTTTCATTAAAGGTGTCTCCATACAGCTGCGTTTATTATTGATATTTCTATCTGGTGAAGTAATCGCTTCTCAAATCTATTACACTTAGAAGAAACAACAGCGAAGTGTGACACACAATTAGATAACCGAGAAGAAATTCAATAACTGCCCCCTTGAGAGCTTATTTTAACACACTGCCAAAGCGAGCCTGTCTGGGCTGCACCTGCAGCCCGGCTTCAAGGGGCTTCCGCCCTGGGTTACTTTTAGAATCACAAGGATACTCTGAAGTTGCATCCAAGGCTTGCAGTCACTGCTCTCAGGGCATACAAACCTGGAAAGAGATGGCAGAATGCTGCTAATAACTCAGCGTTAGCATCGAGAGGATAATTAACCAACAGAATAACCACAAGAGACGTTCTAGTTATCTTGGAGCCAAACGGCGGCTGAGCCTTGGGGAGAGCGCGGGGGGGAGGGGGGGCGGGGGAGGCGAGGCGCCTTTCAGAGCCCGCCGTGCGTGGGGCTGTAAATAATCTCTTTGAGGAGCTGCCTTCCCAAACGCAAAGAGAGGCAAAGCTACCACCCTCAGTGTGCCTGGAAATTCTGCTGCAGCTCCCAGAACCAGGGCTAGGCTCTCAGGGCGACAATCCAGCCTGTTCGTTTTAATCTCAGACTGACCTATCAGGCTGTGTATGACCACACACTAGACATTCTCATGGACAGATTCAATCACCTGTGCATGGACTATTACCAGAAATCACCACTCAGTGAGGCTGCACCTCGCTGTTTATGCACGTCAGTGGCCCTTGGTGCTTCCCATCTTTATCGTTTCAATACTATTAGTTACAGACTTTGTCTAAAAATAATGGAGCAACAAGAAAGAATAAGCCATATACAGCAGCTAAAGCGGCTACCTTAGAACAAACGCCTATGAAGATGAGATGGGGGTTGGACTAGATGACCTCCTGAGGTCCCTTCCAACCCTGAGATTCTATGAAGGCCAGAAATATTTGTGGGATGTTATGTTACAAAGACTGAGCGGATCTTTCCATCTCGGCTCTCACCTTGGAAAATATTCACTTGTGCATTCTCGTATTCCATTGCAGGAACGCGGTGAGGAAACATACGCCTACTCATCAAGCATGATTTACGAGTCATGGAGGTTTTCTTGCCTCGAGAGCCTGGATGGGCATTCGCAACTCAAGGCTATGGTGGAACAGCAGCAGCATTAAATCACAGCCATTTCCTCCTGCTTTAAATGGAAGTTGGCAAAAGACTCTGGATCTGCAGGTTTTTTTATTTTACTTTTATCTATTACAATCTCAAGCCAGGGCTGAACATGCATGGTTCAGTATCCATTACCATCTTAGTTCCCTTCACCGGGGGCTCTGTGCACCCTGATAAATGGCCCGTCAGACTGATGGGCTGGATGGGTGTCTCTGCCAGTGCCCTTGGGGACAGGGCCGGCTTTAGGCCGATTCCCTCAACTCCCCTGAATTGGGCCCCGCGCGCCCTAAAGAAGAATGCCTAACTTAGGCACCTTTTTAATTTTTACTCACCTGGCAGCGTTCCGGGTCTTCGGCGGCACTTCCACGGCGGGTCCTTCACTCGCTCCGGGTCTTCGGCGGCGGGTCCTTCAGTGCCACGGAAGACCTGGAGCCCCACCGGGTGAGTCATCCCTGCCGAGGCCCCATCGAAACTATTTGAATCGGGCCCCGCACCTCCTAAAGCCAGCCCTGCTTGGGGAAGTGTGGTTTTGTAACTCTGGATCGCAAACCCGGAGAGGAATAAATATCCCTCTGCTTCTCCCGGCCTGCTGGGTTCTAGAGCAGCGTGCGTGGGTCTCTGCATTCCCCATTCACCCGCTCCTCTTCTCAGAGCTGGCTCTCACTGGGCCAGGCGGGGAAATGGCCTAGGGAGAGCGGCTAGGCTCCCGCTCTCAAACGCAGCACCAGCTGTTACTGCCAATGACCCCACGTCGGTGTTCCACACCCACGTCAATGCAACACGGCCCACAGTGCTAACTGCGCCAGGGCTCAGCCTGCCCACGGCCACCAAGCCAGGTAGGTGGCTAGTGCTGTGGTGCCACAGTTCACGGACTGCAGCTTCTGGAGGCGTTTCGCCTGCAGGAACCCTCAGGCGGACAAAAGGAGTGCGACGCCTGCCAACCCCCTCGCTGGACACAGCACAGCACAGGCCCAGTGTGATGGTCGGTGTGGAGGGGGAGCATGAAATACCCCGGCCCTTCCTCAAGGGGGTGCTAGTGATCATAGATGGCAGGCGTGGGTGGCCCCAGTGTGAGGGAAGCCAATTTCACCCCCTATCAGAGGCCAACGGCACCCTGAACCTGCAGGGAGGATGAGCTGTGCTGACTCAGAGCTCCCTTTCTAATGAAGATCCCAGAACACAGCAACTCCTTTACGTTGTCGGGGTCTATTCTGTAAAGCAGAATGTTGCATTCTCCATGTACTGGAAGTGGGACTCGACACTAGCTGCGGGACAGCAATCTGCACATGAGAGCCAACATTTACCACACATTCCCCAAGAGGTGCTCTGACCGTCTGAGGTTGGGATGGGACGACAGGGGATGGATCACTCAGTAATTGCCCTGTTCTGTTCATTCCCTCTGAAGCACCTGGCATTGGCCACTGTTGGCAGATAGGATATTGGACTGGATGGACCATAAGTCTGACCCAGTGTGGCTGTTTGTGTGTTATGTGCTAGGTCTGTAAGAAGAATCAATACCTTATGCAGCTCCCAGAGTGTGTCTGTGTGCACCGTAAAGTTATCAAAAGGGTTTCTGTTGCTGCATGCTGCCCAGCTGGAGCTTGGGAGGGAAGCACGCTCCCTGCTATGAAAGTACCCGGGAATCAGCCAGCAC